>NW_026652308.1:413822-478871 GCF_009828535.3 Hylobates moloch | reverse complement strand
TGCCACCACGCCCGGCTAATTTTTCATATTTTTAGTAGAGACAGGGTTTCACCGTGTTAGCCAGGATGGTCTTGATCTCCTGACCTCGTGATCCACCTGCCTCAGCCTCCCAAAGTACTAGGATTACAGGCATGAGCCACCGCACCCAGCCAGTGCTTTGATTTTTAAGATTTATTACATTTTTTAAAAACTTTGGATGGATGAACTCTTCCACCAACTCACATAATTATGTTGGGATTGAAGAAACTTGGAGCCAGTGATTATCTCCTAAGAAGGCCCACCTTTAAGACTATCAGATTATCTTTCAAAATACCCTGAAAGGCATTGTTATATCCATAATATCTTATATGGTCTCTCAGTTGCTGTCTTAGAATATAGCTTAAGGCTATGGTTGTTATCAAGAAACAGCCTATTGCAAAAAGTCAATTCTCTGTCAGTGAATCGAATCCCTGTGAACTTTCATTCCTAGGAAATCCTGTGATACCAAGTAAATCAATAATGCGTCGTTTTTCTCTCTAGGGAATATATAAGCTTGGTCAGTGACTTTTAGATAATTAATGCCCTCTACTAATGGGAATATTAAAAGGGCATTAGGTTTTCTGATTTCAAGTAAAGGCTCTGAATCTCCCATTAAATACATCTTCGGTTTAAGGCTCTGAGTAGAGTAGTCAGTGAGAAAGAAGTAAGGGACTCCTCGTCTGTGAGTTGACTTGAGTTAGGTCTGTTGGGCAGAGTTCTGGGTATGTAGGCCCTTCCACAGAGTCCGCTGCCAGCCAAGTCACCTTTCAGGTTAGTTTTGCCTTCTGTAAAATGAAGTATTTTGCTCATCTCAAGTGGTGATTGTGAGGGGATGAAATGTGAAAATGATTTTAAAGAGTAAGAAATGCTTTATAAAATGTACAGCATGTAGGTGATAATTCTTTAGTATTTTATGTGTTAATGGTTTCTCTATGGTGACATTGTTTTGCATGTAGAACTGACATATGTTCTAATAAACGAATTGTGTATGCCAATAAATGCCAGGGGCTTTCTTGAATTCACATGTAGTTTAGCTGCTTGAACACTTTACTATGATTTCAGAGTGTAATTTTTGGCAAAGCTGGGATATATGATCAATTTTAACATTTTCAATGATTCAGCAAAATGTTTTTCAAACAAAATTATTATATAAATAAATGTTTGGTTTGTGTGACATTTTAAGTGATAGTTTTAGCCACATTAGCTAAGAAGCATCATTTTTCTGCAGGAGCTTATTATTGGGTGACCCGTGGTCCTGTTTCCTAATCTCTGCAGTACCTACAGAAACAGAAGTAAACCCAGCCTCCAAGCACAGGTTGGGTTTTCGTCTTTCTCCTTTTAGGTCCTGGCAGCCATTCTGATCCTTGGCTAAACCTAGACAGCCCTTTGAATCAGAAGCTTGTAACCTTGAGTCTGTAACTGGAGAGCTCAGGTCAAGTAGGGTAGCGTGTGCTTCTTAAGCACAGCTTCTTCACAGCGCTTTGCCAGTGCATTCCAGTTATTTTTACTCAGTGGGTGTTCAGGTGATAAAGGTTCCAAGTCTGCTGTTCTATTCTGAGTGTAGCTGATCTTCCTATCTTACAGTTTTCTTGTGGTTTATTTTTACAGCGTCTGGATGGTTCCATCAAGGGAGAAATCCGAAAACAGGCACTGGACCACTTCAATGCAGATGGGTCTGAGGTATACTATGCATGGCTTTGTTATTTGAGCAACTTGGGCTCTGCATCAAGGGGAAAGTCTTTCTTGCTTAATGTATTCTGTTTCAGAAACAATTTATAGTGCAATTCTTTTGCCTTGAGAAGAAAATGAGAAATCTCTTGTATAAAAGATGGTATTTTGTTGTCACTCCAGAAAAATAAATATGTGCTTATTTATCTCCCCTGTTCTGGGTTGACAACAGAGTGGTTCTCCTGGTAGCTTCCAGATAACCAAATCCTTGGGCCTGGAAGAGCAGTAAGGCAGGAGTAGGGGAGAGTTGGGCAATAGAATTAATATTAGAAGGTTCTGATCTCTGTACTCTTTTGGTGACTAAGTCCTGAAAAATTGGCCATGTCTCAAATTTGTTGGACTTCTGATACAGTGTGGCTTAATGTTCTTGCTGTCACTAACAGCAACATTTTACAATCAGTGTCGAGCTTGGATTGGGCATTATGAAGTATTTTGTTTGGGGGGCACATATAGAAGAGCTACTTAGGATGAAATAGAAGGTATGACAACACCGTAGTTTGTGCGTATCAAATCATCAAATGCCATGGGATTTGAGAGAAGTGGGAGAGAAGAGTTTTGTTGTGAATAAAACTGTAATAATGTGTAGAGCTAAAGGAAGCAGTGGAGACAACCTGAAGTAGAAGTGTTTCACAGAGAATGCTAATTTCTGGAGCCTGAGCCGCTACTTTTTTTTTTTTTTTTTTTTTTAAATAGAACAAACTTAGCTTTCTGAAGAGCTTTAAAAACTCTTAATGCCTGTGCCTGTTACTACAGAATGCTCTGCTGTCTGGCTTTAGAGTGTAGAAATCCTAGTTAGACTAGTATTCTGGCTACTTCTGTAGTCTATAAACATTTACTTCTTGAGGGGCTTTGGGCATTAATCTATTCAGAGCCAAGGCTCTGATTCATTCAGGATAAGAGGAATGGAATAATTAAAGACATTGGTCATCAACTAATTCCCATTCCTCCTTTCCTTGCTCCTTGTTTCCTCAGCCATAAAATCCCGATGATTCCGATACCCCATTTCATAATATTGCTGTGAGGATTAAATTTGGTAATCAACATAAAGCACTGATCACATTGCCCAGTGCATAGTAAGCGCTCTAAATACCTATTTTTATCATATAGTGTTGGTTGAAATTGGTTTTGTGTTCTCCACTCTTTGTTTAAAAAATAGTATGAGTTGAATGTTTCATATTGCCCTGTCTCGGGGAAAAAAAAGTTGCTTTTTGCATAGCTCTCAATTGATTCCCACTCACCGTGATGGCTATATAGAACACAAGTTCTCTACCATTTCTGCAGTATTTAAAAAATTCCTTTAAAAAACTAAATATTTATTATGGGGCAAAATATTATATGCTTACTTAGAATATTGGGAAGATGGTAAAGAGTACAAATTAAAAAACAATTGTACAAAACCCCTCATTCTAGACACAACTTGCTGTTCACGTCTGTGGGGTGTATTTCCATTCCTACTAGATGCAACCATTTGTATGTTTACCTAATTCGGATCATGTTGCATACAGTTTTGTCAAAATTGTACTTTGAGGCTAGGCGCATGGTGGCTCACACCGTAATCTTAGCACATTGGGAGGCCAAGATAGGGGAGGATCACTTGAGACCAGGAGTTTGAGACCAGCCTGGTCAACATAGTGAGACCTGTCTCTACCAAAAAAAAAAAAAAATTTCCCCATGTTATTAAAGATTTTACAAAATTTAATTTCTAGGCCCGTAGCAAGATCCTATCTCTACAAAAAATTAAAAAATGAGCCATGCATGGTATTGTGCGCTTGTAGTTCCAGCTATTCAGGCAGGAGGATCCCTTGAGACCAGGAGTTTGAGGCTGCAGTGAGCTAGGATTGCCCCACTGCACTCCAGTCTGGGTGACAGAATGAGACCCTGTCTCAAAAAAAAAAAAAAAAAATTTTTTTTAATTTCTAAATTTTTCTTATGCTTGTACCATTTATTTATTTAACCACCTTACCCTTAGTGGCGTTGAGTTTTGTAATTTTTTAACCTTTGTCAACTTGATCATAGATGCAGACATATTATAATCCATGTTATCCTTGCTAAAGAGTGATAATAGCAGATTGTTGGTTGATATGATCATTTTGACTCCAGATTTCACTTGTTTTAGATATCTCATCTTAAATTGTCCACTGTTTATCTTTAGATTTCTCTTTGGAGTGTGGTGGTGCTTAATATTTCTCTTAAGAATCACAGATTATGTGCCTAGACACACCTGTTGATCACTTCTTTATTGGAATTGTTTTAAATTCTTGTGAGGCAGCTGTCTCCATTTTTATTTCTATGGCATAATGTTGTGGGCTGTGACTATTAGAACATGGAGACCTTTTCATTGCATCTCTATGTGTATGCTAAATATACCCATTTATCAAGATGGAACTCAGGACTACCAGTTTTTCAGGGCTGCTTCTCTGCCACAAAGGCATCAGCTTTTGACATATATGATTAAATTCCCTGAAAATAGAAGTATTTCACCTTTTTCCCCCCGGCTTATATATTTTATTTTTTTTCTCCTGCCCCCATATTTTTCTGAGCACTCAGACGCAGGCAGGTGTGCTGTGCCTGCCCAGTCTCTACTGTCATTGCTGTGGAGACTGCGATGTCAGTGCCTGGGTGATTCCACACATCGCTCTCCAGCCAAACCTGTTTTGATTTTTTTATAATTTTGGCATGTTTTGTGGCAATTGAGGATCCTGTGCTTCTCAACACTTACCATATATGATCTATTTAGTGCAGTGTTTCTATATTTCTCGCCAGCCTAACAAACATAAATATTTATATAATAAAGTATCTCTGTTTATACTAACTGACTTACATGGCATAATCTACCTTTTCCCTAAAAATAATTGTACAGGTGACTTCCTGGAGTTAATGATCTCCATGATAATTGTTTGTCTGTTTTTATTATTGTTGCTGTTAACTTCTTGTATATTAGTTGTAGCGGGAGGTAACACTAATTCTCTCGCTCCCATTGCCTTATTAGATTCTACTTTACTCCTGTTCATGGCACTGACTTTGCCTCTTAATCAAATGAAAATTCATTCTACCATCAAGTCCCTGACATTCTTTTAGCCTCCATAAAGTTTGTCCATCATATCTCACTTTTCTTCACACCTGCAGGGGTTTCCAGGTATAAGGGCTTATTGGACTGTGAAACTGTTTCTGAGAAGGCCACTGCATAAAGTAGTATATTGCATTGTGTACAGGACTTCTGTTTCCTGCTCTCGACAAGGGCTGGTGGCCTGGGAATCAATTTGGCTTCAGCGGACACAGTCGTCATCTTTGACTCTGACTGGAACCCCCAGAATGACTTGCAGGCACAAGCCCGAGCGCATAGAATTGGTCAGAAGAAGCAGGTCAGTATGGAGAGGCTTCTGGAAATTGCTTTAGGGTGGGGGGCCAGGGGGCTTGTTCAGCCCTTTCAGGATGTTAATAAAATGCTTTTTCCCTGTTTTGCTTTTATTTCCCCTGAAGCATTGATTTCTGTTTGTTAACTAGCACAGAGATGTTGTCTTTGGGCCCAAGATGAACCTATTAAGGAACTTTTCTTTTTCTCTGTTTGAAAAGTACAACATCAGCGACCTTCTATGTGTTTTATCTTGAGAGAGATATATGATGAATAGACTTAGAACTGAACATTTTCTCCATTTTAGTATGGAAAAGTTAAATATCCTATTGTTCAAGATGGTTTGTTTTTATTGTACATGACAGTGTTAGCCTTAAAGGTACTTTGGAAAACCACACACTTTTTTGTTTATGAATCTTAAAGTCTGTTCTATATTGGATAACCCGTAAGTTTCATTCTTGGCCAAAGATTCTGTTTTTGTGAAACTTTCCATCAGTGAAGCATGATTTTTATTGATGGAACAGGCCATAATGACAGATCTTTAGAGGCAATTTTATTTAAGACTGTAACCTGCTGCACATAGTAAAAATATTGCATCTACTTAAGCTGTCTGCTTGGATGGCTTACAGTCTTTTATGGTTAGAGAATAAATTCTGTTAAAATTTTCCCCTCTTGGTTTTTGACAGAGGTAATCTTTCTCTCTCTTTTTTTTTTTGGGGTGGGGGGGGTGGTTCAGGCATAAGCATAACAGTTCCTTTTCCTACAGGTAAATATTTACCGCTTAGTTACAAAGGGGACTGTGGAGGAGGAGATTATAGAACGGGCCAAAAAGAAGATGGTATTAGATCATCTGGTGATTCAGCGCATGGACACCACTGGCCGGACGATCCTGGAAAACAACTCGGGAAGGTCCAAGTAAGTGCCAGGAAGATTGGGAGGTAGGCAGAATCAAATTGATTTTACATCACTGTTGGATATAATAGGATTTTCTACCACAGACATTAGTCTGTTCATTACCTGGAAGATGCCAGGCCAGAGCCACAAATAGGATGGCATTTTCACTTGATTTGAGTTTCTTGGTTCCTTTTTTTGCCCATCACCCCCTTGGCTTATGTGTTTTCCTCTCTTTCTTGCCCTCTCCCTTACCTTTGCTTTTGGCTGCACATGTGACATATGACACAGCAACAGCAGTGGAGCTGTGTGTTGGGTGTCAGCCCAGCATAATGTCACCTTTGACTTTTCTGCAGTGAGAATCCAGATTGGCTTGGCAGCTGTTTTTTTTTTACTACTGGCAAAAATGTTTGTGTGGAGATTGTTGTGCTTTCTTCTGTTGGAAACAGAAGGGTATAAAAAGAAAGTAATGAAGTTTTAATTGGCTTTGGGAAGAGGCACAGCTACATCTCCTATAAAGTTTAATTAGCCAGGCATGGTGGCAGGTGCCTGTAGTCTCAGCTACTTGGGAGGCTGAGGCAGGAGAATGGCGTGAACCTGGGAAGCGGAGCTTGCAGTGAGCCAAGATCGTGCCACTGCACTCCAGCCTGGGCGACAGATAATAATATTATTATTATTATTATTATCAAAATAATAATATGATTATTATCAAAATAATATTATCAAAATAACAATAATAAGTTTACATTTTGAGCAGACTGTTGAGTGTCTTCTGTGGCAGTGTTGCAGCTGTGTTTTTTGTTTGTTTTTGAGATGGAGTCTCGCTCCGTCGCCCAGATTGGAGTGCACTGGCACGATCTTGGCTCATTGCAACTTCTGCCTCCTAGGTTGAAGTGATTCTTGTGCCTCAGCCTCCTGAGTAGCTGGGACTACAGGTGTGCACCACCACACCTAGCTAATTTTTTTTTTTTTTTTTTTTTTTAGTAGAGACAGAGTTTTTCCATGTTGGCCAGACTGGTCTCAAACTCCTGACCTCAAGTGATATAGGCCCACCTCAGCCCCTCAAAGTGCTGGGATTATAGGTGTGAGCCATTGTGCCTGGCTGCAGCTATGTTAAAGGTGTATTCAAATTAGCCCTTCCTAAATAAAATGTTTTCAGATAGTTTTCTGTTTAAGAGGAACCGAGATGAGAAAAGCCTAGCTCTTTTATTTTGGACCGGGGTTGAAAAGGTTGAAAATTCTTGGTGAATTATAACTTTCTGAGTCAAAGGGCAAAGGAAAGAGCACCATTCTGTAACATTGCTAGTCACCTTTCTGGCTTACCCATGCAATAGGTGAACCAGTAGGACTGTAACTAATTTTCTATTCTGCTGGTTTAGGGTTACCATCACAGACTCATCATGTAGATAGAAAATGAGATGGTTAAGAAATCATTTTTCTTGAGGCAGAGTTTGTATTTTCAGCAGTTATTTGACCTCTTTCTGAAGGATAGTTATTCTGAAGTAGAACACTTTAGAGGTTATTTGATGTTTCTAACAACTACATTTTACTTCCACAGCTCAAATCCTTTTAATAAAGAAGAGCTGACAGCTATTTTGAAATTTGGAGCAGAAGATCTCTTCAAAGAACTGGAAGGGGAGGAATCAGAACCTCAGGTAATTAACAATGAGGAGAGGGAAATTTTTTTGAGAAGTATGATCTGTGAGAGTCTAAATTTTCTGTAAGAAGATTCTGTTAGAGGCTTTTGTAAAGAAAAAGTAATTACTTGAGGGACAGTGTGTTTTTCTTTTATAGGAATCTCATAGGTCTTACCAAATTGAGTAGGAAAGAATTAATAAAGCATTTTTTTCCTCCCATTTCTGTTTGTTTTAATTTTTGAAGTTTCACCTCGTCATTTGTATAAATTATAGTTTGAGACATTAGATGTAAAGGATTTAGAGTTGAAACTGAAAGTAAATGAAATATCAGAAAGGAGAATTGGTTTATTTGCACCAAACATTTTCAGTAAATACGAATAATTTCTGGGCAACTAGGCAACTCATCTGTTGCCGTTTTATTCTATTTGTGTTGGCTTTTGTTCTTTTAGGAAATGGATATAGATGAAATTTTGCGGTTGGCTGAAACGAGAGAGAATGAAGTGTCAACAAGTGCAACAGATGAACTTCTATCACAGTTTAAGGTATGAAGATCTTTGGGGGAGAGAGTTCTCAGCACTGATTCATTAATGATTACTAATGTTTACGAACGCTTTCTTTGTGCTAGGCGCTCTGCTTTTCTCTTTACCTGAATTGAGTCATATCCTCAATATTGTTCTCTGAATTTGAGTATGTTGTGAATGTAGGTTCTACAGTCCTCCGCACGAAGGTAACCACTGAAGTGGGCTATCCTGTGTAGAGTCAGTGTGTGGAGGAAAAGAAATCACTGAAGAGAGGGCTAGGTAGAGAGCCAGGGCAGAGTGTAGAACCAGGATGTGTGGAGCATTGTGGGACACGTTAATAGATCAGATGCCAAAGAGAGGTCAAAGATAGGAAAACAGTAGATGACAATTAGAAGGCTCTGGTGACTTGGTGAGATTTTAGTTTGTTTTTTGTTTGTTTGGTAAGTGAGAGAAAGAGATGTCAGTGGTGTCTCATAGAACAGAAAATTACATGAAATGAGGACTAAACACAAAAGTTGGGCACCAGATAAATAGGAGGTGGCAGCACCGAGTATCAATGTTATTAAAAAGCTTAGTGAAAGAGTACAGGGATGCTAAATTATATAGCTAGAAGATTGAAGCAAGACAAGGTTTTTGAAAGATGTTACCATGTTTCTAGTTTGAGGAAAGAACTTGAGTATAGGGAGATATTGAAGGTTCTCAGGAAAGAAATGATTTGATGGCACATTGCCCCGGAGGAGACTGGAAGGGATACAGTCAAAAGCACAGATGGAAGACTTGGCCTTGGAAAGAAAAAGGACAAGTACACTTTAGGGAAGAGGAGGAAAGAGATGCTGTGGGAGTTTAATTTACGCTCTTAATGACTAGTAAAGTAAGTGAGGTGTTTGCTTGAGAAGTGGAAAAGATTTGGGACAGCCATAGATGAGGCAGAAAGTTGTTGGGAGGAATCTGATAGGGAGTCAGCTGAATTGAGTTGATACAGCTTTGCTGTGGAGCCAGTCAGCAGGGTCATATGACTTTCCCCAGCAATACTTTTGAGGTCAGAGAAATTGGATCAGTTGGCTATCCCAAGGTGGGATATTGGCTTGGGAGGCACAGGAAAGTCAAAATAGTAAAGGTTTTCAAGATTTATGTGACAGCTTGGCAGGAAGGATTGACCATGGGTTGATTCCATAGAGGTAGAGAAGCAAGAGAGACCTGATGATTACAATGATGGCTAAGTGCAGTATGCCCATTAGGATTGAATTGAATTGGGGAAATTGTGTGAAGTGTTTGGAAGGAAGCAGTATTGTGTGATTAGTTCCAAAGCTGGCCACTGGTAGAAGTTGTTTCAATGGAAGAACAAGGATGGAGTTGAGTGGGCCAAAGAGCCCTAGATTAATGTGTTAGGATGCAGAGGATGGGGTAGAGAAGGGTGAAGGTGAATTATTAGTGTTTGTCATAGTCAATTTGGGCTCCTGCAATAAAGTACCATAGAATGGGTGGTTTATAAACAATAGAAATGTATTTCTCACAGTTCTGAAGATTTGAAGTTTGAGATCAGGGTGCCAACATGGTCAGGTTCTGATGGAGGCTCTCAGGTTGCAGACTGCTGACTTTTCTTACCTTCGCATGGTAGAGAGAGAGAAGCTAGAGAGATCTCTGGGGGTCCCTTTTATAAGGGCAGTAATCCTATTATGAGGGCTCTACCCTCATGACCTCCTAACACCTTACACTGGGAGTTAGGATTTCATCATATGACTTTTGGGAAGAACATAAACATTCAGTCCATTGCGCTGTTTCAGCTCAGTTCCACCTCTGTGACTGCTGCTCCTTTCTTCAGCAATAAAAACCCACACTTGTGTAACTCTTACTGTGTTTCAAGCACTATCTTAAGGGCCAGAGTCTGGCCTTTAACCACTGCGTCCCTTTTGGAAAAGTTAAATTCCTTACTGCATGAACCACTAACATATGTGCATATTTACATCAATCTTAATTTTAGTTAATTTTAGCCAAAAGTCATAAAGTGAGAGTCTAACGACTTCACTGTCAGCTCCAAGGAATGGGCCTCCAGAAGCTCATTTATACCTTATGACTGTCTCAAAGGCTAGGAGGGAAGGAATAAGAAGAATGGGGAGCCAGGCTGGGGGCTGCCTGCCACTGCCCAGACGCTGTCCAGAGGTGGTAGATGTTTCTATGTACCCCTCGTCTGGTTCTTTGAAATGGATACACTTAGATGGCTTTTTTTCTGGGATACATACTGTTTTAGTACAAATACATATCAGATATTAAATAATAATTGATAAGAAATGAAGAGAATATTCTTCCAGATTTATTTAAATTTTTTCTGTTTTATGTTTTTATTTCCTAAGACTAAAGTGCACTTGTGCGCATATGAAATCACCACACATCTTTAACTTTCATATTTTTGATAAAAATGAATAAGGCAACCAGTTGGCTAGATGATAATGAGTGCTTTGAGTTATGCATTGTTTCAAATGAACTCTATAGAACTTATAGAAATGTAAGTTCATCATGGAGTATTAGGTATTAAGCATTTTAAAATCTAAATAAATCTAAATGTTATCATTAGTATTATATTTATTAGAACATGTATATGATTTATAACAGCTCATTCAATGAAACTTATAAAAACAATTTGTATCTTTTTAGCTGTTTCTCTGCTTTTCAGTAAAATTTATGAAATGATGAACTTGAGGACTTGACAAGTTGATTTTTGGGGGTATAAAGGAAAACTTAATAGAAAATTGATTATCTGATTATGTAATATCACAAAAGTCCTATTATTCACAGTGTCTACTTAGATTAAAAACACTAGATAAATTGTTTTAGCAGATGGTGTTTAGAAATAGGGAAATGTCAGACAATGGGTTGTCTGTTTTAAGGTTGCCAACTTTGCAACAATGGAAGATGAAGAAGAGCTGGAAGAGCGTCCTCACAAGGACTGGGATGAGATCATTCCAGAGGAACAAAGGAAAAAAGTAGAGGAGGAGGAGCGGCAGAAGGAGCTAGAAGAAATTTATATGCTGCCTCGGATTCGGAGTTCCACTAAAAAGGTGATCAAGTGAGATGAAAGATATGAAATTATTTCTTATGTTGTGAATGCTACAGAAGTGGTGATTATTCAAAGAAGAGGCCTTGCATTGTTCCCCTGACACAGAGGCTTCAAGAGCAGAGTTGATACTGTAGGAAGCTTAACGAAGGAAAGTGGAGAAATCCGCAGAGCTCATGAGCACACCTGTGAGACATCGGATTTGGTCTTTGCAAATCGGCTCTTTGTGAAGCTGATAAACAGGGTCTGAAATTTCCAGAAGTTTGCATTTTGCCTTTGAGATTAGAACCAGTAGTCCTCACAATTTGGCTGTAATTGCCACTGCCTTCAACTTTCAGAAAGTCAAACCTCTGTTTGTCCATAACAGTTCACGGCACTTGATATAAATACTTAGTAAAGGATTATATAACTATAAATAAGAAGCATATACCAACTTGACAGTTCACAAAGCTCCATCACAGACACTATCTAATTTGATTTTTGTAACAACATTGAAATAGGTAGAACAAGTTTTGTTACCCATTTTGTTGGAGGTAATAGACACAGATTTGTTCAAGGTCATAGTAAATCAGTATGAGGTAACACTAGCTACCGTTTATTGAGCCCTTACAATGTGCTAGGCATACTTCTAAGTGCTTTAACTTACTGAAAACCATATGTTATAGGTACTATTGTCTTCATTTTTCAAATGAGAAAACAAAGGCACAAAGAGTAAAATTACTTGCCCAAAGAAGTAAACATGAACCTGTTTTATAATGGGATATTGTAAAAATATCCAAATATTTTTAATCCAGTTCACTTATCATTATATTACAATGTCTCTGAAAGTATGACTATCCTAAGTGGGTATTTCTCCAAGACCTCTCTCCCCTTATTTGTCAAAGGAAAATTGACTTGTCTGATACGGTGGGAAGTTCTGAATACTGAAGAATTAAGATGGCCTTCTCTTAGTCCTTTCACCACTTGAACTTCGCACTTGTTACAGTGTGACTTTGCCTCAATCTTTCTCAGGCTCAGACAAATGACAGTGACTCTGACACTGAGTCTAAGAGGCAGGCCCAGAGATCCTCTGCGTCTGAGAGTGAGACGGAAGACTCTGATGATGACAAGAAGCCAAAGCGCAGAGGGCGTCCCAGGAGTGTGCGGAAGGACCTCGTGGAGGGATTTACTGATGCAGAGATCCGAAGGTTGGTGGAGGCTCTGTTCTCACTGAGCTTGTTTGGAAGTGCATACTGTAAGTCTTGGGTTGACTGGATCCTGGACATCGTGACAGGGTAGGCAGAGGCTAATACCTACAAAAAAGGAAAGAGAAGCTGGGTCCTGTCCCAGATCTTTAGGATGATTCTTCCTTTTCCAAGGTTTCTTTCTGTTGAGATCACTTTTATTTGTTGTTCATCTCTCTGTTTCTCTCTTATTCTCTGGTTATTCAGAACATTTTCAGAAAGTTCAGCTAGGGGGAAGGAGATAATTGACATACATATATATACAGACTTATGTATCTGTATATAAAAGAAATAAATATCAAAAATAAAAATGGTACAAATAAGTCTACCCTCACTACCTCTCCCCTCCGCCACAATCCCACTTCCACCTGTGTTAGTACTGATAGCAGTTTGCTGGTGGTTTGCTTTGATTTATAAGTAGTATGTACAACATGTTGTTCAGCACCTTGCTTTCCCCGATCCCATTTAAAATCCATTTCAGACATCTTTCTATGTGAGTGATTACTATACATTTCTTGGTATCTGATTCAAATGTCTCTATCCTCCATAAAAAAATCTAAAATTGTTGCATACAAATTATTTTTTTTCCAGTTTCCATCTTTTTTTTTTAAGCCCGAAGAAAATAGAAAGTGTAAAGATGGTTTTAAGGCCTAATCCATATTATAATTATATTAAATAGTCCTTTAAGTTTCATGTATTTGAAACTGTGAGGTGTCTCTTTTCACTTAAAGGTCACACCTATTCTTCTTTGTTTAATTTACTATGGAAAAATAGAAATATTTCAAAATACTGACAGAATAGCATGTAACACATCCCCTCTTGTACTTATCATCTTAACAATTTTGAATTTGTAGCCAAACTTGTATGTATATATACACACCCCACCTCTTCTTGCTCCCTATTCCCAGTATTATTTTGAGAAGAATGTGTTTTCTGCTATGGGGCAGTGTGTTCTATAGCTGTATTTGGCTTAGTGTTTTTTAGGTCTTTAATTTCTTTATTGATTTTCTGTATAGTTGTGGTTATTTTGGTAGAGTCAGAATCTTGCTCTCTTGCACAGGCTGGAGTATGATCCTATCTCACTGTAACCTACACTCCTGGGCTCAAGTGATCCTCCTGCCTCAGCCTCCCAGGTAGCCAGGTCTACAGGCATGTGCTACCATGTCTGGCTAATTAAAATTTTTTTTTTTTTTTGTAGAGACAAGGTTTCATTATGTTGCCCAGGCTGGTCTCAGACTCCTGGCCTCAAGTGTCCTCCTGCTTCAGCCTCCCAAAGTATTGGGATTATAGGCCTGAGCCACCGTGCCCAGCCTAGTTGTTCTACGCATTATTGAAAATGGGATGTTGACATCTCTGTTACTCTTATATGATCCATTTGTTCCTTCAATTCTGTCAGTTTTTGCTTCATGTGTTTTTGGACTGTTATTAATTGTATATATTTTTTATAATCGATAGGTCTTGATTGGCCTTTTTATTGTAACATGTATTTCTGTCTGTAGTAACAATTGTTGTTTTAATGCCTATTTTCAGTTTGATATTAGTATAGCCACTCCAGCTTTCTTTTTGGGTATTTGAAATTTTAAAAAATGGTATTTGGCCAGGCATGGTGGTTCACGCCTGTAATCCCAGCACTTTGGGAGGCCAAGGCAGGCAGATCGCTGGAGCCTAGGAGTTTGAGACCAGCATGGGCAATATGGTGAAACCCTCTCTCTACTAAAAATACAAAAAATTAGCCAGGTGTGGTGGTACACACCTGCAGTCCCAGGTACTTGGGAGGCTGGGGCTGAGGCACGAGAATTGCTTGAACCCGGGAGGCTGAGGTTTGCAGTGAGCCGAGATGGCACCACTAAACTCCAGCCTGGGTGACAGAGCAAAACTCTCTAAAAGAAGAAGAAGAAAAAAAAAAAAGATGATATCTTAAAATTTTTTAAAAATATTTTTTCTGCCAATCTCTTTTTTTTATTGCAGTGTTTAATCTATTTACATTTAATGCAGTTATTATAAAGTAGGAATTATGTCTGCATTTTGCTATTTGTCTTCTGTATGTCATGTCCTTTTTGTTTATTTCTCCATTACTACTTTTCTTTTGTGTTACATATATAATATACCATTTTAATTACCTTAAAGAAAAACCTATTTTTTCACTTACTTTCTTAGTGGTTGCCCTAGAGATTACAAGTAACATCTTAGAACAATTTACTTTGAATTAACATCAATTTAATTTCAATGGCATTACAAAAACTTTGCCCCAATTATAGCTCACCATCCCCATTTGTGCTGTTGTCACACATTACATCTTTACAAATTGTAAACCCATCATTGCAGTTTTATAATTAATACTTTATATAGTTAGTTGTCTCTTTTTTTTTTTTTTTTCTTTCGAGACAGAGTTTTTCTCTTCTCACCCAGGCTGGGGTACAGTGGTGCAGTCTCGGCCCACTGCAACCTCCACTTCCCAGGTTCAAGTGACTGTCCTGCCTCAGCCTCCTGAGTAGCTGAGATTACTGGCGCCTGCCACCACACTGGTTAATTTTTTTTGTATTTTTAGTAGAGATGGGATTTCACCATGTTGGCCAGGCTGGTCTTGAACTTCTGACATCAGGTGATCGGTGTGCCTTGGCCTCCCAAAGGGCTGGGATTAGAAGCATGAGCCACCCACACCCAGCCTAGTTAGTTGTCTTTTAAAATCAGATAGAAGGAAAAGAGTTACAAAAATGCATTTATACTGTTTTTATATTTACTTACTGTATTATTCCATGGGTGCTCTTATTTCTTCATGTGATTTGAATTACTATTTTATGTCCTTCCATGTCTGCCCAAAGGACTCTCTTTTAGCATTTTATTTTGAGGCAGGTCTGCTAACAACAGACTCTCTATTTTGGCTTAGCTGGCACTGTCTTAATTTCATCTTCATTTTGAAGGAAAGTCTTAATTTCTTTTTTTCTGTTTCTCACGTGGGGTAATCTCAATTGGCCTATCTTCAGATTTGCCAGGTCTCTCTTCAGGCTCATATCTGCTGCTGAGCCTTACCAGTGATTTTTTTTTTCATTTCCGTTATTACAGTTTTCAACTCTAGAATTTCTATTTCACTCTTTAAAAAATGTCTGTTTTTAAACAGCATTTCTGTTTCTATTGATATTGTTTTCGACCTTTCTTTTTAATTCTCTAGGCAGATTTTCTTAACTCTTGTAAATATTTGTAATACCTGATTAACATCCTTGTCTTATAAGCCTACATGCTAGACTTCCTTAGGGATGGTTTCTGTTACCTGCTTTTTTTCCTATGTATACTTCATACTTTTTTTTTTTTTTTTTTGAGATGGAGTTTTGCTCCCATCACCCAGGCTGGAGTGCAGTGGCGCGATTTTGGCTCACTGCAACCTCCGCCTCCTGGGTTCAAGCGATTCTCCTGCCTCAGCCTCCCGAGTAGCTGGGATTACAGGTGCCCACCACAATGTCCAGCTAATTTTTGTATTCTTAGTAGAGACAGGGTTTCACCATGTTGGCCAGGCTGGTCTCGAACGCCTGATCTCAGGTGATCCACCCGCCTCAGCCTCCCGAAGTGCTCGGATTACAGGTGTGAGCCACCGTGCCCAGCCTACTTTTTGGTTTTCTATATGTCCCATAATTTTTCATTTGAAAAATTGGACATTTTAAGTCATATGGCAACTCTGGAAATCAGATCTCCCCTCCCAGCCATACGTTGTGTTTGCCGCTGCTGCTGTATTTGCTTGTTTAGTGACTTTCCTGTACTAGTTATCTGAAGTCTGTATTCTTTGTCATGTTATGTGATCCTTGTCATGCTATGTGTAGTCTCTACTCCTTTAGCTTAGTGGTCAGCTAATGATTGAACAGAGATTTCCTTAAATGCTTTGAGCCTGTAAGTCTACCAGCCTTTGTTGACGGGCTGGGTGTGTGTGTTGGGGCATGTTTCAATGCTCTGGAAGGCAGTTGACAGCTCTGCCTTAACTTTCAGTTCCTGCCTGCACAGTTCCTCAAGGTCTTTCTCAGGCTCGGACAAATGACAGTGACTCTGACAGTGAGTCTAAGAGGCAGGCCCAGAGATCCTCTCCTTCTGAGCGTGAGACAGAAGAGTCTGATGATGACAAGAAGCCAAAGCACAGAGGGTGTCCCAGGAGCGTGCGGAAGGACCCTTTGAGATCTTTCCTCTGCATGGACGCAGACCTGCACATGTCAGAGCTTTTCAGAGTATCTATCCTATGAACATCTTTCCTCCCAGTTTTTCTTTTTGTCTTTGTTCAACCTTTTGTTATTTCCAGTTGGTAATGTTGTCTCAGGCCGTCATGGTGTTAAATCTTTGCATCTAATTGTTTTTGACCAATGAATTGTGGACAGGGCTATTCACACAGAGTGAGTTCTGGGTCAGTCCAATAAAGACAAGCCTGAGAATGGAGCTTCTCAGGGTGCTGTTAGCCAGGTCCAGTCATTCTGTGGGAATAGGGCTTTTGGAGAACTCTCAACCTCTTCTTCACCCTCCCAGTGGCTGCTATGCTGCTGGTTGCACAGCTATTGTAGTTGCAGAAGTGTTAGTTTTCAAGGCTGTCATGCAGCTGGGGTTAAGGGAGTGGGAATAGTGCAAGTTAAAAAATGCCTTGAAGCTTGCTGAACCATTTTCTTGAATAAATTTCTTAGATGGCTGCACGCATTTGGTTAATTTCCAGAGTTGTGACAATACTGATTGTGACAGTTTATGCCGGCATTCCTATTGCTTTTATGGAGGAGCAGATTTTCACAGACCCTTAGCCTGCCATTTCGGAAGTGTTGTTATTTAGACATAAAATACTTCAGTGTCTGTCAAGAAGGAGAAATGCAGAGTTAAGGAATAATCTCAGGTTTATGTTCATATATAATACTTTGCTAACCCTTGTATCTGTGCTGTTCCTTTAATGTTGTTTTTAGCTATTGTCGTATTCAGTCCCATTTTATTCTGTAGCCATGTCTTCTCATTTCCATTTTTCCCTTAGTATCTGTCCTTACATGGTTATATAACCCAATTATCATAGTAATTTGGCATATTACATGATGCCCTTGATGTGTCATGAAGTCCTGGTTTTTAGTGGAAAGTACTGGTGACCAGCCTGTAGGAATGGGGATGATGGCATTAGGGTAGACACTTGCGGGAAGATAAGATTGGATTTTTGGGAGGAGAGGTCAGTAGAGTTTCCAAAATCGTTTGCCTAAGAAGTTTTAAATCATATTTTACTTTGCCTTATTCCAAAACTATTTGAGACAGTCAAAAAAATCTTAACAGCTGAAAAATCATTGGTTTTCTAATAACGAAAAATATGGTATTGAAGGTAACAGTGGTGAACTGAATATGCTGATGAAACGATGTAAGGGTTTATCACAATAGAGTCGTCATGATTGAATCCTTTATGACACAGTGAAGTCTATAAACTTGTACCTTCTAAAAAGGATATTAGAGCTAAGTCACAGTTCTCTAGCATATATCTAAGCAGGTTTATGGATGGTCACTGAGAATAAAGTTGATCTTTAATTTGAATAGATTTTTAGCAGTCATTATTTTAAGTTGACTAGTTTCAAAGACGTTCAACATTTATTCATTTTTTCAGTAGTTGCAAGGATTGAGTCCACTCTATTTTTGACAATTTGCATGGCTCATATGTCATCACAGGATATGCTAGCATCAACATAACTAAAGTAAGTCTCTGTTTTTAAAATATGTTTTATTGATCCTATTCTTAGGTTCATCAAGGCTTATAAGAAGTTTGGTCTCCCTCTTGAACGGTAAGTTCCGTATAATAGTCCCTTATCATCTTCTTTTTTGCTTTTATTATATGGTACGTTCTTTTTTGGTAATTTTTTCCATTTAATACTAATGCTGGAAAGAAACATTTTTTTTTCTGGAAGCATTCATTTACAAACATTTATATGTTGGGTGCCTGTTGATTCATGTCCCTCTGCAGAGGGATGACAAAGATGATAAAGACAGGCCATCCGTAAAAAGACTTTCACCTTTGTGAGGGAGATAAAGCAAGTATATTCAAAACCATAGTTTGTGAAATAATTTCCAGAGAGATGTTCATGTAACTCCAGTTGAAAAGAATGTATGTAGTTATTATTTGTATCCTAGTTCTTAGATTTAATAATGTCAAAGGTAAAAGGCTCTTTATGATTTTATAATCTTCTGCTAATTAGCAGGATTTTATGAGGATTAAATACAAAGGACTTACATAGCCTTGACTATAAAAACTTCCAAAAGGGTAGCTGTTGTTACTATTCTATAAGCATTTAGAAAATAATTCAGAAGTTGGATTTTAACAGAAGACTCTATTTTAAATAGTTTGATACTTAGCTTCTTATAAAATCTAAAAAGCCCTAATTTAAAGGAAATATTGGGCTCCCTTCTCTTTCTTCTGATAAACTTCTCTAGTGGGTGAAAATTACAAGCCTGTATTTGTTTGGTCCTCTCCATTTGGAGAGGAGGTAGTGATGTGTAGCATTAAGCCACAGCAAAGCCAAGAAAGTCAGTTGCATCTTTCCAGGACTATTGCTGACCACCCAGGAGTAGACTGCCTGTTTTTGGGCCAGTTACCGTAAAAGCCAATAGGATGTGGAAAAGGGGGCTTGACACCTTTTGACAGCCTGTTTTGTAGGTGTTAATGTAGTTGTGTGCTTCATATGACATGGAGATCAACTAAACATATAGTAGAAGTAACTATACTCTGCTTCTAGGAGCATTGCAATGAATGAAAGTAGGTTGGAGAAAGGAAAGTGAACACAAAGAAGCAAGCTAGTACAGATGGTGTTCAGGCACTTCACCTGCTGCCACTAACAGCCTATTTATTTAATAAAGTTTGATTTCCTTGTTTCTTTCTTTCCTTTCTGTTTTTTGGAATTATTTTGTTTTGTGGAATATTGAAGACACAATTCTTTATGATGGAAAATGAATGTGTTAGCCTTCAGTCAATGTCCAGGGGTTCTTGTTGGAGCCTTAGAATGACCACTAAAGGAACGCAAAGAAAAGTGTCTTTGCAGGAGAAGATTATATGAGGCCTAGTGGCATCTCATGACATTTAAGAAGAGTGGGCACAGGGTCCTAAAGTGTCCCCATATTTGTTCCTCCTCAGGCTGGAGTGCATAGCACGTGATGCTGAGCTGGTAGATAAGTCGGTGGCAGATCTGAAGCGCCTAGGTGAACTGATCCACAACAGCTGTGTGTCAGCAATGCAGGAATATGAAGAGCAGCTGAAAGAAAATGCCAGTGAGGGTAAGTGAAGTTGGCTTTAGTGAGTCTTCGCAACCTGGCACTCGTGGACTGGATTTCTGTTGCTAAAGGGCGTTTTAAGGACAGACTTGAGGACCACACATGCCTAGTGCTTTCAGGTGTTTATTCTGAGCTGCGTTTCTGTGAGCTTGATAGTCTACGCTCCTAGAGGTCTACTCACAAATGAAATTGATTTGCAGAAGGTGCAGAGTGAAGAAAAAGATGAAATGGTTTCTTTTTATGTTGCCATAGAAAGTTTAAATTCGTTGGAGTGATGTAAAAACCCAGGGGCAAAGCTTGGTGGACACCTCTGTATTTTGGCTGCAAATAAGAGGTGTTACAGATCACAAGCATTGTTAATTATCTTGGATATATATTGTGCGTTATGGCAAACACAGAGGATTTAGAGAATTAATTGGAATAAAATATTGGATGAATATTGTAAACATTTTTGTTACACTGAGATTTTCATGCCACTAGAATTTGTTCTCATTGGATTGGACATGCAGTGTGTTTTCTCTTCGACACCAGAAAGTGATTTTGTCTGTCCTGTGTGGTAGCTTTAAAAGCAAGAGGTATAGGAATGCTTGTGAGGAGAGAACTCTGAAGTAGTTATTGGTAAGGACACCCTCATAGTGAACTTTAAAGAAATGAGAGAGGCCAGGTGCAGTGGCTCACGCCTGTAATCCCAGCAGTTTGGGAGGCTGAGGCCAGAGTATCACTTGAGCCCAGAAGTTCAAGTTGAGTCTGGGCAATATGTAAGTGAGACCTTGTCTCTACAAAAAGTTTAAAAATTAGTCCAGAGTAGTAGGATGCACACCTGTAATCCCAGCTACATGGGAGGCTGAGGTGGGAGGTTCGCTTGAGACTGGGAGGCAGAGGCTGCAGTGAGTTGAGATCATGCCACTGCACTTCAGCCTGGGTGACAGAGCGAAACCCTGTCTCAAAATATAAATAAATTAATTAAAAAATAAAGAAATGAAGTTATTATCATTCTACTTCTCCAGACTGTGGTTTATCTGTGCCATTTCTGCATTTTTTTTGGGCAGCCTTTACTTAGGTAAGGCTACCCTTCTGCAGCTTTGTTGAGCTGTGGTTAAATTTTCAGGCTCCAGAGAAAGAGGCAGTCAGTTATCTGGAATTTTAGTTCTACCACTTCCTAGTTATAAGACTTTGGGCAAGTTGTATCCCTTCAACTATCTCATTTGCAAAATAGAGTAATAATATCTACTTCAAAGGATTTGGATAGTTGAATAATTCCATACTTGTAAATTGTTTAGCAATAGTGTCTAGCTTGCAGTGTTAGCTATTACTAAGAAGTATTTGTGCTTTGGAATTTTCTTTTTTTCTTTTTAAGGTTATTATTGAATTTGATATAATTTAAAAATATCTTCAAGAGAGTCAAAACTTATTTTAAGATATGTTCTTTTTTGTAAAAGACAAATAACTTGTATGGTTTGCAAAATGATCTGAATATGTGCTTTTATAACATTCAGAATACACCCAAAAGTACACGAGGTTTAATGTACAGTATGTTTTCTATGTAATTGTTTTGAATAAGTAATACATCTACATGGCTTTAAACTGAAAAACGTATCCCTATTACTTCTTGATGCTTTTGAGAAATGAATAATGTTTTCTCCCTTTTAAATGGTAGTACAGCATGCACACTTTTCTGTGCTTGCTGTTTTTGTCTCATAGTATCCTGTGGAGCTGTTTTCTTACAGCAGTTCCTTCTCCCCAAAATCCCTCTTTTTTTTTTTGTGCATGTCCACATTCTGGATCTGGCTGATTGCTTCTTCTTGGTACTAACTTATTTCCTCACACCTGTATTTCCTGTAAACTGGTATTCAGCGTATTCTGAATCTAGGCTGACATTTCTAGATCAAATGGAAGATTATTGATACCTCTTTTCCCTTAGGTTGAAATTTTTGTTTCTAAAAATGTTAACATAATTACATATTTGCTTTATCCCAAACATGTTTCCAAATATCAATACCAGTCTTACTGTTAACAAAAAACCGCTCAAATGCAAAGTGTGATTTCTTTGCATTTCTTTTTGATCTTAGAATGTATCACACTAACAATATACAATCAAAATATATTTTTAAATTATTCAAAGTTACTCTTTTCTCTGTGTGGTTAATGCCACCAACTTAATAATATAGTTAGACTCTTGTTTTCATTTATTTTCAATACTTAGGGATTGCTTTTCTCATTTTGATTCGATTTAATTTTTGTAATTATGTAAAAACATTTACATGGTTCAGAGTCACAACTATAAAACAAAGTACATTTGGAGCATCTTGTTTTCATTTTTTGTTCCCCAGCTGCCTTCTCTTCCTCCTTAATAGGTCACTGTTTCTATTAGTTTTAAGTTTATCTTTGATTGTTTCTTTTTAAAATTTAAGTGTGTGTGTGTGTGTGTGTGTGTGTGTGTGTGTGTGTGTGTATTTTCCTTCTTACACAGAAGAGAACATACTCTTTGGCACCTGCTTATTTTCATGACTGAGATAAATTCATATCATCATGTAGAGATATCCTCTTTCCCTTTACAGTTGCAAAGTATTCTACCATGTAGATAGATGTCAATTCACACTTCCCCCCTAGTATTTAATATTTGGGTTGTTTTTGGTCTTTCGTTATTATTAAGAAAGCCGCAATGAATAATAATCTAATCAATATACCATTTCATATCTCTGTCAGCATATCTTTGGGATAAATTTCTAGAAGTGGGATTGCTGGGTCCTGGGAAAATGTGTATATACTTTGCTTCGATATCCCCAAATCCTTCTGTATAAGTCTGGTGCCATTTACATGGTCACCAGTAATGTTTGTTGGTACCTATTTACAAGCCTCACAAACAGAATATATTGCTAAACGTTTGGAGTTTTGCCAGTTTGATAGGTGAGAAATGGTATTTCATTTTTCTTTTAACGAACAAAAGGTTGTACATGTCTAAGGGTCACTTGCATTTTGTTCTATAAAGTGTCTATTCATGTGTTCTGCCCATTTTCTATTGAAAGGAGTTTTCCTCTCACAGGTAGCATTATCTCACGGATTTCAAATTGGACTATTTGGTTGGGGTTTCGTTTTTACTTCTGTGATCATTTTAATTTGAAATTTGGGTTAGGGTAAATTTTTTTTTTTTTTTTTTTTTTTGAGATGGAGTCTTGCTCCATCTCCCAGGCTGGAGCACAGTGGTGCAATCTTGGCACAGTGGCGCGATCTCGGCTCACTGCAAGCTTCGCCTCCCGGGTTCACACCATTCTCCTGCCTCAGCCTCACGAGTGGCTGGGACTACAGGCGCCCACCACCACGCCCGGCTAATTTTTTGTATTTTTACTAGAGAAGGGGTTTCACTGTGTTAGCCAGTATGGTCGCAATCTCCTGACCTCGTGATCCGCCTGCCTCGGCCTCCCAAAGTGCTAGGATTATAGGCGTGAGCCACTGCGCCTGGCCGGGTTAGTGTAATTTTCTTAAGCCACCACTTGTTCATCATTTCACATGTGTTAGATATGAACTTAAGCCCATGTTTTTTCAGTAATAGTGTTGTGAAGATCAAGTTCATTTTTAAAATACTTGAGAGTTTTTTGACCTTCGCTAGTGGGATGGGTAGGAAAACAAAAAGAGAAACCTTCAGCACTAATATTATACCCTCAGAATCTACTTTTGTTAATTTGGAAACAAAGTAGTATAAAACAAACAGGAAGATTAAAATACAACTGTAAACATCAGTGAATTAAAAAAAATTCCAAATCTTAAGAAACCAAATGTTCAAAGGTTATTTTACAGACAGTTGAGAAAAAAATTTGTCTTATAGATTATATCTTCAAAATAACAATAAGCCAGAGATATATTCAGAGAGACTAAGAGGTCAGGGTTCGTTGACACATGTTTTCTGTGAAACTTCTGCAGATTTTCATTTAACTAATGTGAAATTGGTATTTTTCAGGAAAAGGACCAGGGAAAAGGAGAGGTCCAACAATCAAGATATCCGGAGTTCAGGTTAATGTGAAATCCATTATCCAACATGAAGAGGAGTTTGAGATGCTGCATAAATCTATCCCTGTGGACCCTGAAGAAAAAAAAAAGTGAGTATATTTTGTGTACCTGCTTAGATGGTCGTACCATAAGAAAATAGATTTGAAATTAGACTTTGTGTAGTTACATAGTGTTTTTACTGTCTCTTCTTTAACATACCAAGAAGGCCCCTCTTCTAATGTCTTCCTGTTTTTAAACTTTCTTTAGATACTGCTTAACCTGTCGTGTCAAAGCTGCACATTTTGATGTAGAGTGGGGGGTGGAAGATGATTCTCGCCTGTTGCTGGGAATTTATGAACATGGCTATGGAAACTGGGAGTTAATTAAAACAGACCCAGAGCTTAAATTAACTGACAAAGTAAGTAACCCTACCATGCTAGAGATTTCTAGAAGATTTGTTGTGTAATATTTTCACGTTGATCACTTATTTCTAACTATTTTCGAGGGGGCATCAAATTAGAAATTAGTACAGTCATTCTTGGAAATACTTCCATCTTTAGTGGATTGTGGCACTGTTTCACAGATGAAGATAAAGGGAAAAGACAGTAGCCAGGTGAAATTTTGGGGAAACTATAGGAGAAATCTTAAAATTCTGGTATTTAATTATAGGTCAGATTTCATTACAATAAATACCCAGGTGAGTTTGTTAATGATAAAAAGCATTCCTTGGCCTTAGTCATTGGCCCTTTGTTTAAAAGTACGTTTGAAACAACCGTATTTCACTTCCTCACGTAAAGATTGAATGTCACCTTGGTATTCTTTGTAATGGAATTAAACATTTGCTGTTCTTCTCCCACAAAATCGAGCCTCCCACCCTATCTGTTGCAGGTAGCAAGGCCATGCTTGGAGCTATAAGCAGGGAAGGCTGACTGGCTCAAATTTTGATAGGATTTGCTCCATGTTGTGCTCCTGGCACGTTCAACAGTGCTCATCCCATCTGGGTTTTAGGAGGGTGACAGCACCCAGCCTTAAGCACTGAGACCAGATTCAGTCTGGCAAGAGGCCCAATTGTTGTAGCAAGGAACAGATCATGTCCTGGCGTAGCTCAGTGCTCTCCGGCAATGCTCTAAGAAGCATTTTCAATCTAAAACGAAGCTTTAACCTAGCTCCAGGGATTCCCTGCTCCTGGAAGGAGGAAATCCACGACGGCTGGGATGCTCTAGCAGATGAAGCCACAAGCCCCTCCTACCTGAGTTGTTCTACCCTGTTAACAGCACAGGTAGGAGCCATTGGGAGAGCTGGATTTCTCCATCCCATTTTGTAAAATGAGAACGGCTCGTGAGGGATTTTCAGTGACTGGGAGCCATGGACATGAGATAGGATCTGAGGCTTTATCTATATTTTGGGTGGTTGGGGAGGGAAAGGACTGTGCTCAGTTTTTGTTGTCTCTGTTTATCCTGATCCACTAACCAGGATGTGGGTGGTGGCGGGTGCTTCTCTTCCTTTCTTGTTGAAGATTCTGCCGGTGGAGACAGATAAAAAGCCTCAGGGGAAGCAGCTACAGACCCGAGCGGATTACTTGTTGAAGCTGCTCAGAAAGGGTCTGGAGAAGAAGGGGGCTGTGACAGGTGGGGAAGAGGTGAGTATGCTGCCAACTGGTTGTTTTTCAGGGGCCTGAGGCTCCTACCCTGCAGAATTAGGTAGGAAGAGAGAGGCCCTCTCTGGGCACTGCACAGAATGTCACCTTCTCACGGGCAGATGTTGTTTTTGAGGTTCCAGTAATGATGGTTTGTTTGGTAATAATAGAAATGTTCATTTAGGCCTGGCACGGTGGCTCACGCCTGTAATCCCAGCACTTTGGGAGGCCGAGGCGGGCGGATCACAAGGTCAGGAGATCAAGACCATCTTGGCTAATATGGTGAAACCCCATCTCTACTAAAAATACCAAAAAATTAGCTGGGCATGGTGGCACACGTCTGTAATCCCAGCTACTTAGGAGGCTGAGGCAGGAAAATGGTGTGAACCCGGGAGGCGGAGCTTGCAGTGAGCCGAGATCGGGCCACTGCACTCCAGCCTGGGCAACAAAGCGAGACTCTGTCTCAAAAAAAAAAAAAAAAAAAAAGAAATATTCATTTAAGACCACAGCATCTTGGCAGCTTTCTTACAAACCCATCCTTCTGAAATGTTGCTTCAAATTCATCCTCTTTGCTACCCAGTCCCACTATTCCACACATACTGTTACTGTTTCTTTATCCTACTTTCTCAATTTTGGAACATAGTTGCAGTTACTGCATTGAATACCTATGGGTTTGCCTATTGTTATATCTGTCTCTGTGGTTCTTGTAATAATGCATCCCAGAGATAAAATTGACAGTTGGAATGCACAGTTAATTCAGAAACTAGACCTTACTTGCTGTGTGAAATACCAACTAAATTCTCAGTGAACTCAGCTGAGCTTTATCTCCTTTTATTTCCCTAATTTATAATTTCAGTTCAGGCCCAGAAAGATGGAATCCCAGCTAAGAAATACAAGTTACACCCTGTACTAGCAGCCCGTGTGTGTGTTCTTTAAGTGCTCTTGCAGCTATGTCATTTATATTGATTTCCCTGTATTATTATAAGCAAAGCAAATTTGAGGAAAAAAACCCATAATACCACACCTCATTTTTTTCAAGTAATAGGGTCATAAGGCTCATTCTTCATATAATACATTGAGTATGCAATATATTATGTGTTAGGCTCTGGAAAGGCAGATTAGATCGTATTACAGATCATATCTGATTAGGCAGATAAACAGTATTTTAACCTTTTCCTTGTTATATGTAACTTGCTTTCAGGTTTTTAATGTTACCATTATGTCTTTAATATATTATCTTTATTTGTATTTTTGTATACAGAGTGATTTTCCTTTTTTTAAAAAAAATTATGCCTTTAGGATGGATTCCAAAAATATGGAGTCAGTAGGTTTAAGGAATATGGGTATTTTGGCTGGCGAGGTGGCTCACGCCTGTAATCCCAGAACTTTGGGAGGCTGAGGTGGGTGGATCACCTGAAGTCAGGAGTTCGAGACCAGCCTGACCAACATGGCGAAACCCTGTTTCTACTAAAGACACACAAAAAATTAGCCAGTTGTGGTGGCATGTGCTTTTAGTCCCCCCTGGCTACTCGAGAGGCTGAGGCAGGAGAATTGCTTGAACCCGGGAGGCGGAGGTTGCAGTGAGGCAAGATGGCACCTTTACACTCCAGCCTGGGTGACAGTGCAAGACTCCGTCTTGGAAAAAAACAAAAAAGGAATACGGATATTTTAATGTGGTAAAGGCTATGTATAAGGCCTATAGGTTTTTATTTGTTTTGGTTTGGTCTTGTCAGGTAAAATGAGTTGCACTCTTTTGATTTCCTTGGAATTTTCTTGTTTGAATTATATGGCTGCTACTGCTTTAAAGAGTCATCATGTTGTTTGGTTATGCTTTTGAGTGTCTTGATTTGTGCTTTAATCATCATTTTCTCTCCTTTTCCAGGCCAAATTAAAGAAGCGGAAGCCTCGGGTAAAGAAGGAAAACAAAGTGCCCAGGCTGAAAGAGGAGCATGGAATTGAGCTTTCATCTCCTAGGCATTCAGATAATCCATCAGAAGAGGGAGAAGTGAAAGTATGAAGTGGGGTTTCGGTTGAGGGTTATTTATTTATTTTAGCTATACTTGTCGTGCCAGCTGGAATAAAGTCATTTGAAATGTGTTTGGTTTACGAGTGGATTAAATGGAAATAGAATATGTAAGTCTTTGCTTAATCTGTCAGAGAGGATAGTTTAAGTCAGCAACTGCAAATTCGTACATAATGGAAGTAAACGAAAGGGACTATGAAATTTTTTGTTTGTTTTTGAGACGAAGTCTCGCTCTTGTCCCCCAGGCTGGAGTGCAATGGCACGATCCTGGCTCACTGCAATCTCCGCCTCCCGGGTTCAAGCAATTCTCCTGCTTCAGCCTCCCAAGTAGCTGGGATTACAGGCACCTGCCACCACACCAGGCTCATTTTTGTATTGTAAGTAGAGACGGGGTTTCACCATGTTGGCCAGGCTGGTCTCAAACTCCTGACCTCAGGTGATCTTCCTGCCTCGGCCTCCCAAAGTGCTGGGATTACAGGCGTGAGTCACCGCGCCCGGTCTAAAGTTTTCATTATAAATGGCGATTGACACGTAGCCTCATTCTTGGAAATGACGGGGAGTGGTCAGGACTGTGGTTAACCAGAGAGCTCATGCCTAATGTAAAGGGGACAGCTGCTATGGAGTTCTGTTAACAAAACTCCTGTGGGTCAGGTTTGGCTTGCCAGTTTGTAACCTCTGGTCTAAGTAAAGTGAATAGTAAGTTGGTATCATTTAGTGTGCTATTTCAGTGACAACTTTATGGAATTTCTGACAGTGTAATTGTACTTGGATATTAGCTCCAAGAGGATCAGCAGTGCGTACAGGAACTAGCATGGATTTGAGTCATACGTACAGATATTTATTTATTTATTATTAGTTTTTTTTGAGGCGGCGTCTTGCTTTGTCACCCAGGGTGGAGTGCAGTGGCACGATCTGGGTTCACAGTAGCCTCTACCTCCTGAGTTCAAGCAATTCTCCTGCTGCAGCCTCCCGAGTAGCTGGGATTACAGGCCCCCGCCACCACACCTGGCTAGTTTTTGTATTTTTATTTTTTTATTTTTATTTATTTATTATTTATTATTTTTATTTATTTTTTTGAGATGGAGTCTCACTCTGTCGCCCAGGCTGGAGTGCAGTGGCGCAATCTCGGCTCACTACAAGCTCCGCCTCCCAGGTTCACGCCATTCTCCCGCCCCAGCCTCCCGAGTAGCTGGGACTACAGGCGCCCGCCGCTGCGCCCAGCTAATTTTTTTTTTTTGTATTTTTAGTAGAGATGAGGTTTCACCATGGTCTCGATCTCCTGACCTCGTGATCCGCCCGCCTCGGCCTCCCAAAGTGCTGGGATTACAGGCGTGAGCCACCGCGCCCGGCAGTTTTTGTATTTTTAGAAGAGACAGGGTTTCACCGTGTTGGCCAGGCTGGTATCAAACTCCTGACCTCAGGTGACAGGTCTGCCTCAGCCTCCCAAAGTGCTGGAATTATGAGCATGAGCCACTGTGCTTGGCCAATACATACGTAAATTTAAACACTAGCAACCGAATCAGTTATTAGCTGACTGTGTATAGGTACATAATCTCTTTGGTACTCAGTTTCCATCCGTGAAATGAGAATGATAAAACTTATGTTGAAGGGTTGCTATGAGAATTAAATGAGAGGATATCAGTAAAGAGCTTCTGCCTCTACAGTTTTAACTGGTTATTACTGGAAAGTTTAGACTTCTCTGAGTGCCTTGAGGCTATTTGCTTGAAAACAAGCTTCTAAGTATAGACAGTGATGAACCACTGGGGGCAGTGCTTCTTTTTCCAGAAAGTACATAAGTAGATATAAAATTTGTAGCAAAAATTCATAGCCCTATTTTGTTTCCTAGGATGATGGCTTGGAAAAAAGTCCAATGAAAAAAAAACAGAAGAAGAAGGAGAACAAGGAGAACAAGGAGAAACAAATGAGTTCTAGGAAAGACAAAGAAGGGGACAAGGAAAGAAAGAAGTCAAAAGATAAGAAAGAGAAGGTAATGGTGCCCGTCTGTTCATGCAGATATCCACAGCCTTTGCAATTCGCCGTTTGGATTTAGAAGTAGAATGAGATTTGAGGGCCCTGGAATAATTGTCTTTTTATGGGTATGTTCAAGAAGGATGGGTGGGGCTGTTGATGGGATACCTGCACCTGTCCTTGCAGAGAGAGGGTAACCTGCAAGTTTGGGGTGTTCTTTAAAAAAGAAGGCCTTTACTTGGTCTTTTATTACATATTTCAGGGGGAAATGTTTGAATGAGATAGGACAGGTGAGAGAAATCTGCATTTACATGTGAATACGAAATACGTTCTCAGATTCATATTAGAGGAGCACAATCCACAACTGAATTTGAATACTTGAAGAGTTTGAGTCAAAAACAAATAATAGCAAGAGTTATTGGAATATAAATGGATGAAAAGCCTTGCTATTATAACCTTTACCTTAGGGGTTTTATGAAGTTCATTCTAAACCAAAGAATTCGGTACAGTGTTGCAGTGTACACTTGCTGACCTCTGAACACAGTAAAATCATTGCCAAAACACAAACAACTGCTATAATTCTAATATCCAGTTGATAACTCTAATAGATTTCTTGATAACTGCCTTTGATACTTTTACTTTGAAATTTTTATCTTACTTTGAAATTTTATATTAAATATAAAATAAACTTCTATTTAAGAACAAATATAAAAGTCAGATTAGGCTGTTTGGGTAGTCTTTTCTCCTCACTTAGCATTATATCACAACTTTCCAAGTGAATAATGTTAAAATCATTTTTACAGCCTTGACAACATAGGGAGACCTCGTCTCTACAAAATAAAAACAAGCAAAAATCTAGCTGGGCATTGTGGCATGTGCCTATGGGCCCAGTTGCATGGGAGGCAGAGGTGAGAGGATTGCTTAGGCCCAGGAGCTCGAGGCTGCAGTGAGCCATGGTTGTGTCACATTTCACTCCAGCCTGGGCAACAGAGCAAGACCTTGTCTCAAAAAAAAAATCATTTTTAATAGTTGGGGAGGATTCTGTTTGGGTGTAACATGTTAGAAGCAATTTGAATTTCCCATTTTGAAATACTTTCTAATTTTCAATGTTAATAGACCATACTGTGACAAATAACCTGTGCATTTGTGCTCCCACAGAAAGACATTCTTTTTCTTAAAGTAAAATATTAAAAAAATAAAAACACAAAGTACAATTTTAGCAAACATCTGTTTATCCACTCTCCAGATATCACAACTGTTGTTAACATTTTTTCATGGTTACTTTAAGTGGCTTTTTTTTTTTTTTTTTGCGGGGGTAGGCTGGGGGGGGGCGCTGATATCTTTTGTATTTCATGAACATATGACTGATACTGTTGAAGCTGCCCCCTGTTCCTTTTCCCGGATTTTATTACTCTTCCTCTGTTCTCCCCATAACCACTACTGTGAAGTGGGTTCGAAACCTTCCTGTTCATGTTTTTATATTTGTAGTACATATTATAGTGTATATCCATATAACTATAAACAAAGCATACTGTATGCTTAAAAATGTACATGAAGTCAAGCCAGGCATAGTGGCTCACACTTGTAATCCCAGCACTTTGGGAGGCCGAGGTGGACAGATCACAAGGTCAGGAGTTCGAGTCCTGCCTGGACAACATGGTGAAACCCCGTCTGTACTAAAAATAAAAAAATTAGCTGGGTGTGGTGGCGTGCGCCTGTAATCCGAGCTACTTGGGAGGCTGAAGCGGAAGAATCTCTTGAACCCAGGAGGCAGAGGTTGCAGTGAGCCAAGATCATGACACTGCACTCCAGCCTGGATGACAGAGCGAGAATCTGTCTCAAAAAAAAAAAAAAAAAAAAAAAAAAAAAAAGTACCTGAAGTAATTTTATATATTCATCTGCAACCTTTCCTTCAATATAATTGAGATTTATATAGATTTCATTTACAAGAATTTAGCTTATACAGATTCCTAAATCAAAGGGTATGCTGTTAATAAAAGTTGCTACATGATACTCTAGAAGAGTTCTGCCAATTTACAGTCTTAACCTCTTGATGACATTTCTGTGCATTTTACGGATAAAGGAGTAGAAGCCCAAAAATAGCACTGATGAAACTGAAGTTACAATTGGGTACATTTAGAGATGGAAATGGGAATAATGTGTGAGTAAGCTGCTAATCAGATAGGTTTGTCTTCATGATGTTTTAGGATTTTATTTTACCTTTTTAAAAATAAACTGAGACCATCATATTTACCCATTGTAATAACATAGGTAAGAAATCCAAATTGCACGGTAGGATTGCACAAATGACAATGACTCCTTGTAACTCTTTTTTAAAAGCCTAAAAGTGGTGATGCCAAATCTTCGAGTAAATCAAAGCGATCTCAGGGTCCTGTCCATATTACAGCAGGAAGTGAACCTGTCCCCATTGGAGAGGATGAGGATGATGATCTGGACCAGGAGACATTCAGCATAGTAAGTCTTGAAATCGGGGGATGCCAGTGTCTGCAGCCACGGTGCTTGCTGTGGCTCTGCCTTTTATAGGTCCAGAAGGAGCTTCAGTTGAGCTAAGCAATAGTACATTACTTTGGAAACACATTGCTTACAATATTGGAAGACCATGTGCTCTTCAGCAGGCTGGCAGGAAGAGATTTTGTCTTTTATTGAGGGGAAGTTTAAGGAGTGGATTTCATGTCTTGTGCTCCTAGTTAAGAGAGGCTCTAAGGGCCCTTAGAGGCATTTGGGAAAGAGAAGTGTTCACTGAGCAAATGTTTATTGAATGTTTTCTGTGTTCCAGCCCCCAGAGTTACCATGTTGAATAGATAACTGTTTCTATCATTGTAAACTGTACATTTGAGTAGGGGAGTTAGGTAACTACACAAATCATGTTGGTGTTCTTCTGACAGGGCGCTGGAGGAGAGAGAGTGCATACTGTGGAGATCCTGGGAGAAGGGAATTTGACCTAGTCAGGGGATGCCAGGAGGGCTTGTGTAAGGAAGTGATGCTTGAGTTGGGTTCTGAAGGAAGAATAAAAGGTAACAGGAGAAGAGGGGAGGCCAAGGCGATGGGGAGCGAGTGCATGGACCAGGTCTTGCACGGGATTGGATACAGGCCAGTGTGTCCTCAAGGCCCCTTTGCCCCTGGCTGGAGCTGTAGGTATAGATTTCACTGTGCCACCATCCCTTCCCCACCTCTCTGTGGCTTCTTCTCCCCATACTTCCACAAATCTGTTAATCAAACAGCTCATTCAGGCTGAAAGAAAAAGTGGTTTTCTTCCACATTTGAAAATACTTCCATCCTGTGGCAGCAAAGGACCCTGTTGACCCTGTCCTGTAACCTCTCTTTGACTTCTTTCTCTGAGTTTTCTAAAACCTATACACGTATGTATATAGATACTGTTTTCTTTGCACTTATCTCTGTTTTCTTAAGTCACTTTTTTGCCTGTGAGCTCTCTGAGGACAAGTATTACGTTTTATATACAGTTCATTTAGATGCTAGAAGTATATCAGTAAATGAGTAAATTGAATAAATGAATAAACTAATTACATAGCCAGCTAACCAGTCTGTTTCCTAGTCTTTCTTATCCGAGTGTTTATAAGAGAAAATGATATCTAATGTTCTATGGTACCATGACATTTAAAAAATGCTCTTACAAATGACTCATTTAATCTTGTTTTTGTATTATGAAATCTTTAAAAGATGCAAAGAAATTTCAGGGATATAATAGTAATTGATAAATATACCATGAAGTTTTGTCAAATCTGAATTTTTTTTAAGACTCAAAATATAAAGCTGAATCCCTTGGTGTTCCTCCCTCTCAACCTATGCTTTTTATGTCTCTCTCTTTTTTTTTTTTTTGAGACAGAGTCTTGCTCTGTCGCCCAGGCTGGAGTGTAGTAGCGCAGTCTTGGCTCACTGTAACCTCTGCCTCCCGGGTTCAAGCAATTCTCCTGCCTCAGCCTCCTGAGTAGCTGGGGTTACAGATGCGCTCCACCACACCCGGCTAACTTTTGTATTTTTAGTAGATACGGGGTTTCACCATGTAGGTCAGGCTGGTCTCGAACTCCTGACCTCATGATCCGCCCCCCCTCAGCCTCCTAAAATGCTGGCATTACAGGCGTGAGCCACTGCACCTGGCCTTTTCTCTCTCTCTTACCTCCCAGACGTAACCATGATTCTGAATTCAATTTTTATACTTAACGTGTGGTTCTAGAGTTTTGCTACTTAAGTCTGTAAAGATGATAATAGCTCACATTAATAGCCAGTTACTGTTTATGTGCTTTATATATTATTTTTTCCACAACAATCCTGTGAGGTAGTTTATTGTTTCCATTTTACATATTTAAAAATCAGGTGAAGAGAGTTAAGTGATTTGCCCTTATGTCACACAGCTAAGACATGGAACACAGTTTTGACCCAGGCAGTTTGGCATGAGAGGTTGGGTCCATAACCATTGTGCTACATAGCCTCCTACATATAAACAACATAGAGGATTGATTTCCATGTCTTAAAACTGTAATTGGCACACTTGTGTATCCTGTGACTTGCTTTTCCTCTCATAGCAGTCACATTTTTTGAGATTTATCTATGTTAATAATTGTGGCTCTCATTTAAGTTTCATGTTATTCTACGATTTATTCTTCCACAGTTTATTCTTTCTCATATTGGTGGACATCAGGATTTTTCCAAATGTTTGCTACTACAAATAGGCTACAGTGAAATTGTTGCCCATATTTTCTTGCACTGCACAAGTGAGAGCTTCTCTAGGGTGTATGGCTTGAGCAAAAATGGTGGGTCATTCATTAGGTGGACACATCTGCCACTTTATTAGATACTCGAGTTACCCTTGAAAGCAGTTGCAGAGATTGCATTAATTATAGCAATGAATTCAAGTTCCGATTGCTTACCAGCCTTAGAAACAGATGTTAATTTCTGACTCAGTTAACAGTTGTTAAGTTTTGCTAATCTGAGGGCTATGAAATACTGACTGAAGGTCGTTGGACATTTATTTTCATATTTTAGTGCTCATTCACGTTCCTTGTGAATTGCAGTTATTCAAAATTGACATATTTGGAATAATTTATCTTTCTTACCTTTTCTGTAGGAATCCTTTTTACATTCTTAATACTAATCTTTTATTTTTTATAGTCATTACAGGTGTCTTTTAGTTTTTGGTATATTTTTTATTTTATGTCCTTTTAAAAAATTGAAGTATAACACAGAAAAATCCACAGATAAGTGTGTAGCTGTGGAAATGACCAAAAAGTGATGGGAGTTTGTAGAGTTTTCATTATTTGAAAATTTCATGACCACGGGTCTTACTTAGTTCATTGTGCCAGATACTCAGTGGCTGACAACCATGTCCCTACACCATTCTGTGAAATTTTCTTGAATTATACGGTGGTAATTTTCTCTAAGTTCCCAGTTTTACCTTTATGGAATTTCTTGTGTTTGGATACTAAATTCTGGATATTGGTTCCTAATTTTATCTTTTTAAGTTGTTCATTTCTGCTTTTTACTCTGCTTTCTGGGAGATTCCTTCAACTTTGTTTCACATTACTTATTTCCAAGATCATTTTCCTCCACCACTCTCGAATATCTTTATACTTCTCTTTGCTTTCCATTGTTATACACTTTGCTTTGATGGCTTTGCTGATCCTCGGTTGTCAGCTCATATTTAAGAGTGGAGGACTAAACATCTGATAGGAAGTTTGAGCATGTGGGTGGTGGGGCTTGATCTCCTTTGAAAGTTTTCACTATAGGATGATCTAGCAGAAACTTGGCGACGGATAGTCAGGATCATTTGGTTTTTCCTCTGGGGCAGTCACATTTTGTGAAGAATGCCCCAGTTCCCTGACTCTCCAGAGCGTGAAGGCCTGGCTCCGTCCATTCTGGAATCTGAGAGGCAGAAGACTTGGGTGTGGCTCACCCTGTATGACTGTGCTCATGTGCTCACATAATCCTGTTTTCAGTGTGGTGGGCTCAGCCCTCATCCGTGCCTATGCAGTCCAGCTCAGAGGTTCTTTTATCGTTTTCTGGAGAATAAATCTTTATATTTGTTGCTGGGTGGAGTTAGAGATCTGGGTATCTTGTGAATCTGGATACGTGTTACTTCTTAAGCAGTTTTTAAACCACTCCCCATTTTAGCCCTCATCCTTCCTTGTGAAGACACCTCGCCTTTGGGGGAATTTTGCCCTGTAAGTCAGGTTAGTTGTCGGTTCTCTTCACTCCTGGCTTTGAATTTCATTTTCTCAGGTCTGTTTTGTCATTTCCCATGCTGCCAATATTTTGTTGCCGTTATCCTCTCTCTTGTTTTCTCTTGTCTTTGTGGGCTTGTCTCTTTTAAGGACAATCCTTTTACCATTGTTTTAGTGGGATTGGGGAGGTAGAGAAAAGATTCTTGTGTTCTGTTCACCATCTTATCTGGAAGCCTTTCTCTTGCTTTCTTTCAAGCCTGAAGGATTTGTAAATATTTTATCCCATATTTTTAGACAGTTTGTGGTGGGAGAATTTCAGGTTAGGTCTGTAATACTGCTCCTCATTAGATCTTCAAAATGGGCTTGTGAGGCATGCCATGCCTCTCTTGCAGATGAGGAAGCAGTATTTAGAGAGGTTAAGTAAGGCGTGAAGGGTTATCACGTAACTCTAAGCGATGGTGCTGGCACTACACTTCAGGGTTTTCTGACTTGAATACTTACACTTACTTCACTGCACTAGCTTTACCCACTCTTCCTCTAGCAATTATATGGCATAGGGGTGGGCTGTGTTTTCATTGAGAGCACAGTAAGCAAAGGACAAGACTTATTTTCTGTAGATTGTTTATGTCTTTACTCTGTTGTTCTGTTGCAGTGTAAGGAGAGGATGAGGCCCGTGAAAAAGGCACTGAAACAGCTCGACAAACCTGACAAGGGGCTCAACGTGCAAGAACAGCTGGAACACACCCGGAACTGCCTACTGAAAATTGGAGACCGGATAGCCGAGTGCCTTAAAGCCTACTCAGATCAGGAGCACATCAAACTCTGGAGGAGGTAACTACTTTGGCCTCATCTGCCCAGTTTGATTTGACTGAGTGTGGGAGTGGATTCTGTTTTCTTTTAATAAAAGGTGTCATAGCCACCTACGAAACCTTTTTCCCAACAAAACTCATCTATTGGCAATATACCTGCAGGCTTTAACCTCCTTTCCATGAAATAGGCTATTCCACTGAAACGAGTCTTTTGAAGGGGTAGGACGATGTCATTAATTTATTTTATGAGAGAAAGATAGTGTTACTTGATTTACTGGTCTATTCTCAGAAATAAATTTCCTTTAAGCCTACAAGGGGCAGAAGTCATCTGGTCTTAACTGCTTTACCCATCTCAGGTTGATATCCAGATATTCAGATATTACTGTATCTAATACAACTAATTGGTTGGTTCTGTACCAACACATGGGGAAACAAAGGTTAAAACCACAAGAACTATGAGTTCTCTATTCTCATATCCTTTTTTAATAATTAAAGTAGTAATTTGGATTAAAGCAGTTAATCTAGAACTTCAATGTTTAAGGCATCATGGTTTATAAATGTTCCTTTATATAGCCACTTAAAAGATTTCAATAGTTTTAGGGAAACAGGTGGTATTTGGTGACATGGATAAGCTCTTTAGTGGTGATTTCTGGGATTTTGGTGCACTCATCACCCGAGCAGTGCACACTGCACCCAATGTGTCGTCTTTTATCCCTCAGCCCCCTTCCCCCCAGAGTCCATTTTATCATTTTTATGCCTTTGCATCCAGTGTTTGGTTTTCCATTCCTGAGTTATTTCACTTAGAATAATGGTCTCCAACTCCATTGAGATTGCTGCAAATGCCATTATTTTATTCCTTTTTATGGCTGAGTAGTATTCCATGGTATGTATATACCACATTTTCTTTATACACTTGTTGGTTGATGGGCATTTAGGCTGGTTCCATATTTTCGCAATTGCAGATTATGCTGCTATAAACATGTGAATGCAAGTGCCTTTTTCATATAATGACTTCTTTTCCCCTGGGTAGATACCCAGTAGTGGGATTGCTGGATATATATCCACTATTCACTTTGGATATTTTAAGAAAACATGACTGGAAATTTTTTTTTTTTTTTTTTTAAATGAGACGGAATCTGACTCTATCACTCTATTGCCCAGGCTGAAGTGCAGTGGCACAATCTTGGCACTGCAGCCTCCACCTCCCGGGTTCAAGAGATTCTCCTGCTTCAGCCTCCTAAGTAGCTGGGATTACAGGTGCCTGCCACCACACCTGGCTAATTTTTGTATTTTTAGTAGAGATGGGGTTTCATCATGTTGACCAGGCTGGTCTCGAGCTCCTGACCTTAGGTGATCTGCCCGCCTCGACCTCCTGAAGTGCTGGTATTACAGGCATGAGCCATTGCTCCCACCCATGGCTGGAAATTCTAAAAGGCAGTTGTAACATTAAATCTCTTTCCATTAATCACAGTTACTTCGTTTTTATTTTATTTTAGACTCAGAGGGTACATGTGCTTGTTTGTACATAACCACAGTTACTTTGAACTTGTATAGTTCATGGATATTGTGATTATCTTTGTATAATATGTCCAATCTCAGAGGACTAGTTTTTGAGTGAAAAATGGATTTAAGAAAACTTGTGCATGATGGTGTCCACAGCATGCTTCACACCTATAAAGAAAAGATTTAATTTTCAAAATGGTACTTCTTTTTTTCCCCCTAACACTGTTACCAACTTCTTTGTTTACCTAGCGGCGTCTGGCCTTTTTTTTTTTTTCCTTTTTAAATTTAACACTGATTAGAAGATAGCAAAAGGTCCTCCCAGTGAACAGACCCATCTTTAAATGTGCCAGGCACTGTGATCTTGGCTAGCAGTAGTTTACAAGGTCCTCGTCATTTACAAGTCAAAAAAGTAGTACAAGGTAAGCCCTCGGAGAAACTGTTCATCATGAGGCAGCAAATGCAAGACCAGATAGACTGGAAGTGTTGAGAAGGAAGTGCGTGAAGAGTAGTCGGGAAGGAAGGTCTTCTGAGAGGCAGGCAAGTGCACTTGAACTGAGTGTACATGACCTGTGTTGAATTGCTGAGATGAACAGAGTTCTCAGGCTTCAGCAAAGGCTTGAAAGTGGGACAGGGAGGGGACTGGGTGGTGTTCAGGATTTAAAGACAGTTTGCTAAAAAGACTGAAGCTCTTTATAGGAGGCTTTAGACAGGAAGGTAAATGGCTCTTCACCTGATGCAGCAGGCTTACTAGTTAGGGAGCCTGTACAGGTGTCCTGTCAGCAGCAAGCCATGGTGAAACTAACTACCTATTAGGAAGTTTGAGAAGATATGAGACTCCTTTATCTAGCTCACTCTGACTACCTGTGCTTACTCTTTTTAAACACCTCTTTCATCATATCATTCCCCTGTTGTGCAGTAACACCATGCTAGGGTGAACATAATGGAATTGGAGGGAAAAAGTCACTGAGAGTTTTAAGGAAGAAATGAAAGGTTGTGGTGGCGACAACTGGGAGGAAGGAGGGGCAGCAACACAGAGATGACCAACTGAATGGAAGCCACAACCTGGGAAATGGTGGTGCTGATGGATTTGTGGTAGAGTCCAGAAACTGAAGGAAAACTTAAAGGACTGGAGTCTGGGGTGTCATTGATATAAATTTAGAGGAGTTTTAGGTATTGATAGAGCCCTAGTCTCTAAATCCCTCTGTCAGACGCTTTTGGCAGAACCATATAAAGGTGTACAGTAAGTCCTCAGATAACGTCGTTTCCTTCAGCTTTGTTTCATTATAACATTGATGAGAAAAAAAAATTGATTTTGTTTCACTTAAAGTTGCAATTTCCAAGAACCTGCTGACAACATTAAGTTAGGACTTACTGTATTATTGACACAAATACCTGAAATAATATTTCTGTAACTTAATTTCTATGCTTAGGGAGTATACCACAGCACAATTTAATAGCTTGCCATCCATGAAGATAATAAAAAATTGCTTTTCTAATTCTATAATTCACCAGAACTGTTCATTTTTCTTTTTAGGAACCTATGGATTTTTGTTTCCAAGTTTACAGAATTTGATGCTCGAAAACTGCATAAGTTATACAAGATGGCTCATAAGAAAAGGTCTCAAGAAGAGGAGGTAAAGTACAAATTCAATCCTAATTCATACAAACAAATAGCAATTCCACAGAAAAATCTCTTAATTTTTGTTTTTCCATGGGGAGATGATCACAGAATCATGGGTTATTGCTGGTGCTAATAGTCAAACAGTAAGACCAGACGGGTGAAATAGCCAATGTATTGGAGCCTAACATTGTTGAAATTCTGACAAAGAGTGTTTACCGTGTGTTTTTATGTCCTAAAATCATTTGTTCACCAGGTTTTTTCTTCCATGTGCATTTTTCTTCTGTACATGTCGGTAGCTTATAAATGTGGCTCCTAGGAAGTAATAGGGTGGTGGGAAGAAAATACTTTTTCTCTTCTTTCCTGGACCATCTACTTGGTCTCCTTCCAGCTTTTGTATGGAAGGGGTCCTGCTACTCACTTGTGAGAGGTGCTCAGAAGTTGCCTCTCTTTGGAATAGGGGGATGGGTGCAGAAGTGACATGGAAGAGGCTGCAGAGGCAGTGCTCCTTGTGTGAGTGTGCCCATTTGCAGATCTGCTGACTTGCCAAATGGGCTGTACCCAAGTTGGACATTTGGTTCAATCTGTGAGCATTAAATACCACCTCCACTAAGGTGTTAGCTCCATGAAGGCAGAGATTTTATGTCTCTCATCTACTGCTATGTTTTCAGCACATAGAATGGAATAAAATGGTGTGGGGGACAGGGAGGCACTCAGGAGTATTTGTTATGCTGTGCCCAGTGCTGTGTTGGCCTGTGAAGCAGCACCCTCAAGTAGTTTATAATTTAATTTTACATGGAAGAATATGTTATAGCAGTAACATACAGGAATCATATACTAATAAGCATTATAAAAAGTCTATAAAAGGATAGTCAGGAAAGGCCCCAGGAGGGAATGAAATAGTTAGGAAAGGCCCTTTAGAAAGGAGTGAAAATTAGGAAGAAGGTCTGAAGTTGGACACATAATAATGAAAGACTTCATTCATTTAGGGATCAGAAATGAGTATAAGTTGAATAACAAAAATGGTGGTATCCTACTAGTGGGAGTATACATTGTCACAACCTTTCTGGAGGAGAATTCAGCACGATTTATTAAAAGACTAAAGCATGCAGTTTTGCTTCCAGGAATTTAGTTTTGAGAAGGAGATAGAGATTTAAACATGTTTATAATGGAAATGACTTGGAAGCCCAACAGTAAGAAATACATTCAATGTGGCTAGGCGCGGTGGCTTGTGCCTGTAATCCCAGCACTTTGGGGGGCTGAGGCGGGTGGATCACTTGAGGCTGAGAGTTCGAGACCAGCCTGGCCAATGTGATGAAGCCTCATCTCTACATAAACTACAAATATTAGCTGGGTGTGGTGGCACATGCCTGTAGCCCCAGCCCCTCAGGAGGCTGAGGTGGGAGGATCACATGAGACCAGGAGATGGAGGTTGCAGTGAGCTGAGATTGCATCACTGAATGCCTGCCTGGGTGACAGAGTGAGACTCTGTTTAAAAAAAAAAACAACAAACAAAAAAAACACATTCAGTAGTTTATGATATATCCATATTGGAGAGTACTAATCAATTATTAAACATAATATTGTAGAAATAAGTATTTACATGGAAAGATTTTCACAATACATTAAGTGAAAAATGAATACCAAATATTTTTGTTTAAAATACAAATACAAAAAAAAGCTTAGAAAAATATGTGCCAAATTATTAACAGTAATTCCCTTGCTGGTTAGGATTTGGGTCACTTTGTTGTTTTTATTATGTGATTTTTTTTATATCAAACATTTGACTGTGTGATAAGGAGTAATGTCACTCCAACATTCAGATATTTAGCTTGATGACTTTGGCATAGGAGTTAGTTCCCACTGGACAGTCCCGCAGGGTTGTTTGTTGTGGTTAGCCTTGGAAAGTCGGTAGTCTTGGTTTTACACGGTCCAGGATGATCCTCTGAGAGTGCCGCCAGCCTGGGCGCCCACGCCATACCCTGTACAGTGACATCTAGCAGTCTATGCATGTGTTCTTGCAGGTACTTAGCAGTAATGGTCAAACTCAGCATAAATTCCACTGAGTTCCCCCAGCAAATAGCCTAACAGTGGAATTTATGAGCCTTTTTTTTTGTTAGGAGGTAGTAAACGGCAGTTCAAAAGTTAAGGACAAGAAGGAGCTGTTTAGAGGTGATAACCTTTATTCTTCTCTGGGGAATTAAGCCTGGGATCTTGAGCTTCTTTGGTTTCCTTTTACTCTTCAGGAGCAAAAGAAGAAAGATGACATGCCTGGGGGTAAGAAACCATTTCGTCCAGAGGCCTCAGGCTCCAGCCGGGATTCTCTGATCTCTCAGTCCCATACCTCACACAACCTTCACCCTCAGAAGCCTCATTTGCCTGCCTCCCATGGCCCACAGATGCATGGACACCCAAGAGATAACTACAGTCACCCCAACAAGAGACACTTCAGTAATGCAGGTAGGTCATTAAGTGGAGTTTTTAAAAGAGGTGCCAAAAAATAAAAAATTCACACAACCGTTTCATTTTCCAAAGACACTGGCTAGACTTCTGTGCTTTATTCTCTTCTAATGCTTTATTGTCCTCTCTTTTCTTAATGAGAGAAAGCATGAAATAAAGATCCCCCAATTTTTTTTTTTGTTTGAGACTGAGTCTTGCTCTGTCACCCATGCTGGAGTGCAGTGGCACGATCTCGGCCCACTGCAACCTCCACCTCCTGGGTTCAGGCGATTCTCGTCCCTCAGCTTCCCGAGTAGCTGGGATTACAGATGTGCACCACCACGCTCGGCTAATTTTTAAATTTTTAGTAGAGACAGGGTTTTGCCATGTTGGCCAGGCTGGTCTCAAACTCCCGGTGCCATGTGATCTGCCCACCTCAGCCTCCCAAAATGCTGGGATTACAGATGTGAACCACTGTGTCTGGCCCCCAGGACTATTATTTCAACTTCAGATTAAGAAGAACCCAGCTAACATGAACAAACGAAAAAGACTGAGGGAGAAGTTTACATTCTGTATGACATTTAAATGGTTAAAACTGCTAATCTTGAAAGAACTCTTGTAAATTGAGAACAAAACAATAATAACTGAATAGAAAAATGGGCAATCAACAGAGTGAAGAGACAGTTTCTGTAAGGTGAGAAAATATTACCAACCATACATCTGATAAGGGGATAATACCCAAACTGTGTAAGGAACTCAGCTCCTTATGTAGCAAGAAGGCAAATGCCTGATTAAAAAGTGGGTAAGGGACCTGAAGAGACATTTCTCAAAAGAAGACGTACAAACGGCCAACAGGTATATGAAAAAATGCTCAGCATGACTAATCATCAGGGAAATGCAAATTAAAACTACGATGAGATATCATTTCACACTTGTTAGGATGGCCGTCACCAAAAAGTCAAAAGATAAGGGTTGCCAAGGATGTGGAGAGAAGGGAACCCAGCACATTGTTGGTGGGAATGTCAATTAGTGCAGCCATTATGGAAAACAATGTAGAGATGCCTCAAAAAAATCACAAATAGAACTACCATATTTTGCAGCAGTCCCACTACTGGGTATATATTCAACGAAAATGAAATTAGTTATGTTGAAGAAATGCCTGCACTTACATATTCATTGCAGCATTATTTACGATAGCCAAGATACAGAATCATCCTAAGTGCCCATCAGCAGATGAGTGGATAAAGAAAATGTATATATACACAATCGAATAGTATTCAGCTTTAAAAAGAAGGAAATCCTCTCGTTTGCACCAACATGGTTGAATCTGGAGGACATTTACGTTAAGTGAAATAAGTGAGGCACAGAAAGAGAAAAACTGCATATTCTCATTTATATTTGGAATCTGAAAATGTCAAACTTATAGAAGCAGGGAGTAGAACAGGGTCGGAGAGCAGGGGAGAATTGGGAAGATATTAACAACGGAGATAAAATTTCAGTTAGATATGAGGAATACGTTGAGAAATCTGTTGTACAGCATGGTGACTGTAGTTAATAACAATGTATTATATTTTTGAGAATTGCTAAGAGATTTTAAGTGTTCTTGCCACAAAACATAAGTGCGTGAGGTAGTGCATATGTTAATTAGGCCGATTCAGCCATTCCATAATGTATATGTATTTTAAAACATTGCGTTGTGATCAATAAATATATACAATTTTTAATTGTCAATTAAAAAAATTTTACAGCCTGGGCAACATAGACTCAGTCTCTACAAAAGTGTGAAAATTAGCTGGACATAGTGGCGTAGTAGTCCCAGCTACTTGGGAGGCTGAGGTGGGAGAATTTCTTAGGCCTGGGAGGTGGAGGTTGCAGTGAGCCAGGACTGCACCACTGCACTGCAGTCTGGGCAATAGAGTAACACCGTGTATGGAAAGAGTGTAAATAAAAAAAAAAAAAATTGCAGTTTTGAAACAAAACTCAAAGGAATCCAGATTGAATTAAAATTTTGGAAATTTGATTAGAAAAAAATAAACTCTGTAGAGCTTATCCATTGTTCTAAAACAAAATGAGCAAAAGTTATGAATTAGACAGTTCATGTAAAAGAGAAAATTCAAATGGCCAATATGACAAGATGACCAACCTTGCTACTAGGGAAATATAAATTAAAGCAACAATAGGTTAACCAATTTTTTTTTACCCATTCAGATCATCAAAAATTAAAAAGGGAAATACACCCGATTGCTAAGAGTGTGAATTGCTATAATCTTTTCAGAAAATAATCTGAAAACCCACTCTGTGGGTTCTCTGTTCCTCCAGCAGTGGTCCCTACCTGCCAAAGACCCAGATCCTTAGCCTCTTGCTGGTGCTCAGGATCACAGATCTCTTCAGTGGTGACAGAAGTCATCTCTTATCTCTTTGAGGTTTTCCACTCTGTGGAATCTTAGTCCTTCTAGTCCTCATTGCTTTGGCTGCTCTTTGATGCCTTTAAACACTTCTTTGTTTTTTGTTTTTTTTTTTTGGGGAGATGGAGTCTCGCTCTGTCACCCAGGCTGGAGTGTAGCGGCACGATCTTGGCTCACTGCAACCTCCACCTCATGGGTTCAAGCGATTCTCCTGCCTCAACCTCCCGAGTAGCTGGGATTACAGGCACACACCACCATGCCGGGCTAATTTTTTTTTTTATTTTTTTTTATTTTTAGTACAGACAGGGTCTCACCATGTTGGCCAAGCTGGTCTTGAACTCCTGACCTCAGGCGATCCATTCGCCTCAGCCTCCCAAAGTGTTGGGATTACAGGCGTGAGCCACTGTGCCTGGCCTAAACACATTCTTTTTAATCTTCCCTTTTCTTATCGTTTTTGGCAGGATGTAATTCTGCTACAAGCTACCCTGCCTGGAAGCATTAAGTTCTATGTTCTGTAATCTTAAAAATCTGCGTTCAAAATTATTTCATCAGCATTTTGTTGAGGGAAAAAAAGCTAATGACTTTGCAGAACGATTGGGAAATGTTTCCCTGTTCTTAGATGTAGTTGCATCAGTTATACTGGCTTTTTTCTAGTATTAGGCTGTTTTTGTGTTTTGCATACAATGTCACTTATTTTATATTCTGAATCCTTTAAAATAACTTCTTTTTTTTTTTTTTTTTTTTTGAGATGGAGTCTTGCTCTGTCGCCCAGGCTGGAGTGCAGTGGCACAATCTCGGCTCACTGCAAGCTCCGCCTCCCGGGTTCACGCCATTCTCCTGCCTCAGCCTCCCGAGTAGCTGGGACTACAGGTGCCCACCACCACGCCCGGCTAATTTTTTGTATTTTTAGTAGAGATGGGGTTTCACTGTGTTAGCCAGGATGGTCTCGATCTCCTGACCTCGTGATCCGCCCACCTCCGCCTCCCAAAGTGCTGGGATTACAAGCGTGAGCCACCGCACCTGGCTAAAATAACTTCTTACTAAATACATTCTTTTATTTAAACCTTGGATTCCTCACCCATCTTTTTAATAGCTCAATACTTTGTAACCTGTGATTTACCTCACAGAGGGTTTAAGAAGAAAGAAAATCTGTTTGATTTACTCTGGAAACAATGAATTAGCTTGAGTTTTAAGCACCTCTACAAAACCACAGACATTGACACCCTGTTAGAAATCTCACTTTCCATTTGATTTGAAGCCATCCTCAACTGATCCTTCGCATGTTTAGAAGGTGTCTCTTTTTGCTGTTATTTGTTAATTCTTAGGGTGAATAGTCAAAAGTTTTTTACTTTATGGTGCTTTCATCTGATCTACCCAGGTCAGCAGTGAATTTAAGCCACTGGTTGACTGTACATCATATTAATGCTATCAGTTTCTAAGCTCGGCACTTCCTTAATGGTGTTATTCTCCAGCTCTGTAGCAAAAAGCTGGAAGGCCAGCAAAATGAGTAGAGTCACTTATTTGGTGGCATGTCTTTGATCTTAACATAATTATAGACAGAAGATGGATTTTTCCATGAGGTCATAGGTTCCTTTTGGTTAGTCCTCTGTATGAGTTTCCTAGGGCCGTATATAACAAAGTATCACAGACTAGGTGGCTTAAAACATCAGACATTTATTTTCTCACATTTCTGGAGACCAGGAAGTCTGATATCAAGGTGTCAGCAGGGTTGGTTCCTTCTGGAGGCTCTGAGGGAAAATCTGTTCCATGCCTCTCTTCTGCCTTCTGGTGGCTGCCAGCAGTTCTTGGCGTTCTTGACTCGTAGGTGCATCACGCCGATTTCTGCCTCCATCTTTGCATAGCCTTCTCCTATGTAGAGCCTGTCATAGCTCCCTCTGCCTTTATTTTGAAAGGATGCCTGTCCTGGAATTTATAGCCCAACCTAAATTCAGGATGATCTCATCTAGAGATTTTTAACTTAATTACATCTGCAAAGACCTAGGTAAAATCACACTTACAGGCTCTGGGTGGACATGATATTTTGGTAGCCACAGTTTAACTCTCCATCCCTGGACTTCTGTGTCTTCACTACATTTTCTGATTCAAGTGAGTATGATTCATTTCCTTAGGAGAAAAGGAAGGCTACAGAAGTTAAAAGGATTGTAGTTTGGCCTTAATCCGTAAGAGACAGAGCACTGATCCAAGCTCAAAGTTAGAGAAATTACTTTTTTATAGGAGGATGTCCATTTTTGTGTGTGTGCAGAATAGGGAAGAATAATAGAATCGGTGAGTGTAGTCTGGAGAGATTTTCAGAGACCAGGCACAGCAGGTACCAGCAGGTGAAATAAACGTTAAGATGTGTAACCGGAGGATATTACCTTGTAGCTGTGAAACTCAGTGGTATCACTTTCTGAATTAGTTTGGTTTTGGTGTTAAGAGTCTGCCACAGATTGGAAGGTTAAACAGGTATGGAGAGTGAAAAGCGGTAGTTCTTAAGATTTCAGAAGGAGAGGAGTAGTAAATTTTGCCTTAAAATTTTGTTGGAAAGAATGTTTAGGAGTCATTGGCCAGGTGCGGTGGCTCACGCCTGTAATCCCAGCACTTTGGGAGGCCGAGGCGGGCGGATCACGAGGTCAGGAGATCGAGACCATCCTGGCTAACACGGTGAAACCCCGTCTCTACTAAAAATACAAAAAATTAGCCGGGCGAGGTGGCGGGCGCCTGCAGTCCCAGCTACTTGGGAGGCTGAGGCAGGAGAATGGCGTGAACCCGGGGGGCGGAGCCTGCAGTGAGCCGAGATCGCGCCACTGCACTCCAACCTGGGCGACAGCGAGACTCTGTCTCAAAAAAAAAAAAAAGAATGTTTAGGAGTCATTACTGATATGTTAGCCAGCAACAACAAGACCAAGAAGAAAGAAATTTAATGTCTGTTTGTAACATGTGTCAGGCTTTCAGTTTGAACTTCAGCAAAGTAGTGCTTACTTCAGCAGCATACCTACAAAAATTGGAACAATACAGAGAAGATTGGTGTGGAAGAAAACAAAAATAAAAAATAAGGCTGGGCGTGGTGGCTCGCAGCTGTAATCCCAGCACCTTGGGAAGCTGAGGTCGGCGGATCACCTGAGGTCAGGAGTTCGAGACCAGCCTAGCCAACATGGTGAAACCCTGTCTCTACTAAAAATTCAAAAATTGGGCAGGCATGGTGGCGGGTGCCTGTAGTCCCAGCTACTTGGGAGGCTGGGGCATGAGAATTGTTTGACCCAAGAGGTGGAGATTGCAGTGATCTAAGATCATGCCACTGCACTCTAGCCTGGGCAACAGAGCAAAACTCCATCTCCAAAAAAAAAAATTGTAGTGAAAGTGAAATTCATCCATTTCTTGCAGTCATCAGATCATTCTTTCTTTTCCTACAGATCGAGGAGACTGGCAGAGGGAAAGAAAGTTCAACTATGGTGGTGGCAACAACAATCCACCATGGGGAAGCGACAGGCACCATCAGTATGAGCAGCACTGGTACAAGGACCACCATTATGGGGACCGGCGACATATGGATGCCCACCGTTCCGGAAGCTATCGACCCAACAACATGTCCAGAAAGAGGCCTTATGACCAGTACAGCAGTGACCGAGACCACCGGGGACACAGAGATTATTATGACAGGTATGCAAAAAGGCTGTGAGACACCAGGTGCCGACCTTTGCCAGGAGTTGTTTCTAGGGAGAAAGTGACGTATACATGAATGTATTTATCTATCAAATTACTGAAGATCTCATCATGTGTCAGCCACAGGGAATCCCATGTCTTGGTTAGATTTTATGTTTTATTTTCTGGGTCATAGGGAGCACATTTCACCTGTGCAGGAAAAGAGTTTTCTGCCGTCTTTTGAGGAAATGTAGTGAAGTAGTCGCCATAAAATATTAGAGTCAGCAACCAAATTTATTAAGCTCTGTGTGAGGCTATCAGCCACACTAGGTGTCAGGGATCCCAAGATGGGTACCAGCCCACAGTCCTTACCTGCCACGAGCCCATAATTGAAGAGTCGAAGCCTTTCGAAGCTGCACCCTCTTTACTTCAGTACAATGCCACCAGTAGTACCATGAGCCAAAGCTTTACATTGTGAGAGTAGCAAGTCCAGGGAGAGCTAAAGAAGTTTTATCTGTATTTCCTAATTTCAAATCTTGGATAATTTAACCTCATAGCAGCTTTGGTTTTCCCTGGGCTGGTGATGTGCGTCCTTTGCACTGTACCTTGAATTTAAAGTGGAAAATTTCATATACATGTCTCAAAGTCCTGCTTTGTTTTTGGAAGATCTGGTAACAGCAGGCTGCATTAGCAGAGAGCTGTAGCTGAGTAGTTGTCACCTCCTTAGGAGTCTGCCCCTCACTCCCACCCTTCTCTCTATTGTCTGGACGCAGTGAGCACTTGCCTGCATTCTTCTAGTAGGTCTATATTTCTATTTGGTGTCAGTTTTCTTTTGCCTGAAGGACTTTTTCTGCTGGTGATAAACTCTTTCAGTGTTTGTATGTATGCCTGAAAAAGTATCTTGCCTTCATTTTTGAAAGCAGTTTTTGCTGAGTATATACATTTTTAGCTTTACAGTTTCTTTCAGTGCTTTAGAGATGTACCTCTGCTATTTACTTGCATTGTTTTGTGATGAAAAATCTGTCATCCTTTGTTCCTCTTTACATAATGTTCCTTTTTAAAAAAATCACTGATTATGATGTGCCTTGGTGTATTTTTCCTTGGTTTCTTGTGCTTGGAAATGTTTGAACTTCTTGGATCTGTGGGTTTATTGTTTCCATAAAATTTGGAAATTTTTACAATCTTCTTCAAATATTTTTTTCTGACCCTCCACTCTCTCTTCTTCTTTGGAGATTCTCATTACACCTATATTAGCTTGCTTGAAGTTGTCTCACAGCTCACTTGTATTCTGTTGACTTTTAAAAAATTATGCTTTCTGTTTCATTGTGGATAGTTTCTATTGCTACCTCTTCAAGTTCACTAATACTTTCCTTTTCAAAGTCAAGACTGCTATGAGGCCCATCCAGTGTACTTTGCATTTTATACATTGTAGTTCTAAAAGTTCGGAAAGTTGTATTTGGGTCTTTTTATATATGTTCTGTGTCTAACCTTTTAAAACCTGGAAAACAGATATAACTTGGTTTTGATGTCCTTGTCTGCGAATCTTATCACTTGGGTCAGTTTCAGTTGATACCTCCTCACTGTGGGTCTTGCTCCCCTGGTACTTTCTATGCCTAATAATTTTTGTCAGATGCCAGATGTAACATCTACCTTGTTGGGTGCTGGATATTTTTGTATTCCCGTAAGTATTCTGGAGCTTTGTTATGAGTTGCAGGTTATTTGGAAGCAGTTTCCTTTCTCAGGTCTTGCTGTTAAGATTCGTTAGGTAGAACCAGAGCAGTGCTCAGTCAAGGGAATGATTGCCCACCCCCAAGGTAAAGAGCCTCATTGCACTCTACCCAATTGCATTAGTCTGTTTTGCAGGAATACCTGAGGCTGGGTAATTTATGGAGAAAAGAGTTTTATTTGGCGCACAGTTCCGCAGGCTGTACAAGCATAGCACCAGCATCTGGTTGGCTTCTGGAGAGGCCTCAGGAAGCTTTTACTCATGGTGGAAGGCGAAGTGGGAGTAGGCGTCCCATGGCAAGAGAGGGAGCAAGAGAGAGAGGAGGAGGTGCCAGCCTCTTTTAAAGCACCAGCTCTCACATGAACTCAGAGAACTCACTCATTATCACAAGGACAGCACCAAGCCATTTATGAGGGATCTGCCCAAATACCTCGCACTACAACATTGGAGGTCACATTTCAACATGAGATTTGGAGGGGACACATATCCAAACTGTATCACCATCTGGAGGTCTTTGGTGTGGCTGGTGAGAACAGGCACGATGCCAGTTCCTTGTGAGCACAGGGCACTGTTACCTTTAGTCTTTTCGGGTGGTTCTTTCCCTGGCCTTGGGTAGTTTCCCCACATGCACATCCTAAGCAGTATTCAGCTGTATACCTGGGAACCCTCTGTAGATCTTCAAACTTCTTGCTCTGCAGAACTGTCTTCTCTCATGCCATGTCCTGTGAACTCTGGCCACCTTGGTTCCCCATCCCTCACCTTGGGAAGCCAACTGGTGTCTTTCTGGGTTTCCTTCTTCCTGTGTCACAGCCTGAGGGCTATCTCATGATAGTAAGCAGGAGCCGTTAAAAGGCTCATTTCATTAGTGTCCATTCCTCAGGGATCACTGTGCTTCATGGCCTCATGTCTGGTGTCTTGAAAACCACTGTTCTATACGTTTTGTCTCTTTTGGCTGTTTCAGGCAGGAGGGTAAATCTAGTCTCTGTTCTTCCATTTTGACTGGAACTTGAAATTGCTCACTTCTTCCTCCCTCTTTCTTTCATTGAGGTGAAATTCATGTTACATAAAGGAACTATTTTAAAGCGAACAACTGAATGACCTTAGTGCATTTATACTATCGGGCAGCCAACACTTCTGTCTAGTTCCAAAACACTTTCATCACTCAGAGAAAACCCTATAACCATTAAATAATCCTTCCCCATTATTCCCTCTCCCCAGCCTCTGGCAACCACCAGTTTGCATTCTGTCTCTCTGGATTTGCCTAGACATTTCATATAGAAAGAATCATACAATATGTGACCTTTTGTGTCTGGCTTCTTTCACTTAGCATAATGTTTTCAAGGTTCATTCATCAGTACTCATTCCATCTTATGGCTAAATAATATTTCATTGTGTGGATATACCACATTTTGTTTATCCATTCATCTGCTGATGGACGTTTGAGTTGTTTCCATCTTTGGGCTATTGCGAATAATGCTGCAGTGAAGATTGGTATACAGGTACTTGACTACCTGTTTTCAGTTTTGGATATGGTGCCTAGGAGTGGAATTGTTAGTCATATTCTTTACGTTTTTAGGAAACACCAAAATGTTTCTACAATGGCTGAACCATTTTACATTCCTATCAGCAATGTATAAGAGTTGAAGGTTTTCCTTGTCTTTGCCAACACTTACTTCCTGGGTTTTTTTTTTTTTTTTTTTTTTAATGAATATCTCCATCTTGGTGGGTGTGAAGTAGTCTCATTGTGGGCTTGAATATGCATTTCCCTAATGATTAATGATATTGAGCATCTTTTCATTTTTTTTTGGCCATTTGTATATCTTCTTTGGAGAAATGTCTGTTCAAATCCTTTGCCTGCTTTTGAGTTGGGTTGTTTGTTTTTGTTGTTGAGTTTTACTAATTCTTTTTCTAATGGTATCATGAGCAGTTTACCATGGTCCAAGCTAAAAATTTTAATACTCTTCACATTGAGTTGGTTTTTAAGAGAATTTTATTAACTAGTCACTTACTTGTCGCATATTTAGGTTGATGGAGTTATTAATAACTTACAAAATAATTTCTGTGGCTCTTTTTCTCATGGGCTGGGTCCAGGAATATGGAAATGTTTATGGATCTTACCAGATTTTTCCTAAAGGGAGTGAGTTTGCAAAGCCATCAGTGATTTTTCAAGTGTGTACTTGTGTCACTGCACACTTGAGGCTTATTTCATAGGATGTATTTTGCTAATAAGTGTAAAATGACTCTTTGTTATTAATTTTTTTGATTCCTAATAATGTGAGCATTTGTCCTTGAGTCCATTTGTAAGTGTCCTTGAATATGAGTATATGAGGACGAGCCAAGTGGGTGGTGAAGAGAAGTGGATGGGAGTCTGGCTTCAGTCTTTCGACTAATCCTTGCATCTCTATTTCAGGCACCATCATGACTCCAAGCGGAGGAGATCCGATGAATTTAGGCCTCAAAATTACCACCAGCAGGATTTCCGACGAATGTCTGATCACCGCCCCCCTATGGGCTACCATGGCCAGGGACCCTCAGACCATTACCGCTCTTTCCACACAGATAAACTGGGGGAATATAAACAGCCTCTACCCCCATTGCACCCTGCAGTCTCAGATCCTCGCTCACCCCCTTCTCAGAAATCTCCTCACGATTCCAAGTCACCCCTGGATCATAGGTCTCCTTTGGAGAGATCGCTAGAACAGAAAAACAACCCAGATTATAACTGGAATGTTCGGAAAACATAAAGGACAGCTCGTAAAGGAGAGAGTAAGAGTCACCAAACACGTGGATATTTTTGGTCTGATCCTACAGTAGCCAGTTATCTAGACCAATAAGTGGAGTTTCGGACATGCTGCTGCTGTCAACTCACTGGCTGAAGGAGCACTTCAAGGAATGGGAGGCCTTTCACTGGGTCCAGCTCTGATTCGGGTCACCCCTCCTGCACTTTGGCACCCCATCCCATTCCAGCCTAGTTCTGGCCTCCCACTTTGACGGGCACTTGGAGGAGGAGCTGACTTTGTGTGTTCCAGTTTCACTGGGATGTGTTTCCCCAGTCAAGGAACAGGGGATCTTCAGAGTCATGAATGCTTTTTGCCAGGGTCAGTGTTCCCAGGACCTTAGTGCATGGTCAGGGCAGGAACTGGTGCATGGAGGCTGCTGGGACCTGATGTTACAGTGTGTGATTTGGTTGATTTGGTTCACTCTGACATGATGGATGCTGCTGATGGGGAGTGGCGAGTTGGGGCAAGCGGGTGGGGACAAGCATAGGACTTGAAGGGGAGCAGGTACGCCCCTCAAATGTGTTCTTGGGAGAAATGATACACTTGGCCTCATTATGTGAAACCTATGGGTGGGGTTGGGGTGGGGAAGTAGAGAGAGGGCAACAGCTTCCACAACTGCATCATCTCTGCCAACACTAATTTTTCCCACACTGTCTTTGTACATTTCAGAGGTTTGGTCTCCTGAGTGGGCCTCCTTTTCCCACTGTGCCAGGAAAAGTAGGTTGCTCTGGCTGACTTTTGAGTACTGTGAGTTAGGCAACATTGATGCCAGCATGGGTCTTACTTGACTGGGGAGTAGGCTGAGTGAGGGGTAGGGTGGGGTAGGTGGGGAGTAGTGTGGCCAGGGAACTGGAATCCCTGGTGGATTTCTGATTCCTGTGGTGAGAAGGAAAGCTACAGGACCTGGAGAAGGGGATGCAGAGGCAGGCCTGCTGACCAACTTGTTGCAATCACAAAGGTGGGGGTCCTGGTGCAGGCAGTGAACAGGCTTCTAATGTGGGGTTCAGTAGTGCCAGCAAGTGGGGGAAACTTTCAGTATTGGGCTAGGTCAACACTTCCTGCTGCATTTCCTTCCCTTTGCACAGCTTGAAGAAATAGATTGGACAGAATCACACATCATGTGGTGGGCAGATGGAAATAAGTACCTGTGGTGAACAAGTTTCTACTGTAGTTGGAGATCACTAGAATTGAATTCAGTTTCTCTTAGAATATAATCAGGTATAAACCTAAGTTAAACTCTCTCCCAAACAGGGAGCATCCAAAGACACACTGACTTGAGCTATAGATAGTAAAAATCGTACTAGAGTTGAACTGAGTTGGGTTTAGGAAGCAGGTTGGTTGCATCAGTTAAGCAGGCTCTTTTCAATTGACTGATGCTGGGGCCTTCAGTTTTATTCTCAGTATAGCTTGCTAGTATTGTTAGAGTATCCAAAGGCCTTTCTAGATGGAGACAGAATAACTGACTTGAACATACAGTGTGCCTGTAAGTGTCCAGGCTCAGAGCTGGTGAAAACCCTTCTGTTGGGCGTGTGCAGGGTTAAACTCCCTGAAGTAACTTGTGAGGACTTCAGTGCTTGCTGCTGTCCTGGGCAGCACCATGAATGCCTTTAGCAAGACATGCCGAGTTGGATCCCCCGAATGAAGCAGATGTAGCTGTGGTGTGACCCTTGCTCCCTGCTACACAGAGCATCGCAGCGCTGGCCTGTGTGGTTTCCAGATGAGGGTCTGGGTCCCGGAAGCTTGTGTTGAGAGCTCGGTAGACCCACCCCCCCTTACTGAACCCTCATAGTTCTTGGGGTTGTTCAGCCTGGACTTGTAGCATACATGTCCTGAAGCAAAGCTCTGGTGACTGCATGAGCCACCTGGCCACAGTCCTCCCATGGAGGGCCTGCTGTGACGCTCAGTGGAGAGGGCAGGGCATGTGTCTCCACTTAGGCCACACAGTGATAAGGAAACCACAGATGGAGCTTCTTGCTGATAATATTGACTCTAGCCCACGTTTGCCTTGCCCAAGCCAAAGAGGAAGGTTAGGTTGGCTTGTCAAGCCCTTGAGCGATGGGAGATGGGGTGGGAAGGAGATGAGCCCCTGCAGAGAGTTGGGTAGTGTCCTTCAGGAATGAAAGGAGGGGCAAAGGAGTCACCAGAGGCCCTGCATTTCCATCAGGGCTTCCACAGTCATCAGGGCTTCTCCCTTGAGTTGCTGATAGGAGATGTGAGTTATGCCCAAAGATGTCTCATCATGAGGAAAAAGAAACTTCCTTTTGTTCACATTCAGGACTCTTAGTGCCATATGAAGTAGCAAAAGGCAGTATCGGCCAGATCAGTGTTACATTGATGCTAAAATTACAGTGTCCCCATTAGACAACTATTTTAGGTGCTGGAGTATGTTTGAAGAGTGCGTTGGGAAAAAGGAAGCATTTCTTCATTGATTTAAATCAGTATGAATATTATATGCCTAAATAAAAAATTTGCACAGGTAAATTCTCTCACTTGTGAATGGGAGAAGCTGCCCCAGGAATCTATGAGGATGGCATTCCCTGGAGTCTGGCTTTGAAAGATTTTATTGTTGGTAGAAATAACGGGTTGAGGAAGAGGGAGTTAGCATCACCTAAAACCTGCACGTGAACAAGGGTTGACATGATACACTATGGCCTTTAGAAAAGGGCCAGGTGAAACCCCAAGCTAATCACTGCGGTCTTTCAGAGCCGGACAGACAGGTGCCAGCAGAGCCCGGGGCTCGCTCTCCTTTCAGTCATTCCTCAGCCCTTCGAAGGGAAGCCCAAACACTTTGCACGCTGTGCTGCAGACATTCTGGCCTGGTGTGTCTGAAAGTTGCATCAGTCCTCACGGTGCAAACACAGTTTATTTAGGAAGTCACACAATGACACTGAAATCCTACAGACCAAAATCCACTTGTCAGCAGGAGCAGCAGCCCAGGCCCAGCACCAGCGGTCTTCCGGCTCCTCTGAGGGCTGCCATGTTGGGCGAGGGGAGCCATGCCAAGGGTCCAGGCTGCTTTAGGCCACCTGTGCCCCACTCATCTGGGGACAGATGGTTTTTCTTTATTGTAAAATTGTGGACTTTTAAAACCTGTTGACTAAACAGTAATTAATTTATATTTGTGAAAAATGCCACTGTCCTAGTGATTTCTGATGTAAATAATGTTGTTTATATAGTATGTATTAAATTTTCCTACATTGTAAAACTGCTGTACTTTTGATTCTTGTATATTAAAAAGTGTTCCTGAGGATTTTTAGAATTGGGCTAACACGTTGCATTGCATTGTGGTGTGAGCTATGTGACTAGAGATACCTCCTTGTCTACCTTCCCTCGTTGGTTGCTGGGTCACATCCAGATTTTTTGACAGCTTGTGAAGTGGAGCCTTTTAAAGTTGCATTTCCCGCCATCCGGTACCAGTTTGCATTGTTGCGTACCAGCCTTAACACCACAGATACCTAAGCTATTCCTGAGTTTGCCGTCGCTGAGGTGAATGGCTCCCTGGCGGAGCAACTCCAGGCCGTGGCCCACAGCTCTGCACTTGAGGGAGGACTGGAGTTGCCGAAACCGGTAGTTAATTCCCGTGGGTTAGTCCTGCCTGGGAGGATCCAGGGAGACCTAGGGGGGCCACCCCTTCTATCTTGAAGGAAATAACACTGTGTCTGCCAGCCTGTAGCCTTGAGGGTAATTTAACAGATGGGGTCTGGGGGATGCCATTTTATAACGGAAACACTGACACAAACATTAGCTTTAGCATTCTGGCCCAGGGGCAGGCCCAGCTCTGGTGCAGCCCAGACAGAGGAAGGGTGGCACAGCCTGCGGGCAGAGATCTCTGTCTGAATAGGGGTTGAAGTTTGCCCAGATCCACGATTTTCACTAATGTTTTGGTGACTTTGAGACGAAACTAAATCCCTGTGAAGCTCTTAAATCTTGATACCAAATAAGCCATGTGTCTACTCAGAGCTGAGCCGTCAACTCCTGTGACTCTGCTCTGTCAGCCCAGGGGACTTGGATGCAGGGGCCCTTGCCAGTCCTGGCCCGTGCTGGGGCGGGAGGCTGGGATTTTTAGTTCACGTAGTTCTTGAAAAAGACGAAGAAAAGCTGAGGGCTCTTGGTGCCCATAAAGAAACAACTCACAATCATGTTGTAACTCATGACTCAGCTGGAACAATCTGGGGAAACTTTAAGAACAAGTACTGCAATAATCAGCTTATTATGATTTACAATAGCCACAAGGCTTCGAAACTGCCAGCTGCCAAAATGCCTGCCTTTTACTGGAAGTGGCCGGCCCAGGGCCCCTGCCTCCTCCCTCCTCCCTGGCGGGGCCTCGCATGCCTGGCATCACGGCAAGCCCTCCTCAATTAGCGCCAACAGAAAGGTCACTTATTGAAACCCAAGTCCCTGCAGTTTGCCAGACCAGAGTCAGCTCCAGATTCCAACCTGTGGCTTTTAAAGGAGCAGGACCAGCTCTGATGTAAGGCTTTGCCTTAACTGAAGCCCCCTGCACCAGTCCTTTCTGTCATATCTTATGGGACCCATTTGGTATCCCAGCCTACCTCAAATTTGTTCTGATCAGTGAGGGGGTGGGGAGGAGAAGGTGCAGCCGGATTCAATGAAAGCTCCATCCTGCAGAAACCTGGGTACTAATTGAGGAGCTGCCCCCGCTGCTGCTGGTGGGACCCTCCCCCAGGCTCGACGTCTTGGGGATGTTCTGGTCAGTTCTGCCGACGTGTGATGTGGTGGATGACAATGTGCTCAGGCCACCTGGTTTTGCGCTGAGCCTCCTGCTGTCTGGCTTTGTGTGGGAACGTGGACCAGTCCATGGCCTAAAGGCTTCTTACCTCGAAGGTGGGCAGAACAATATCCACTTACGGAACATCACACGTGACCTTTCTCTAAATTTCCTTAGTGACCTAAGAAGGAATTGTTGCTAAAACACAGGCCCTGTTAACCACAGGCACTGTGGTGGCCCTCGGGGTGTTGGGGGGCTGTAAAGGGACTTCCCGAGTCAGCGCATTGCCCCCATGTAGTCCCACCCCATGTTCAGCTGGGTGATCACCTTGCATCTTCACCTGCAAATGAAGGAGGCCGCTTCTTGGGTTCATGTGGTTTTTAAGTGAGAGTGTGCACAGTGGAAAAGGAAAAGGTTTGTAACCCTAAGGGCTACGTGGAAGAGACCGCATTCAGTCCTTGGCTGGGGAGTGGGTGGGGAGGGTTGAGTCAGAGGGCAGCTGGATGGGTTGAGGGAGACCAAGGACAGAGCTTGCCCGGCCTGGAGGGCAGGCCCGGTCAGCACCGGGCCCAGCACCTCCCACTCCAGAGACTGCAAGACAAGCGAGCTGCCCTCTTGGAGCCCCACTGGCCAGGGCTTCTGGAAAGCCGCAGCTTGCTGTGCGGGGAGACTAAACCCCAGCAGGAAGGCCCAGCAGGGACCAGAACCCCCAGGAGCTCAAGTCTCATGGGGGAGACACTGCTGGAACCAGACAGTTATGGGAGAGGACGTTTTCCCTGAACCAGGTCTCAAGCCCCTCCCGTGGGCTGGTTCTGCTCCAGGAGCTGGACCCGCGCAGTGAACCAGGAGGATAAGGCCCCTGGTCCCTTGGAGTTGATATTCTAGCTGGGGTAGGGGTTGGGGGCAGGCCCTAGAGAAGCAAACACAATAAGAGGACAAACGTCACATGAGTGCCAGGGAGAAAACAGCCAGAGGTAGAGGGACAGGGTCGTGAAAATCCTGGATCTGGGCAAACTTCAACCTCTACTCAGACGGCCAAGCCCTGGCGATGAGGATGGGCGGTCAGGAAGGCACGTGGGCCAGCGGGAGGGTGCCGGGCATGGCTGGACAGACTGGATTTGAACGTTGGCTCCGTCCATTACCAGCTGGTGTTGCGGAGCACATTCTCTGTCTAACTCCAAGCCTCCACTACAAATAGATACTGACAGCTTCTCACCGGGCTGGGCAGGGACAAGTGAGGTCCCTGAGGTGCACGTCAGGGGGCATCGGCAGCTGTCATGATCAAAGGGTGGCACTGGGGCCTGTGCTGTGTTTGGGATCAGCTCCCACTCTCTGAAGCCTAGACTGAGGGCCCCTGAGCGAATGTGGTTCTAGAACCATCCTGCAGAGGGCAGCAGATTTCCACAAACAGCCTGCCCGGCACCCAACACCGAAACCCAACCCGGGGAAGGTTCCGGGCTCTTCCCTTGCCCCGGTGGTTCTCTCCGCTTGGAGCCCGCAACAGAGCCCCTCCACACCCCAGGAGATATGGAGCCACGTGGTATCCGCAGGAAGGGAGACGGGGGACGGGGAAGAGAGGGGCAGAGGCTGCAGGGAGAGGCAGCCTCACTGCTCTCCATGAGCAGGGGACGCGAGGGGACAAGTTGCCCTGTCCCCGGCCTCCTTCATCCCTACGTACCTCCAGCCCTTGTGCAGGGACGCACAGGGTCCCGCTCCGCAGTCCAGCCTCTCCTTCCTCCCACCTGGGAGGGACGACTGTAGGGACCGTTCTGAGGCACAAGGCGCCCCCAGCATCACCGGCTGCTCTCGGTGACCTTCACCTTAATGTCCAAGCGCCCTGGTTTGGGTCTGGGGCCCTCTGTGACCTGCCCCTGCTGGCCACGCGTACCTTCTTGAGTCTCCTCACTGCAACCAGCCCCAGCTGCTCTCTCGGCCTCAGGTGGAGGCGGCCAGCTCCGCCTCTAGGGCGTGGTCCGTTTCTTCCTCCTCCATCACCTCCATCTGCCTGCCGAACACCTGGTGGTCTTCAAGAATCAATTCCGGCCAACTCTGGCTCTGCTTGTTCCCATCTCCATTCCTGCTGGTGTCTTCCCTGTTCCCACAGATGCCGTCAGAGCCCCTGGTGCACTCTGGCGCCCCCACCTGACCGAGGCTTCCTCGGGAAGCCCAGGTTCTGTTCCTCTCCAGCTCCGCCTCCTGCATCGACAGGTGCAGGGGGCTGGGAAACTGTTCCAGGGTGAACGCAGTACCAGGTCCTCTAGGCTCATTCCTCGTTGTCCCTGGGTGCCCTGGTCCCTGGCTGAACAGTGGCCTGGAGGCAGCTACTGCACTTGGAGCCTTCTCTGGTGGGTGCCCAGAGAGGGGCCAAAGGGGGTGCTACCTTCCCTGGGGGCTGAGCAGGCTGGGAGTTCATCCAGAATTCAGGTCCCTGCTCCCCAGGCTTCCCAGAACAGGGGGGATATTTAAAACAGGCAGGAGCCAGGTCCCAGCTTAGAGCGGCTCCCTAAGACTCCCTGCTGGGCCTGATGTTAACCCTTTTTCTGCCGGACTGTGGGAAGAGTCTGGGGACTTTCAGGGAGCTGAGCTGGAGTGGTGATGGGGCTTCAGGGGATTGGGGCAAGTAGTAAATAGGGGGAGTTTGCTAACATCCTGGTGTTATTTCAGTATTTTAGCATCTACATGGCTGTGCTGGACTCATGGGCTCATGGCTCCAGCTGCCTAGGATCAGGCCCAGGCTCTCTGTACTGCGGGGAGGTAGGGAGGTGGGAGGGTCTGGGCAGCAGCAGCAGAGTGTGGTGTCAAGTAACTCGCACAAGAAGGACTCAAGGCCCAGCGTGGAGACCCAGGGCCCTCACTGCAGACGGGCTGAGAGCATGGGCTCTGGAGACAGCTCACCTTCAAATTAGGTTGCATCCTGGCTGCTGTGACCTGGCCCAGGTGGTTAACCTTGCAGGGTCTCAGCGTCTGCACCTGTAATCCTGGGAGAACAGTGTTACTTCCCTGATGAGAGAACAGAGCCTGGCACATGCTAGCACCACGCGGGGTGAACCCTCAGTACTGTGTGGCCCTCAAGGCTATATGCATCCTCAGCGAGGCCCTGCTAATGCTTGGTGATCTGGCCCGAGGTGGAGCCCATATGCCTGCCCTCCCTGGACCAGGACAGGCTGGCAATGACACCTCTGTGGTCCCCCTGGCTTCATCTGGGGCCATCTCTTTCCACATTGTGCTAGGTCCTGCTGACCCGTACCACAGGGCCTCTTCGCCTTCTCCTCAGGACCCCATCCCACATCGCTCTGCCCCGATCCTGCAGTGCTTGTCGCCTCCTTCACTTTCTCTCTGAGCCCTGCTCTGACAGTGGAAGCAAATACTAATCAGATAAAAGAATCCCCACCCGATTGTACTGGTTTAGTTCTTCCCACACGTGGGACTACAGATACATGGTGAGGAGGATAGTTCTTAGAGGTCTCTGGAAGAATTTAAAAATTTTTACGTTTTCATTTCATTTTATTTATTATTATTAATTTTTGAGACAGGGTTTTTACTCCTGTCTCCCAGGCTGGAGTGCAGTGGCACGATCTTGACTCACTACGACCTCTGCTTCACAGGTTCAAGTGATTCTCCTGCCTCAGCCTCTTGTGTAGCTGGGATTACAGGTGCATGCCACCATGCCCGGCTAGTTTTTGTATTCTTAGTAGAGATGGGGTTTCACAATGTTGGCCAGGCTGGTCTCAGACTCCTGACCTCAAGTGATCTGCCCACCTTGGCCTCCAAAAGTGCTGAGATTACAGGCATGAGCCACGTGCGCCGCCTATGTTTTCATTTTAATGAACATCTTTTAAAATCAATTTAAACACATCCTGGAGCATTCAGAAGAGAGGGAGGGAAAAGGGACCTACGACTTAGGATTGTATCAGTGCCAAGGGGTCAGTGCTGCTTGACCCCAGGCGGATGGGGGAAACACGCTGACAGGTGTCACAGGGCCTGAGTGGCAAGCAGAAGGGAGCCAAGTCACTGCTTGGCACCCAGGACAGGTGCTGAGCTCCGAAGAACCTGGGCCCTGGCGGCCGCTCCTTCCTCCCGTTAGACAGCCCATTTGGCGTCTGCAGAACATCATCCACTACTTTAAATGAATGCTGTTCATTTGAGTTTTATTGGTTTTGTAGTTTTGTTTAGCCTTAATTGGTAAATGTGTCTTGATTTTACAATTGAAAGGAGAAATAATTACAAAGAGTTTATACCTAGCCTTATGAAAAATAAAACTGACTCGAAGCAGCCCTGGAAAGCCTGGAGGAATATTGGCCCCTAGACAGTCTATACATTATAGGTGTTTGGGAACCCAGCTGTTGATGACCTAGACCTGTGGGTAAATGAGGCTGCCTATGAGATGGGCCTGCGGAAAGAAGCCACCTTCTACCGAGGCTTACTGGTCACCAGGCTCTGGGCCTGTTGCTTTGTTGCATTTTTTTCATTTAGTCTCCCGATAATCCTATGGAGTGGCCTTTATCTCATTTTTCAGCTGAGGATCCTGAGGCCCAGACACGTTAGGTAACTTGCCTAAGATCACAGAGCTGGGAATCGGTGGATCTGCTAAAACTTTATTCACGGCATATGTTAAAGACAGTAAGAAAGACTCTATTTAAGGTGGGGGGCAGTGTCGGACAGGGACGGCTGCAGCTGGGGAGAGAGATTGGGGTCCACTCTGAATACAGTACAAGCAAATGGGAATTGATGGTCAAGGAGCAGGGTGGGCTCAGTGGATGGAAAACCTCTTAAGAGGAAACACCTGGGGGGGATTCTGGCTAAATGAGCCTGATGGGATTCTTGCTGAAGGCAGGCCGGGTGATCAGACGCCCCCTGGAGGCAGTGGGGCATGAAGACTACGATCAGACAGGGAGGGCAATCAGATGTGGAGGGCGGAGGATTCCAGGAAGACCGATTTAGCAGGACTCTTGCTACAATCGGACAGAGACAAACACGGAAGCCCAAAGCCCAGGCCTAACTGGAAGGCTCAGGGCAGCCTGAGGAGAGATGGGTCAAGGCGGGAATCATTGTCAGAACTCAGATTCTAGCCCGACTCCGAAGGCCCAGCCTGTCACCGCCTCACGCAATGGCTTTCCCTGCGGTCTCCCAAGGGCCTCTGCACCAGTATGAGCTTATGTAGTTCTTCCCGCTGCCCAGTGATTAAGGCCTAGTCCTGCACCCAGTTTATAGCTAGGACAATGAGGCTCAGACACAGCCTGTGGCTCAAGGTGAGGGTCAGAGAACCTGCTGTGAGCTCCGTGAGGACCAGGGTGTGCCGCTTCCTTCTGCCACCTGCATCACCTTCCCTGATGGGCTGGTCACCGTGAAGGGCCCCCTCCCGCCACTGCACGTGTAACCCATGTGTTGTTACATATGTAAGTATGATTACACGTGTAATCACACATGTGACTCAGTTAGTGTCTGTCTCTCACCACTAGAGGTCAGTCCCGTGAGGGCGGGCACATTCATTCGAGCGATCACAGCTGTATTGCCAATATCAAGCATAGCCCTCCAGCTCATCACAGGGCCTCACAACATATTTGTTGAATGCCTGAATGTGCCCCCAAATCCAGACCACGACCAGCCACATCGGGGGTGGCCTACAGATGTTTGTGCCGGGAAGGAAGGGAAGACTCCTCCTGTTTTATGCAACCAACACCCACCCTGGGGCACTTGTCTTAAGGGATTAACCTGAGATCATTAGCAAAGAAAGGGAAGGTCAAGTCCACTCAAGAAGGCGGTTGCCGGAGTTTTCCTGCTCTATCCTGGGGAGGGACCCCTGGCCCCGCAGACCTGGTCCCTGGTGGCCCAGGCCCCAGCCTTGACCTGAGGGCCACTCAGCGGCCCTGCTCATCAAACCGCTCTGATGGAGCCTGCCGGCACTTTGAGCCCCTCCTCAGTCAGCCTCCCAGTGGGGGCCTGGCCCCACTCTCTGCTCACCCCAGAACCAGAGCCCTGGTTTGACTCCGCCCCTGCTGTGGGGCTCACGATCATGCCTTGAACACAGGCTGCTTGTGCCCCCTGGAGCACCCCGCCCCAGCTCATTCTCTGCCCTGAAGCAAGGAGTCGGTGGGTGCAGTGAGCGGTGGGGTGGACGCGTGCTCTCCTACCAGACCCTGGTTGTAACCTGGAGCAGGTCAGTTGGCTTCTTTTAGCGTCTGTAAACTAGGGCAATATCTGCTTTCTAGGGTTTTTGTGAAATTTGACAAAGCAATGCAGGACTCACGGGTAGGTTCAAATGCAGGACTTGTTTCTATTTCCCAAGGAGGTAGATGTGGTGTCCAGAGGATGACAAAGATGGCAGCTCACCATGCACGTGGACCAGAGCTCACTCCATGGCCGGGGCGAGCTGGGCAGTGGGTGACTGGCAGGAAATGGTCAGCTGGGAGGAACAGTGCCCTCGAGGTGGTCAGTAACGGGAGGGCCGAAGAGAACAGTGGCCAGTTACTAAGAGCACACCGTGGGCCGGCCGCCATGCTTCATGCATTGCATTTCATCTTCAGGACCACCACGTGAGGGAGGTGGAGTCACTGTTCCCTCACAGCTGAGACAGCTGAGGCTGCAAAACAAGGAAAACCCACCCTTTTCTCGCAGCCAGTAGGTGACAGAGCTGGGAGCCTGGATCGGCTCTGGTTCTGGAGCCCGGGCCCTTCCTTCTGTCCGGGTGTCTCTGTGCCCATGCCACAGTCCATCCCTGGCCATCCAGGCCCATGAAACACAAGTTCCGCCCCCAGGCCAGGGCGTGATGGGGTAGGGTGGGGCTGGTCCAGTGGACAGAGCTCTTGCATCGTTTCCTTGAGGAGGTGCTTTGGGGACTGCTGCTTCCCACATTGCCAACTGCCTTACGTCCTTTACAGTCCTGCGGTCAGCATGTCCCCCTCGCCCCGAGCCAGCTCACCAGGGTAATAAACTGCCACAAGCCCCTTCTCTTTAACAGTTGACGCTGGCCTTGTTGCACAAATGGAGCTCAGAGTGAGCTCAAAACCAATTCCCCAGACAGTGTCTGAACACATCTTTGTTCTTCCCCAGGTAGATCTGTTTGGCCAGACACATTCTGCTTTGGCTAAACGGCCTGGAGAGGGCTCCAATTCCTGCTGGGGAGAGCTGAGGGAGCAGGTTTGAGTTCAAATGTGGAAGAATCCAAGTGCCGTCTCAGGGTCACCCTGAGCAAGGATAGGGTGATGCCAGGCGACATGAATGTTTTGGCCTTGGGATCTGGGCTGCCTGGGATCACAGCCCTCATTCCGGAAACACCGCTACCACTACGAGCATGCCTTGCACACAGGCTGCCTGTAGCAGTCTATTAATTCAGACCATCCTGCTAGGACTTTCTAGTTTCTGTTCCTTTGCCTTCAGGGTTCTGGTACTAACACCATGTCTATATCTTAGGGAGGGAAGGATTAAAAAGTCGAAATGTTGAAAAGCCCTGCAGGATGGGGAAGGTGGCTAAGGAAAGCTGTTGAAAACAGGGTTGGGGGCCTTGGCTGTGCCGATTCAGAAGGTGGTGGCTTCTCAGGGGACAACGGGAACTTCCACGGAATGAGGTCTGTAGACTCCTGATTAGAGGGTTTGGGGGGCAGGGTCTTCCCATTACACCAAGCTTCTTTCCATTGTTTCAAGGGTTTGGTAAGTAAGGCCAGTCAGACCAAAGAGATGTGATTTCTGGACCATACCTGAGATTTGCACGCAGGAAAGTTCAGTCCCTTCCCTTGTGTGTCTTGTCTGCTGGGAGACACAGGTATGCGAGGGTGGAGGGTGGACTGTTTCTTCAAGACGCCCTCTCCCCAGTTCTGGTTGGTCAGCCTGGGACTATGTCAGGGCAGGGGTGGCCTGGCATGCAGGAGCTGCCCCATGGACATTGCCTTAATGAATGAAACGGTTAATTTTTTTTTTTTTTTT
>NW_026652308.1:225325-413476 GCF_009828535.3 Hylobates moloch | reverse complement strand
GGAAAACAGCAAGATCCTGTCTCTTCAAAAAATTTAACAATTAGCCGGGCATGATGGCAGGCACCTGTAATCCCAGCTACTTGACTGGCTGAAGTGGGAGGATTGCTTGAGCCCAGGAAGTGGAGGCTGCAGTCAGCTGTGATTGTGCCACTGCACTCCAGCCTGGGTGATAGAGTGAGACCCTGTCTCTAAAAAATAACAATAAAAAGATCCAAGTCGGACACATCATTCCTACACTCAAAGCCTGTGAGTGGCTTCCTCTGGCAACTGGAATCAAACCTCAAGTCCTCCCGGAGCTGGAGAGCCCTGCCGTACTCTGGCTGCTCTGTGGCCTCACCTGGGACCCCTGGTCTGTCCACTTGTTACTGTCCAGTGACAGTGGCTTCCCACCATCCCTTAAACTCCCCCTTTGCTGCTGCTGCTCTAGGGCTGTTGCACTGTTTTCTCTGTAGAGAATGCTCTCCCCAGCTCTGCATGGCATGCTCCCGAAATTCACGCAGGTGAGCTAGTCAGCAGCCCCCTTAACCCCATCACAGATGAATGCCCCTTCACACCCTCCTGCAATCCAATGTGTGTCTCTCGGAACCTCTGGCCCACTTCCCTTTTCTCTGTGGAGCTCGTTACCATGGGACCCTGGGTTTTGTAACTGTGGTTTATTGCCTTGTCTTCCCAACAAGAATGCACAGCAGTCTGTCTGGGTCATTGCGGCAGCCCCTCACCCCCCTGAACAATGCTGGGTAGGCACCCAGTAGAGTTATCAAATGGATAAATAAACGCAATTGCAGAGAGGAGGCGGCCACTTTTGGCAGCCTCCATGCGCGGTGCCAGGGCCATGTGCGAGGCCGTTGATGAGCGTTAGCTCATTGGATTTCCATACTGACCTCGGGAGGTGGAGACTCACAAATCCATTTTACAAATAAGGAATCTAAGGCTCAAAAAATCCCAAGGAGACCACACAGCTCGCGACGGGTTGAGCCAGTTTTGACGCCAAGTTTGCCTGCAGCCCGAGCCCAAGTGCCACCCCTGCTCCATGCCACTTGCTGGCACAGCTCTGATGACTCTCTCCTGCCTGGCTCTGACGGGTCTCTGCCCGTGTTCTGGTAATGATTTTCACCCCACAGTTTGCCCCCTTCATCATGACTCTCATTCATTTGTTTTAAAGGCCGTTTCTCTCCTGTCTTCTAGCGTTGCAAATTCTGGTTAGCTAAACAAGAACTCCAGGAGTTCTCGGCAACACATCAGTGAGACAGGATGGGGCGGGGAGAGGCGCCCACCTCCGTGTGCTAATGCATTTACCTCCAGCCCGCAGGCCTCCGCAGAGCTGGCAGCCAGGAACCTCCAGAGCCTCCAAACCTAGCCTGTCCTGCAAGATGAAGCTGCTTCTTGGGAATCTTTTAGCTCAGGATGCTGTGTTCCATATTCACGATGAAATTTCCATGTTCATGAGGGCAACCAGCAGCATGGCACTTGGGAAAGAACTCCAGCCGGTTACATTTAGGGTCCTGAAAAAAAATTCCAAACCGAGAATACTTTCTGGCTAGTGCCATTTAGCATTTTCATCTAATAGAGATTTTTTTTTTCTTTTGTGTGCCCTGGCTTCTCAGTAAGTGTTCTCTGTGCCGGCTGAGCACCAATGGCTCCGCTCCTCCTTGCTGCCTCCCTGAGTCACTCTGTCCCACTGACTGCTAAGGGCACGAGGCCTCTAGTGACAGTTCCGGCCACCAGGGAAGATGCTGGGTATGTTTTGTTCTTTCCAGTCTGGTTCCTGCCTCCCAAACCCAACTCCCATGTTCTCTCTGGGAGCCCTGCAAGAACAGGGCTTTAGAAAGTTCTCCTTTTTTGGCTGGGTGCAGTGGCTCACGCCTGTAATCCCAACACTTTGGGAGGCCCAGGCAGGCGGATCACGAGGTCAGGAGATCGAGACCATCCTGGCCAACACGGTGAAACCCCGTCTCTACTAAAATACAAAAAATTAGCCAGGCATGGTGGTGTGCGCCTGTAGTCCCAGCTACTTGGGAGGCTGAGGCAGGAGAATTGCTTGAACCTGGGAGGCGGAGGCTGCAGTGAGCTGGGATCGTGCCACTGTACTCCAGCCTGGCGACACAGCAAGACGCCAGACTCCATTTCAAAAATAAAATAAAATAAAATTCTCTTTTTTCTTCAGCCTTCTTGGTCTGCCTGGGATTAACGTACATGGCCACTCTTGGGACTTCTCCCCTTGCTAGCCTGTAAGTTCACCTCTCCCAAGAGTCCAGGGTCTGTATCGCCCCTTTCCTTCTCCCCTTATCTGGTTTCTCTTGCTTTGGGATAATACCACCCCCTCCCTCCCACCACCAGACAAGCCATGTGTGCCCCACCCTCTCCTAAGCAATTTACAGGAATGAACTCCGGACTCTCCAAACAAGTGTATGGGACGGGCACCCCCCCATCTTCCAGAGAACAGCATGCAGGCTCAGAGAGGTGAAGTGACTTGCCCATGGTCGCACTGCTGGGGAGGTGGAGAAGCCAGGGCGTAGCTGGCTTAACTGTGCTGCTCTTCTGCCTCATGGCATTTAGTTTGAAGAGAAGCGGCTCCAGGGCTGTCCCTCCTGTTGCTACGGAGCCCTAGGCAAGTCAATTAATTTCACACAGTCTGTTTCATCGGCAAAATGGGCCTGAATTTATTCCTGATTCACTGGGTAGTTTTTACAGATGAAATGTGATCACAGCTGGCAATAAACCTGGTCCCACAATGATGTGGACAGCAGCCTCCTCTGCAGCGCCACTGTCCCGCCCGGGCTATGTGAAGATGGGCACCGGCAGGGAGGGTGGCAGGCAGTCCCACAGCTGGGGCTCCAGGCTGATAGCGGTGGCTGAGACGGAGTCATCCCGGATCTCAGGTCAGCCCACCCATCTCATCCCAGAGGGCACCGTGTGTCTCTCCAACATGTGGTCACCTGTCTCCCTGACTGTGTTCCACTGTCACTAGAACAAGAGGACCTGGGCCTGCCAAGCTCCAAAGACAGCTCATCGTGAGGAGGAAAAGTAACTTTACAGAAGCGATGTGTGGTGGTTGTTAAACTGCTGCATCTTCTATCTGCCTTCACAGCACTCACACGCACATACACATGCGCACACATATGCGTACATGTACATGCATACACACAGGCATGCACACACACACACTTGCTGCAGGGGATCCCACCACGAAAGTCCATCCTCCACCCCCCTCAAGGGAGCAAAGTCTGTTCAGAAAACAAACTCCAACACGTCTAAAAGAAAATAACAAAAAAACCCAAACTTTACTTGCATTTAGCCATTAATAAATAATTTACAGTATGTACACGTGGTGACACTCCACACAGGTCACAGACACGTGGACGCAGTGAGGGTTCCCCACTTCCAAGCAGAACGTGAGCAAATACAACCAAAATAAAGTGCTTCACTTTTTACTTCCAACATAGGGACCATCTAAAACCAGCAAGGGGAGGGAGGGGCCGGGCCCCGAGCACCCTCCCACCCGCCCACTCGGTTCTGGCAGAGGGAGCAGGACCTCTCGGAGGGAGGGGGAGACACACGTTCTGCAGCCTCCTGGCCAGTGTATGAGAGGTCCCTGGGGAACAGCAGAGGGGCTGCCGTGGATGCTGATGGGTGGGTAGGGTGTGGGGCTGTAGGGCTGCTGGCAGGATCACCCTCTGGGGCCTGGCTGCACTTTTGGGAGCGAAGCCTGGCTTTGTGCTGTGGGCACAGCAGCACAGGTGGGACTGTTTGGGCTCCTGGATGAGCACCCTAGGCTGAAATGAGGCGGGAGCCAGCAGCAAGTCTCTCCTGGCTGTGTGGCCACAGGGCTTAAGGGAAGAGATTAGAGGTTGAAGACCCTGCCAGGGCTGCTCAGAGCTGAGAGTCCTAAGACCCTGCTCCTCTCCCCAGACTCCAGATGTGGATGGACCGGGTTGGGGGCTCTTGGGGTTGTGAGGAGGAAGCAGAGGATCAGGGCAGGCCAGCTGGCCCCATCCACTGGGTCTCCTGCCACACCCTGGGGCCCAGGCTCCCCTGCCCAGGAGCTCTTGCATCTGCAGGAGGAAGAGGAACAGAAGTCAAGGGTCTCTTCTCTGTTTAGACATTTAGAACCAAGCACTTCAACTTTCTAAGCACAGGGTAGAAGGGGCTGGGGCCCAGGCCAGAGACGGGCAGCTGAGCAGGTGCCTGAAAACTGGGGCCTGCACTGGTACCTACAGCAGCCAGGTGAGCACGGGTAGGGAGGCCACAGGCGAGAAGGCACCAGGCGGGCACGACCTACTGGCCAAAAGATTCCATCAATCTGCTAAGGTGCCAAGCAGCGCCCCGGGGGTGCCCTGCCTGGGGCCAAGCCCAAGGATGCCTGTGTGGCTGGGGTGTCCCCGCTGGCCTAGGGGGTTCGAGTGTGCTCTCGTGTAAGAGTGTGTGCGTGCGTGTGGCGGGCACAGGGGGCCCCACGGATCGGCGAGCAGCAGTCGGCCGGGCCTTTCAGTGCATTGCGAGGGGAAGGAGCGGACTCTGACGGTTCCCAGTGTCTCTCTGGTGGGGGTGGGGGGGCTTCAGCCTGAGGGGCTGTTTTGCACATTCACACTGCGGGGGCGGGGCAAGGGGAGCTGCTGTCCCTCTCACACAGCTCTACTATCACAAACATCACGGCACCAGTCACCACAACCTTGTCACGTGCACTAGAGGGGGAGGGGTCCATGCCTGAGCCCTTGGCAGCAGGCGGTCCCTGGCGTTCTGCAGGGCCATGGGGGACGCGCCAGGAGATCTGCACCCCGTTGGCGGTCCCAGCCCACACATGTAGAAGCCGAGAAGACAGAGCCCGCGCCTCCCTCCTCATCTACGCGTCTAGCAGAACACAGGGAGCAGGGCCAGGAGCAGGACGAGGGCGCCCAGGAGGGGCCGGGGGGCCAGGGATAGCCCCGCAGCCGCCATGCCTGGCAGGTCCCGAGTCCTCTCATACAGGTGCAGTTTGTCTTTGTTGGAGTGGAGCATCTTGACATCCTCCAGCGCGTAGTAGGCGGCCAGTGTGAAGTTCACGTCGCCCGTGGTGAGGAGGTCGAAGACACAGGCCTGGTAGTACAGGTCCTCCACCGGCAGCTTCTCCTTGCACTTGGCCACGGCTGTCTCGTACGGGAAGGTCTCGGGGGCTGTGGGTGCAGGGCTGGCGGCTGCCAGCCTGCGGGCACCGGTGCCCTCAGCGTTGGTGTGGAAGGCCTGGAAGTCGATCTGCTGGTTGAGGGGGCAGCCCCGCAGGCAGAGGTAGAGACCCTGGCTGTCCCAGTCCTCCACAGCGTTGACCACTTCCTCTGGCATGCGGACGGCAAAGGTCAGGTAGCGGCCCACCTGGCGCACCACGATGGTGGTGCCGATATACTTGGCCTGGATTTCCACGTGCTGGCCTGACACCTTCTCAGTGATCTTCAGGCTATTGGCCCCGTGCTTGTCCCCACCGTTCTTAGAGCCATCCACGAAGGCGGCCGGGAGCTCGTCCATCTCAGCCTGGTACACCTTCTGGTCCACGCACTCCTGGAAGTTCTTGAAGATGATGGTGAGCTGCCAGGGAAAGGGGCAGAGGAGAGTGGGTGAGGCACAGTGGGAGGAGGCACAGCCCCACACTTAAGATGGTCTAGACTGAGAGGAGGGCATGAAGGATCCTCAGGGATGCTCCAGACACTCCCTTCCCCAGGTTGGACAGATCAGCTCCATCTGCGCAGCTGTGCACTTCACATTCTTTAAATGAAAACAACTTGCCTTTTTTACTTTAAAAAGTGACTTAGAAAAATGTTAGGCCACTACCCTAAGTAGAAAACTAGCTTTTACTATATAGGGAAGTGAACCATAAAAATAAAAATCAAAAGCCCAGTGTGGTAGGCTGAATAATGGCTCCCAAGGAGAGCATGCCCTAATCCCTGTAACCTGGGAATGTTCCTTAGAAGGCAAAAGGGACCCTGCAGATGTGATTAGGTTAAGAACACTGAGATGAAGAGATTATTCTGGATTACCTGGGTGGGCCCTAGATGGAATCACAAGTATCTTTATAAGAAGGAGGCAGAGGGAGATTTGACTAACTAGGACAGAGGAGAAGGTGATGTGATCAACAAGGCAGAGATTCGAATGATGTGGCCACAAACCAAGGGATGCTGGCAACCACCAAAAGCTGGAAATGGCAATGAATGGATTCTCCCCTGGAGTCTCCAGAAGGACCAGCCCTGCTGATACCTTGATTTTATCCCCATGAGACATATTCTGAATTTCTGGCCTCCACAATTATAAAACATTTCCGTTGGTTTGAACCACTCAGTTTATGCTAATTTGCTACAGTGGCGATAGGAAACGAATATGGTTTGCAAACATCATCTTGCATAATGACAGTGGTACTGGAGCCCAATTCCTGACAAAGGACCCAAGCAAATGTCTGAACATTACGGCAGGTGGAATGGAGGGAAATGATGCTCAAAGAAAGAATGAATAGGGCAAAATCCATGCAAGCAGGCAGAGGCAAGCAGAAGCCACTGTCCCAAGGCTGCTGAAAGGGGTCCCTAAGCTGGACCATGGAGGAGGGGAACAGGAAAGGAGGAAGGTGCTGATTGGTAAAAGGCAGATGAAGGTTCCAGGCTGAACGCACAGCCTTGGCCAGGGCTGGAGCAGGGAGGCTCCTTTCTGCTGGAGCCTGTGGCCAGGGGTGAGTGGCTGGACTGAGCTGCTGGAGGAGCAGCTGGCTGGGTGGCACCATTCTCCTCCTGAGAGCCAGACACAGGTGCACTGGTTGCATACAGCATGCCAGGCACTGCGTGTATTACTTTTAGTCTCATGTGATACTGCAAGGGTCAGTGACATTACTCCCAATTTTCCAGATGAGAAAATGTAGGCTCAGAGAGAGGCAGTAACTTGCCTAAGGTCACACAGCCAGCAAGAGGCAGAGCTGGGATTAGACTCTGGGTTTCCAGACTTTAGGCTCTTTTGGCCACAAGCCCATAGGGTGGGAGGCCTGAGAGGAGGGCCAGTGGCCAGGGGAGCAGGTGAGTTTCCTCTGCTGTCCCCGTCCTGAGTGGTATCTGGCTGTTCTTTTCTCCTTAACCCTAAGTAGGCTATCTGGGTTGGAAAAAGAGAAATTGGGAGAGAAAAAACTACCCCCTCTTCCACTCCTTTCCCAGGTGCCGGCTGTTTTGCCATGGGAGTGCTGGGTGCCTTGGTCCCCCTGGACCAAGGGCAGCTGGAACCCGGACTCCCAGCCTGAAGCCAGGAAGGGAGGTGGGGTGAAGGGGGCAAGGTGGCACCCAGGCCTTTTGTGACCTCCTGCTAAAACCCCACCTTTATCTGCTGCACTACTCTCCCCCAGGCCGGGCAACTACCGCCACCACTAAGCCCCAACCCCTCACCCCTCTGTAGGTCAGGGCTCACCCCTCCCCACCCAGGAGAGGGTCTGGCCAGCTAGCTGGCTGGCTGACAGCGCTCCCAAGGGATCCCACCCCAACCCGGCCTCAGAGGGTCTGCAGGCTGAAGGGGTCTGAGCAAGGGGGAGCTGCTGATGACATGCACAGCTATTCTCTGCCTGGGCACTTGGGGGAGGCATGAGGACTGCCTGGCCAGCTCTCTGCGTAGAGGGCAAAGCCGCCAAGTGCCAAGGGAGTTTCTGGCCTAACAGCAGATGTGTGGCGAGGGCACAGTGCGAGGTGCTAGAAAGCAACAGGAAATAAAAAGCTGCTCTGATGGGGAAGGGAAGCAGGGAAACCACAGAAGGACCTCAGCTCAGGCAGGAGAGTCGCAGGAAGGTGGAAGGTGGGGTCTGGCCAGGGATGCAGCAGGAGGCCATCCTGTTCTCTGGGGCCCGGAGGCCAGGGGTGCAGCAGAGTGGCCTCAGTTTGGGGCGGGCTGGCCCAGGGCCATGGCCTCAGGGCCAGGTGCTAAGAGGCCTGAGGCCTGGAAAGGGGGTCCCAGAACCTTCTAGATAATACAAGCCAGTGGGGTATTCAGAGCCACTAGAGGTGCCCCTGGCTGTGTTGCTGTGGCTTTGTGGGTTCCCCATATTGACATAAGGCTTCGGGGTGACAAGGTGAGGAGAACTGGTAGCCTCAGGGGTGTGGAACCCCCAGAAGAACAGAGGGAGACCCTAGGCCAAGGCTTCTGAAGAAGAAAAATCCTGTCCTCTCACCGTGTTAGTCAGAAAGGCAAGGCTGGGAGGAGCTGAACGAGGGGCAGGCTGCTGGAGACTTGAAAAGAAATGGCAGTCTTTTCATGAGCCCGTCCATCTCGGGCGCCCGGCGCTGTGCTTTCTGTGCCTGATGGAGACTGCCTGGGGCCGGGGCTCTGCAGGAGTCCATGGAGCACAGCACCAGGAGGACCCCAAGCGCACAGCTCCTTGAGTACTGGACTCGATTTCCTCGCCTTCCTTCCTATAGGGGTCCCAGCCTGGCCCCCAGGACACGGCACACTTCCTGTTTGCAGTGGGATGTCAAAGGTGGCTGCAGCCTCTCCATCCAGCATGGAGCCCTAAGCCTCGAACCTGATGAAATCACTGCTATTCTACCATTCCTGACCTATGGAAATGGCAGCTTCATACGGTTCAACCTCGACTTCTTCCTTCTTTCCACCCACTGGCCAGCCCACCTCGGTGTGGAGGCCGCCTGGGGGGGCCGGAGGTGGGCCAGCCAGGGTGGTCTGGGCCGTGGGTGGTCCTGCCATGGGGGGAGGATGGGGGACTCTGGTGTCCCTGCCTGGTGTGCAGGGCCACACAGACACTGGGGGTGGGGGGGTGTCCTGCTTTCCAAGTGCCATCAGTCTCCCTGGAACAGGAAAGGCTGGTTTCACTCTAACCACCATCTCTCGCAGAGACAGCCTCCTGGAAGGCTGACAGGCTGCTTGACTCTTCTTGGCACCAGTGCCAGGGACTCAACCACAAGTAACAGCATGAAGGGGGCCTGTCGAAAGCTGGAGGCTCGCTGCCAACACAGCCACGGGCGGGCTGCCGCTCCTGCCTCTGCTGCTCCCCCTTCTGAAGGGGCCCTGGCTCTTTCCACTGCACCGGGCACGAGGCAGAGCCCGGGTTGCCTCAGCTACTATTTACAGAGCACCTGGCACTCCATGCCAGGCCCGGTGCTGGGGGCTGGGGGTACACGAGGGAGAAGATCCCTATGCTTCAGGGGGTCACAGACTAAGCAAATGAATCATGCAAAGGGAGAGGCTGGCAAGTGCTATGGGGAAAACTAACCAGCGGGGAAAGGAAGGGGAAGGCGCAGGACTCCAGTTCCTGTACTCTCCTGAGTCTCAGTTTCTTTGTCTGTAAAATGGGTATTAGCAGCACAGCTGGGAAGAGGGTGATGGAGCAGGAGGCTGGGCACAGAAGGCTGTCCCACGGGGGTAAGACATTGGCTAAAATGTCCACGTAGAAAACACTAGATCTTGATCGTCCACAAGAACAGAGGGATTAGCTGATAGGCGGTGGCCCCTAGTGATGCCCAGGTGTTTGGGGCCAGCTTCATGCACACAGGGCTTGTACATGAAGCTTCTGCACAAGAAGGCAAATCTCATGGTTACAGGGTCAGGGTCTGGCCAGGCAGGGGCTGGACACACTCTGGGAAGCCCGAGGGGAGGCCTTCAAGAGCAGGTGTGCAGGGACAGGTGGAGTCTGGCTGGCTGAGAGGGGAAAGGGGAGTGGGTTTCCAGTGGGTGGTAGAGTCTGGCAGGCCCAGAGGGCTCCGTTGGTGGTGGTCGAGGTGGTCACAGAAGCCCAGAGGCCTCATCATCTTGGAGATGAAGGTCCCTTGCCTTTCCCTGCTCCCTGCAGACACCAGGCTGCTCTCCCACTCCGCCTGCTTTGGATGTCGACTCCTCTGTTCCTCCATCTGGAAACTCGTGCTGTGCTTCAGGGGTGAGCTTGGTGGATGGGCTCCCCAGTTCTCTGGACAGAGCCAAGGCTCCCAATGGCCTTCAACATCCTGCTGCCCCAGCCCCCATCACCAGCTCCCTTTGCTGGTCTTTGCTCTTCACTAGCCTGGCAGCTTTTGGGAGGGAGGGCAACGACTAGCTCAGAGGCTGGCACAGATGCAACGTCTGTTCAGTGTTTGCTCCATCAATGAGTGAACGAACACACCTGAGTAACGGAGGCCTGACAGACAGGCGGGGGCAGAGGCCAAAGGTGCCTGAAGCCAGCCAGCGAGGTTCTCACCGGGGGACCACAGTACCCCAGTCCGGCCCGAGTTCTGAGACTGACTTGGCCATAGACATTGACGCTGTCACTGTCTGGCGTCCTGCAGAGCCTGGTTGACAGGGCTGAGCTCTCAGCCTGCTGAGATCAAAGGTGGCCTTCGGTTGCAGCAGAAACGGGCTGGGTTGGTGAAGCTCTGCTTCATACTCTTCTGGAAGCCTCCATGCTGGGATAGGAAGGGAAGTTCTCCCTTCACTGCTCCACCCCGTCACATCACCCCCATCCATAATGGGGGCAGCAGCCCAGCCTCCCTGCACACAAATCACAAATCCTTCCCGGTGTGTGGCTTGGCTGTGTTGTCGCATTTGGTGCTTCTACCCCCTGGGCTCTGGAGGAGTAAGCCACCTGGGGTCCACATCCCTCTCACATCCTCAGACCTCCCTGTGCACCCTGCTAGACCTTGGGAACATGCAGGATGGGAGAGGGCGGCCGGGTCCCCTCTGAAGCGTGCTGGTGCCTGGATTTAGAAGCTGCAGCCTCAGGCTCCTGGCGTCCGTTTGTCTTGGCTCTCAGGAGGGCGGGTGGTGGGGAGGTGCAGGGGCCGTGGGGGAGGTGGCTGGGTCCTTGATGCAGGCCCTGAGTATGCAGAGGGCTGCGGGGGCACAGGGTGGAGTGTACCGGCTGCAAGTCTTCTCCATTAGGCGTCATGGTCTGGTGCCAAGGGCCCGCTTGGGAATCCACAGAGTGAAGACCTGCTTATTTCCCACCCAACCAGGGCCCAGAAAGCGACCCCCTGCAGGCAGGCAAGGGCCACCGGAGCAGAGGGAAGTGGCAGGGATGGAGCATTTCCCTGGCTGCCAGGTCACCTCGCTGTCCTCCTCTGGGTGTGGAGGGGTGGGAAGGAACAGAAACGCCCTTGTGGTGAATCTGGCACTGCCCGACACACGGCCTCCTTCCAACTGGCTCTTCCTAGGAAAACAGACCCACTGCCACTTCGCCAAGCTGGAAACCCCAGGGGGCACCGATGGGCCGGGCACTGGGGAGGGTGGACGTGTCCCCATCGCCTGAACTGGGAGCCACCAGCTTCCTTCCTGGCCTCGAGGCCTTGCCCTCTGGCTAAGTCTGAATATGAGGTCACAGGACATCCTCCCCAAAAGTGGGTATGGGAGGGAGGCCTGGGGTAGACAGGAGTGTCCACTTGCGTGGGTCCATGGCTGTGTGTGTGGCTGCGGCCCCATGAGCAGGACCTGAGTCCTGCTGCCCCCATGCTGAGGCCTCCTTGGGTCGGAAAACCAGCAGCCCTCAGTGGCCTTGTGGGGCCGCTGAGAACATGCCAGGTTCTGGAGTCACCTGGGCCTGGGGCAAATTCTAGTTCAGCATCCCAGCTGACTGTGCACTTGGGGTGGGAAGGTCACTTGGCCTCTTAGAGCATCAGGCTCCCCATTTGTGAAATGGAGCTATGCCAGCCAGGCCGGGCTGGCTCGAGGAAGGAGGGAGGAAGCTGAGACCCACCCCTTCAGGGAGGGTGCTCCTGTGTCCCCGCTCTGCTCCATCTTCCCCCATTCCCAGGCACCCGAGGCCCTCTCAGCCTCTCAGTGTCCACGCAGGGCAGAAACAAAGGGCAGGGCTGTGCCCTACAGCCGCCCCCTCCCCCTTACCTTGCTGGTGGCAGTGGCCGCTGAGCCGGGCAGCACAGGCGTGTTGGTAACCTGCACGTTCAGGTAATTATTGTCGATGAGCGGCCAGGCGCCCTGCACCTTGCAGGTCTGGAAGCGGTCTGTGAAAGTCCTGAGGTGTGGGTCCCCAAAGAGGCCGCAGTGCGTGTAGTTGGGGGTGGCTGAGTGCTTGTGAAAGCTCTTCTCGTAATGGCAGATCTCGGGGCTGTCCGAGCGCTCCTGGCTGTCTCCAGCCGGTGGGAGCGTGCGCAGGCGTGGCTGCGAGGTGGGGCCATCCTTGGAGCAGTTGTGCTGGCTCATGAGGTCCTCTATGCCATGGACGGCCGAGTGGTAGGCCAGGTCACCCCGGCAGGTGCGGGCCGTCCGCCGCGTGCACAGGGCGTAGCTGCGCAAGGCTGCGCAGAACTCGGGGGTGTCGTCTGAGGCTGGGGCGTGGCTGCCCGACGTGGCACTCCAGAACTCAGAGTTGCACTTGAGGATCTTGCACGGGGAGGTGGCTGAGGAGAAAGGAATGAACACACTGTCGGGGTGCAGCCTGGCAACCCCAGCTTCTGCTACCATCTGTGGGCCGGGGAGTAGCCACACATCGCACGAGGGCCCCTCCTCTAGGGCAGAGCCACCCACGCCACACACAGATGGTGAAAAATTTCCTGCAGGTGGTAGGAAAGGGGTCCTTCTACGCAGCCTATAGCAACCCCAAGTGGACAGGCATGCACGACAGCAGGCTGAAAGGGCTAGTGGGAACCCTCCCACGGCGCCAGCCTGCTAGGGAGTGGTCACTGTTTGGGGGAAGTAGGACTTTGGGAGCTGATATGCCACCCCGGGGCCTTTGACATCTATGTGCACTTTCATGGCCACCCCAAGAATTCTGGCTAAAGCAACAGGAATCCGGCAGGGAATTAGCCCCACTATTAAATATGTGTCCCCAGTCCTGGCACTGTATGACCTTATACAAATGACCTCCCATCTCTGTGCCTTGTTATACTCATCTGGAAGATGGGATGATGAGTGTGAAGTGATTTATCACGTATAAAGGACTTAGTCTGGCCCCAGCATTCATAGCCAAAACTCAGTGAACGTTGCCTGGTATGACTGCTCTATTAGCCCTAGCCATAGAGGAGCTGGCTTCCCTTATGCTGACCGTAGTCCCATCCTTCTCTGTCCTGCTCAGAGAAGCAAGCTGAGAAGCAACTGACAGTAGTAACCTTGGATCCCTCACAAGCTTTGAGACTTTAGTGACAATTAGCCAAAATGACCATGCCCCAGAACTCTGGCTTTAACACACCTAATCTTCTCAACACATAGAACCTGCCCTTTTCTGGCCTTCCTCTGCACAGCCCATAGTGACCACAAGTGGCCAGGCACACAGACCTGCAGCAGGACAGAAGTTCCCACATGGGTTCCAGGAGAAAGGGGCCAGGAGACCAGCTGGGAGGTCCAGCCTCTGGGGTCACAGCCCATGCTGGCTGAGGTGGTCTCTAGTGGGGAAAGGGAGCCTCAGCACTCTTGTCTGGGCCACTAACTTGGCTTGTGACCTTGGAAAAGTCAGTTTGTTTCTCTGGTGCTGGTTTTACCTATAAAATTGAGCCGCACATAAAACCAAGAACAGACACATTTGAGGGCAGGCTAACGTGAGCACGAGTGCCTACCTATCCCAGCAGCCTTGTGTGAACCCAGCCTGAGTTGTGCAGCCCTGGACCTGGGTGATCTCTCCTGCCTCTGCAGGTGGGTGGGCACCATTCTACAGGAGCACAAGTCACCTTCCCAGGTCACAGACCTGAGCACAGGGGAGTCAGTGCTCATCTGAAATTTGGGCTCCCCCCCCTCACGTGACCTGTGTTTGCCATACTGCCAGTAACAAGGTAATTTCAGGTGATACCTAAGTGAACACTTTGTCTTTTAATTTGAGAAGTCATATCTTTATTTAAATGTGCATTAAGAAAAAAAAAATTGCTGGGTACGGTGGCTCATGCCTGTAATCCCAGCACTTTTTGGGAGGCTGAGGCAGGCAGATCATGTGAGGTCTGGAGTTTGAGACCAGCCTGGCCAACATGATGAAACCCCTTCTCTACCAAAAATACAAAAATTAGCCAGGCGTGGTGGCACGAGGATTGCTTGAACCCGGGAGGCAGAGGTTACAGTGACCTGAGATGGTGCCACTGTACTCCAGTCTGGGAGACAGAGCAAGACTCCATCTCAAAAAAAAAAAAAAAAAAATTGATGGAAGAGCTACAGACTTCCCATTTTATTAGCTTTAAATTGAAGAAGTATGCTCACTTAAAGGGTCAGGTTAGGTAAGTGACAGTCAGGTGGTGCCCGCTTGATATGGTTTGGCTGTGTCCCCACCCAAATCTCACCTTGAACTGCAATAATCTCCACGTGTCAAGGGTGGGGCCAAGTGGAGATAACTGAATCAGGAGGCCATTTCCCCCGTACTGTTCTCGTGGTAGTGAGTAAGTCTCACGAGATCTGATGGTTTTATAAATGGGAGTTCCCCTGCACGTGCTCTCTTGCCTGCCGCCATGTAAGATGTCCTTTGCTTCTCCTTTGCCTTCTGCCATGATTGTGAGGCCTCCCCAGCCATGTGGAACTGTAAGTCCATTAAATCTCTTTCCTTTATGAATTACCCAGTCTTGGGTACGTCTTTATCAGCAGTGTGAGAACAGACTAATACACCACTATAAAGGGATGCTATGGCAGATATGTGGGGAGCACTGGTGAGATCCCCCCATGTAGTCTTCCTCCCACACAGGTGTGCTCCTGAGGACAGGTCTCCCTCCCAAGGCAACGAGAAGATTCTCTTGCCCTGCTGTCTTCACGTCTCCTTAACCTGTACAAGATATGCAAGGGCCCAAACTACCTGTAGGCTTTGAAATGTTGGCGCGGTCCACGTGGGAAAAGGTAGCTTCCCTGCCGCCCCCTGATAAAGCCAGTACAGGAGAGGAGTGGGGTGGGGGCGTGTATGGGGAGGGAGCGCTACGCAGAACAAGCATTTGGAGGGACCCAGCGCACAGGAACTGACTGCTGCGGTGGCCTGCACACAATGCCTGTCCCGGCAGCCTCATTAATTCCAGGAGCCGGTTGTGCTGACCTGACATTCTGCCTCCTCAGAATCATGCAGATGTGGGCATCAGAGAAAATCAACCAGAAGGAATACTGGTCTCCTGTTAATCGATGGCCACGCTCAAGCTCTGGTTCATCTCTGGCCCTTACTGTGACCAATGTAGAAAAAGGACACTGCCTGTCCCTTTACAGCAGGCCCCACTGCTACACAAGCAGGAGCTGTGCTGGGCTCTGACTCTCCACCAGGACACGAATCTGGTAGGAGTGCAGGGACCGTGAAGTCCCAGCTGGCTGGCTCTGTCCCAGGTCCGGTGCTGCAGGCGGTACAGGCCTCCCCTCATTGCATCTTCCCGGTGCGACTGCCATCCCTAGCTCTCGAGAAAGCCAGGCTCTGCTGGGCTGACTTCTTGCCCAAGTCTCACTTCGAGGAAGGAGCCAGGGCAGGACATGAATCCAGCCCACTGGACTTGAGAGCTCATGCCCCCGGCAGCCACACATCATCACACAACCTCATTAGCACACTCCTGATTCCCTCCCCCACGGTGGGCTCCAGCCTGTCCTGCAAGACCCATCTTATGACACTGTGCTCCCAGGAGCAGGAGGCCTGTGGTCCACACATGCTCTCTCCCTGCCTTGCTTCCAGCAGACAAGTTCCAAGGGGTCACCTCCCAGGGTGAGCAGGGGCTCAACGGCAGGGTCGGACTGGTGCCCAGGTGTGGCTCTACCCTCCAAATGGGCAACTCCGCAGCCTCCTGCATTTTAAGCGGACTGGCTTCATGATCAGGATGTGCTACCTCCACAGCCTTCAAAACTGTTCTCAGCGCAGCACCCCAGCTATAGAACTCTGGGGTATGTGGAGAGTTCATGACAGAAATCCCACCCAGGTACCCTGGAAAGGGGTCCCTCACATGCTCCAGGGCCGTGGAGTGGCATCTGATAGCCCCAGATGAGGCTGTACTGGGTGGCCTGGGACCCAGCTCGGCAGGCCCCAGTGGGGCCAGGGGTTCTGCAATTCTGCCAAGTTCCCAGGAGAGGCCCATGCTGCTGGTCCCCTGCCCACTTTGAGTAGTGAGGCTTCAGAGTTGGTTCACTTTCTTTTCAACAGTCACAGGAGCCAAGCTAGAGCCTGATGCAGCCCGACCAGCCTGGAGTGTGTGAAGGCGACATTTCCCCAGGATCGGGAGGGGGCTGGTGGCGAAGGTTCAGAGAAGGGGGCTGCAGGCAAAGGGGTGGCGAGAGGCAGACAGCCCCCCCAGGAGCAAACAGCAGGGATGCGGCCACCTGAGCCCTGATGCTGAGCGGCTAAGAAGTGCCTGAGACAAGGCCCTTTCACTTCTCCATTCCACACGGGCACCTTCTCCTGCTCCTCTCCTCCTCCCAGAGCCCACCCACTCTAAGAACAAGACCACCCCTCACCCAGCAGGCATAGCTGTCTGCCTGCCACTCAGAGATGGTGGCAGAGGTCACACTCTGGAACCGTTGCACCTAGGAACCAGGGTCCCTGTCTCCCCCACTCCTCTGTAGGCTTCAGGACCCTGGTGGTGGGGTGAGCTCCTTGCCCCACTATTCCCTCCAAGTTCTGCCAGCCCCAGCTCTGGGTGGGCTGAGGGCCAGCACAGGCCCTGAAGGGAGGTGTCTGGTTCAAAGTCCCGCTCTGTCCCCTACCAGTAGTTTCGGGAACTTGACTCAGCCTGTTTCCTTAACTGTCAAGTAGAGACTGTGTCCACCTTAAAGGGTCGCTGAGGACATGAGATGTACACGGCATGCCTGGAGCCCCAGGGGCATCCAGCAAACAGGGTCCCCCACAAAGGCCACAGTGGGGGACAATGCTTGCAGCCCTGGGAGGTCAGAGGTTAGAAGTCACGGGCTTGAGGGACAGGAGGGGCACTGGAGGGAGCCTGCCCCTCCCTGGTGAAGCTCCAGCAGACGTGGCATCTCTCCTCATCCCTCCTTCCCCAGGGTAGGCCCTGCGGGCACTCACTCTCAGGGCGCAGTGGATTCCACCTGGATCCAGGTCCCCCAACTCCTGGCAGCTCCTTCAATCCACTGGACTGTCCAGGATCAGTCAATGGTCATGACTGTCGAGGGGGCCTCGCTTCCCATGGGCACCGGGTGGCTTCACCCCACTGCCTCACTCACCCCCAGGGAGAGCGCTATAGACTGAACTTTGTCCCCCTAAATGTGTAGGTTGAAGTTCTAACCCCTTATGGGATGACATTTGGGAGGTAATTAGGTTTAGATGAGGTCATGAGAGTGGAGCCCCCACAACGGGGTTGGTGCCCTTAAAATAAAGACACTTGGAAAATGCTAAGCATTCTCTAAAATAAAGACACTTGGAAAATGCTAAGCATTCTCTCTTCTCCCTGCCCCTCTCCCTCCTCCTGCCATGTGAGGGTATAATGGGAAATCCACAGCCTGACAGCCAGGAGGAGGGCCCTCTCTCTAGAACTGGACCATGCTGGTACCGGATCTAGGACTTCCCACCTCCAGACCACTGAGAAAATAAACGTCTGTTGTTTAAGCCTCCTAGGCTGGGGTATTTTCTTATGGTGGCCAAGCTAAAGAGACAGTCATAGAGGGAAAACTGGCCGCCTCCCTCCTCTCCTTCCTGCACCCTCCCAAGTCACCTCTGCAGAAGCTGCCAGTATCAGTGGAGACATTTGTTTGGCCAGAGACCAAAGACCAGATTGACTTAACTTCACCTTCCCCATTTTCCCATTTCCCGACAAGGACTTGTTTTCGCCCAGGGATTGCCCAGGCCCGGGATGATCCCCTTGGCTCTTCAGAGGGAGAGACTGGGGGGTGGCACATCGAGCTCTCACATCTCTGCTGGGAGACCTCTGTACCCCACAGCCCGTGTGGTCCAGTCTCTCCGTCCTTGCTCCTGACAGAGAGCACTTGGTTTCCTGCCTGTCACAACCCCTTCCTTCCCCAAGTTTTCATGGCATCCTAAAATGCCTCTTCTGCTGAGACATTTTCTGGGGGAAGATGCAGTCAGAAACTCTGGGTCCTAAAGCACAATTTCAACAAGTTTGCCTCCGTCCTTGCCTTGTTAATGAGTAAATGAAGAGACCTTAGATTCTATATGAGAAAGAAAAATAAGGATACTTGCAAGTTCCCCACCCAGAGAGAACTGGAGAGAATTCGGTGTCAACAGGCAATAGGTAGGGTGTTCTCACGGGGCAGTGCCCAGTGGGAGGGTCTCACCACAGCGGTGGACCTTACTGTGGTGGGGCAGAGCATCGAGATCAACTCCAGCGCCGCCACTCCAGAGCTGTGTGACTGTGGGCAAATTCACTGACCTTTCTGAGCTACAGGGATGCATGGGCACCTCACCAGAGGGGTGTTAAAGGGACTGCAGGCACTGATGTGAGCAAAGCCGGGAGACTCGGGAAGGAAGCTCTGTGACAGCCAGTTTTGTGTTAACTTTGTTTTGTTTAATCACAATTTATGGGAGAGGCTGAGCTTAACTAACAGCTAATGTGTATCGAGCATTTACTGTGGGCTAGACATTGTACATGTGTCTCCTTTAGCCCTTAATACAGACCCAGGACTGACTTGTTATCCTCATTCAACAGACAGGGAAACTGAGGCCTAGAGGCATTAAATAGCTCCCCACCCACCCCACCCCCAGCTACCCTGAAGGTGCAAACCACAGCCCTCAGCCCCCAAGCTGCATTCTCCTCTTCCTTCACACCTCTCGGATTTCCACACACTCCATACCAGGCAATGCCAAGGTGCTGCGGGGCCACAAAGATGAACAAAGACAAGAGTTCTTGTCTTGGGGGGCCTCACTGGGGAAGAGGCTGTGCACCCAGGACTGCATAGGGAGGTGGTGTAGGTACATGGGCTGGGCCTCACCCCAGAAAACAAAACATGATCGTGACAATAAAATACCCTGCACTCCCAGGGCCTGTGCAGGTGACACATTGCTTTCCTGTTGGATCCTCGCTACTGCCCTGATTAGAGGGCAGGAATTTTTATCTTCATTTTACAGATGCAAACACAGAGGCTTCGGGCTCGAGTGGGCCTGGGTCACACAAGTGGAAGGGCTGGGGCTGAGATGGGCAGGCTTGGAGCTGTTTCTATGCTTTTCAAAATGCTTTTGCCACAAGTCCCTCCTCAGGACACCAGCTGAGACTGACCCAGCTCCCCCAAGGCCCAAAGGCATGATGTGGGTCTTCTATGCAGCCGCAGACCCATCTGGTCTCAGGACAGTAACCAGAAGCTTAATCAATTCTGGGACCTCCCTGCACAAAGGCCTGTTCGGAGCCCACCAGGAGCAGCGGCTGCTGCCAACTGACCCATCCCGACTTCCTGGGTTTCCCAGGTGCCCCAAACTCTCAGGGAACTTGGATCCAGCTCTGCAGATCTTCCTAAGAGTTTAAGAGGCTTCCTCTCTTCCAAAGCTCAAGGGAATGACTTGGAAAAGGCCACTGACAGTGACCAGCTGGGACCAGAATAAAGGGTGCCTGCTCCCGTCTGCCATCTCTCCACGTGGAAAGGAAGCTCTCTGGGAACCATGGGTCCCAGAAATGAGTGTGTGTGGCCTCATTTCCCATGCGAGGGGCTGGGCAGTCCCCATGGGCAGTGACTGGAGTGAGGGGCCCTGACCTCCACGGTCATCCAATCACCTTGCCTCCACGGCACTAAATCACCAACGGCAGCCCCCCACCAGAGGTCAGGGACCTGAATGAAATCTGGCCCAGCATCAAAAGCAATAGCTGTGGCATCACCTGCCAAAGAGATCTCAGAGAGGCCGATTTTTATGTGCTGTATCTTTATAAAAAGACCCCAATTCCAGGCAATAAACCTTAGACTTTTCTGATGCGAATGTCCATGGAAAGAAGGAAGGAAAGTTTGAGCTGAAAAACAGATCTTACAGCAACTCCTGCAGGCGGAATAGGAAAGCTGCTTTTCAGAGCAAGCCATGTTGAACACAGAGCCAGCTGCCCCGCAGGGTGTGAGCTGAGCACACCTGCCCAGTACTGCAGTCCAGAAAGTTGCCCCTTCTAGCTCTGGAGCTGCCTCTTGATGGATCCAGGACAGCCAATATGCACAGAACCAGGGGACTGAAAAACCTAAGAAGTTTCCTGAGCTTCCATTTCTACCCCAGCCACTGAGTGTGTCCTTGGGCAGGGGCCACCCTCCGGCCCCTTGTTAAGCCTTGCAACCTGGGGTTCGACCTCAAGAGACACAGACACAGAGCTTTATGCCCCTTACAAGCATATTATGCGGTATTATGTGCACTGCATGTTTTGTTTTGACCCAGGTCTCTTGAGGCCTTGAATTTTCAGGATTAGCTATAGTGGGGCAAACAGGAGAAACCAGAAGCGTGCAAAGACAGTGGTCTGGCCCTCTCCAGATCCAACAACAGAAAGCCCCTAAACTTGTCCCGGAGCCCCAAGGGGTGAGGGACTCGGCTCAAGGGGTGATGCCCAGGCAGTGCCTAGAAGACAGAGTGGCTCCCAGACCCGATGGGGGTTGGGTGGGCCCTTGGTGCTCAGGTTGGGACCCCTGGCGACCATCTGACCCATTTGCTCCTGACTCGAGCAATCCAGGCCAGAGCTCACGGCTTCTCCATGCGATCAAATTTATCAAAGAGCCCTAACAATCACTTTGTGACCAAAAACAATGGTCACTTTTCAAGGCACACCATGGAATTTTAGAACCTGGGAGCCTGGGGATGTCAGAGGTCACCGGTTTACGCAGCAGGAAATCTCCCTGCAGCACTCCTGCCAGGGCAGGGCTGGCCCCTCCTGCTCTGGACAGCTCTGGCTGTGGATGCACTGCGGCATCCCAGGGACTTCCCCTGGCCCTTGTCTAGAGTCACATAGGAAAGGGTGAAGTAGGGCGGCTTTGTGATTGTTGAGGATGGCCCCTCAGCTTCCCTGCGCCACCTTCTTGGTCCCTCCAGCTGCTCCTCTCTTTGGCCGTCACTGGACTGTCAGTGTCACCCATCTGCCCTTGCACAGCTCAGGTTCCTCTAGGAGGTGGCCGCTGAGCGGCCTCTTCCCCACTTGCATGTCAATCTCCTGAGGGTTGGGGACCCCTATCTTCGTCCTGGCGTCCATACTCCATACCCAAAGCCTATCAGGAGATTTACTTATTTTTTGACATAGAGTACTCTGTCGCCCAGGCTGGTGTCCAGTGGTGGGACCTTGGCTCACTGTAACCTCTGTCTCCCAGGTTCAAGCAATTCTCTTGCCTCAGCCTCCCAAGTAGCTGGGATTACAGGCACGCGCCAGCATGCCCAGCTAATTTTTATACTTTAGTAGAGACGGGGTTTCCATGTTGCCCAGGCTCGGTCTCGAACTCCTGAGCTCTGGTGATCCACCTGCCTCGGCCTCCCAACGTGCTGGGATTACCGGCGTGAGCCACCACACCTGGCCCCTATCAGAGATTTGATGCTTTTTTAAACCTCCGACCCAGGACCCTGTGCCCGGGAGATGCACTTGCCCCACAACCCACATGAATGCATGTAGGTGACATTTCACTCTTTCGGGGGAGGGGGGCTCCAGACTGCTTTCCTCATGGACTGAGATAAGGTAGAGAGAAAGAAAAATCACAGCCACACAGCACGTCTGACTTAGTTCTCTTCCTTTCAGTAGCAACCTAGCACCTCTGAGAATCAGAAAGATAGGGCGGGGCGCTTGGAGCACCAGCTGCACCAACGCTGGCAGGATGAAAATATTTATGCACCAATGAGGCACTAGCTGCTTTCAGAGACCTCCTTTGAACTGTTAATCAAGCCCAATCTTTCAGAATAATAGCCTGATTACCACTGCCCTGTTTGCATAACAAAGAAGCCCAATGAGACTTATTTTGCAGTGCACAAGGGGGTGTGAAGGATTGACCCTGAGAAAGGAGTCCTAGGAATGCAGTGAGCCGCTGCAGAGCCTGAACCCAGGAATAAAGACAATGCAATTTGCCACCAAGAAAAGCTAGACAGACCAATAAATTACCCGCGTGCAAAGGGATTAGATCAGGTTTCAGTTACTGTGTAGGAGGGGTGGGGTGAGCCGGAGAGGGAAAAGACTTGCCCTCTCTTAAAGGGGTAAGGCTCATTTTGAGTGCAAGCCCCAGGGTCAAGCTGTTTTTGTCCAACTCTGTGGCCTGCGTGGGAACTGCCTGAGTTCAATTACTTGCTCCAAGTTCTGGACCCTTCTATGTGCCGGGCACTGTGATTAATGCTGTTTCTGGAACAAACCCCAGTTAATCTCCGCGCACAGGTATGGTCAATCGCATAAACTTCTAGAATACAAAGCAAACATGTTTCATCTTAACACTTAACAGCAACAAAGGTTTAAGAATGGAAGTACGAGAAGGTATCAGGGAAGTAGCATTTCAACGAGGTCCTGAATTTGACGGGTGATGCAGGGCAAAGATCTGACGACAGGGACCTCCAGAACAACTGAGCTTGGCAGGAGGTGACATGCTGGCTGGTCACAGTGTAGCCAGGAGTTTGGGGCCAGACACGGAAACCTAGAGTGCCACCTGTGCCCATTAGGAAGCAAATGTCGCTCAGCTTCAAACCACTTTGCTCTGTGGTGCAGGGATTCTGCAAACCCCATCTCTTTCGTCACTGGGTTCCCTGTTAAATTTCCCCACAAGAGGACACTAGATGGAGAAGGGAAGGTGGGAGGCAGGAGACAGGTTTACCTGCTATCCCCAAGGCTGTTTCTCCCACCACTTCCCAGCAACAGCCCTTCTTCGCCATCAGTCCCGGGCCCTCCTCCAAGCTTGCCTTCCTTCTGTCCCTCTGGCTGCAGGGGTGGAAGCTGCTTCCGCCACTGTCTGTCTCAGTGGTCTCTCTTTGCCCTTTCAGTCCTCCCATGCCCATAACAATGCCCTACATGAGGTTCCCTCTGCGGAAACATCCCGGGTGTGTTTTGCTTTTCTGATTGGACCCTGGCACGCCAGCCTAAGGATTTCTGCCTTTTTCCAATAGATGGCAGGGAGCCCCTGAAGCATTTTCTGTGAGCACCCAGGGCGTGATCAGAACACTATTTTAGGAAGCAGTGTAACTGAAGAGGCGATGGCTTCAATTAGGATGGAGGCAGGCGGAGGGAAGGGAGGGAGAGCAGCTTAAAAAAGAAATCACTGCCAGCGCCTGTGGACACACCAGCCTTGAAGCCTCAGACCTCCCATGTCCCCTTCCTCACTGTCCACCTAGCCTGAGCAGCAGACGCTGAGATGCCCTTCTTAGCAACATGGCATGACCCCTGTTCAAAGGGGGCGGAGGAGGGAGCACTGAGCCAGGGGGCTGGCCAGCTCACACGCAGTGAGACTCACGCTGCCACCCCTCCCCACCCTCTCCTGTCCTTCGTGCCTCAGTGCTGGATCTCACAGGGGACAGCAACAGACAGACCTACCACACATATGTGGCAAACTCTGGCCAGAGCAGTATTCGGAAGTCTCTTTGAGTTGAGATGCCTGAGGCTGCCTGTTTGTGTCACTCCTGCAGGAATTTCACTCTGTCATCCTGGTGTAAACATCCAGGTGTTTGGCATCAGATACCGAAAGGAACACACCCAGGTGAGCGCAGGATTTTTCACCAGGTGCAGCAGACCCTACCTTTAACCTACAAGCAGCCAGAATGTGTCACCTTTTCTAAAAGGCATTCCTCCCTGAGTCTAGCCCAAGAATGTCCCAAGGAACCTGTGACTCCAATGTGGCTCCCACCCTTTGAATCCACTGGAAATTTTCTAGGAGGTTTTCTCTAGAAACCAGCCACAGGAGAAAGAGGGAGCTTCTCAGAGAACCTCAGTTGACTGTGGAGGTGGGGGTCAGTTGGGGTGCTGGGGTCATGGAGGGGTAACTCACGGCCACGTGAGCATGGGCAAAAGTGGCCGAATGCCACTCACGGAGCTCAGACAGGAGGTACTGCCCGTGTCACACCCAGCCAGGGCTGCTCTGCCCCAGCCTCACTCATACCAAGTGGCTGCACGAAACCACACCGTGTGCCAAGGGAAAGGGCACACCTCAGCTTTCCATACTGCCCTCCCATCCCCCAGTTCCTCCTGGGGCCACGTGGAGGCAGACCACGGGCAAGTAGGATGGTGTGAGAGTGTGGTGTTCCCCTCTGGCCCAAGGCCACAAACAGCTTCAGTGCGGGGGTGCTGATAGCTTCTCTAGGCAAGAGGGGCCCTCGGCTGGCAAGGGCTGGACATAGGATTCCATGCCAGCACCATCCTGTCTCAGGGCAGAGTTAGATAAGCTACTCCGAGTTCCACAAGATAGGTGATTATAGGCAGACATAACTTTCCACATGTAAATGATGCTTGCAGATGAACACTTTGGTCCTCCAGCTTTCAGGCATAACCCCTTTCCCTGAGTCTAGCGCTGGCGCTGCCTCTAGTGACCCTGGGCTCCTCCGCTTAGCCTGCGGGTCTAAATGCCTTTGAAGTGGCTTTTCTCCCTCACAGCTGCCGGCAGGCAGGCCTTCCGCCTTCACCTTCCGCGTGCGGGGCAACAGCAAATGCAAGCCAGCCAGGCTCCTGCCCAGCCTGAGCACACACGTGTGGGTCTGTTCATGTGGCATTTCTTAGCACAGGGAGCAACTGGGCTTCCTTCTGCGGGGACCTAGGTGCAGAGGCATCACTATAATCGGGTGTTCTGCTGGCTGGAGCGAAATGGTGCATGAAATGAATACATACGCAAAACCCAACAGACATAAATCTGACTTGGGAAAATGTGCACAATGACAACTTTGCCCACTTGTCTTCCTGTGGCTGGGTGGCATCGTCCTCTTTAGAATGCTATGCCATGGTGAGCAAGAGGCAGAGGGCCTTTGGGAGGAGGCAAAAATGCTAGATCCTTGGAAAACGCATATCCTCATCATATCCCCAAAGTCTGTTTCTTGTCTCCCATCTCAAGTCTTCTATACCACACAGTGCAGAGTCCAATATGCCACATGGTAAGTTTTGTTTTTTTTTTTTTTTTTAGATGGAGTCTTGCTCTGTTGCCCAGACTGGAGTGCAGCAGTGGGATCTTGGCTTACTGCAACCTCCACCTCCCAGGTTCAAGCAATTCTTCTGCCTCAGCCTCCTGAGTAGCTGGGATTACAGGCACATGCCACAATGCCCAGCTAATTTTTTTGTATTTTTTTTTCCAAGACCACAGGAAAGCCTGTTTTTGCTTTTACTGGAGGCTCAGGTGGCACATGACAGATCATAAAATGGCTTCAGAGGTTGGGGGCCTGGAGAAAACAAAAATAAACTCGGGGGGCAAAGAAAAACAACCAGGAGGAGGTTAAGAGCTGGCTGGTTCCGTCTCAGCCTGAGTTAGGGGAGGGGGTTGGTGTCTCTGTCCCTTCCTTCAACCCTTGATAAGGGAAGGAAAAAAAAAAAAAAGCAAAAGGCTGTTGCTTCAGCCCTCCTGAGTCTCAAGGAAAAGGCGAAAAGCTGGTGTTTTGATGCCATGAATTACGGGAAAGGGGGAATACGGTACTGGGTAGGGTATAGGTCAGTTGGAAAAACTGGCAGATACCAGATGGCAGCTCTGGGTGTCCTTTGAGTTGGAATCACTCCAGGATGGCGGTGGTGGGGTCCCCATTGTTGACAGGGGCTGAGGTCTCGGGATGCGGACTGCCGGGGGCCGGGGCCTGCTGCCGTCTCCGCTGGAAGTCGGGGTGGTTTCGTGGGCCCTGGGACTCAGGCTGGGAACCATCGGCAACACCTTGGCTGGGCTTGGTCTCACCATCCCCACCTTCCCTGGTAGGCTGGCTGGGGTGGCCTGGGCCAGAATCGAGGTAGGGGGACCCGCTCACCTCCCTGCTGTTGGTGCCCCTCCAATGGGGCTCTTTGGGCTCTACCCCGTCAGTGCCCTCTGTAGGCTGCTGCTGGTTGGGGTACCGAGGGCCTCGCACAAACCACCATCGGTAGAAGAAAGGTGGGGGGTGCCGTCGTCAGGCTGCTGCCCGGAGTCTTTGGCCCGCTCCCCTTCTCTGACAGGTTCTGTCCCCGCTGAAGGGATCTCTGCCACCATGGGTGGTGGGGCAACTGAGGGAGGCCGGGGGATGAATGGGCGAAACCTACATCGGTTGGGGGCATAACGGCTGCCCTTCACGGGCACCTCCCCGGGCCCAGTTACATTAGTGGCTTCTGCGCCCTTCTGTCCTTCCATGACATCAAATTCCAGTCTCCCCATCTCCAACGCTGCGCAGAAACTTCCTGGGGTTCTTTTAATAGCTGTCTGGTGAACAAAGACATCTTCCTTGGTGTCATTCCTGTGGATGAATCCGTAACCATTCCGGACGTTGAACCATTTGACACTGCCCAGGACTCAGATTGCCAGCAGCACCGGCTTGTCCGTGTGACTCCGGGGTGGGGGGATGGAGGGTGGGGGGCAGGGGTTTCTGAGGCCACCGTCGCCGGGTTGCCAGGGGTGCGGGGGCCAGGCACCAAGGGGGTCCCAGCAGCGGGCCTAGGCGGCTCTGCCCCTGCCACCGCCTGCCCCACCGCCTGCTTTCTGCGGCTTCCCTGCGGGCACTGATATCACCACCGCTACCACCCCGGGCATCGTCGCTGTGGGGACCACTGTCACCACCGCTGCCGCCTCCACCTCGCTCATCCTGCCGGGTCCAGTACTGGCCCCCGCCGCCGCCCAGTTTTTTGTATTTTTGGTAGAGACAGGTTGGCCAGGCTGGTCTTAAACTCCTGACCTCAAGTGATCCACCTGCCTCGGCCTCCCAAAGTGCTGAGATTACAGGCGTGAGCCACTGAGCCTGGCACTACATGGCAAATTTAATGACATATTTATCCAAAATCTGTGCATGGGAAAAGGGCAGGGGTCTGGGTTCTACTTCTGGCTCTGCCATGCAACTGGCTGTGTGTGCAATGTCGGGACAACCTCTCTGACGCTGTGTTTCCTCATCAGTGAAATGGGAACGATGATCCTCATAGGAATGGCCTTAAGGCATTTAGCAGAACGCCTGCTACAGTGTGGCCACTCAATGAAAAGAGCTTTAAAAATTATTACTCTCCTTCAAATGATTCTCCTTTGGAGAGAAGAATATAAAGGTATTTTATCTTGAAAGAGGTTTGTGAAATGTTCATTTAGTGATGGTTGTCTGTGGGAGGTTGGATTTTGGGTTATTTTTATTTTATTACTTGTCCCTTTCAGCCTTCAGAGTTAAAAATGAGTACTGTTTTTATAACCAGAAAAAAATTATTTTGGAAAAAAATTTGAGTATCTGGAAAAAAAGAAAAAAAAAATCCTGTGGTCTTTGCCCATTGAGCAAAACCCAAAACAAACAGAAACACACACAAAAACCCAAGGGCCCTGTAGTTCCCAGGGCTATGTGGGTGTGCTTGGGGTGGGTGGAGAAAAGGGCATATAGAAACAGAAATGAGGTTCCTGCTTTTATAAACAGAACTGGTGCTTTACAAGAGGACAAAAACGTAAGGCCCATGAGGCACCAAGCCCAGGAGGTAGCTCAGTTGTCAGCAACCAAGGTAACAGGTGTCCCTGGCATCGGGGGGTCTGCACTGGACCCCTGCAGACGGCACTGAGCTTGGAGTGGTGAAACTTGGAGTGGTGGGCAGTGTCCAGAGCAATGCCTTAGAGCGGCCGGGGGTGGTGTGGTGGGGTGGCATTTGGGGAGTCAAGTAGGGAGGAAAGGGGTGACCCAGGGCTTGGGGATGTGCCGGAAGCCTTGGAAATGAGCTTGGGAAAAGTAGGGGGCCGGGAGTTAGAGGCCCTCCCTTCTGATGCTCCAAAGCAGGCCATGAGCAGCCATGAGCTCCTGGGCAGGAGTTTCAGAGTGATTCATTTGGCACCATGGCGACGATCGGGGGAGGCAGGCAGGTCCTAAGCCTATCCACTGTTGCAATGGCAGCAAGGTGACAGAGGGAACAGGCAGGACCAGGAGGAGGAAGGACCCACGGCCCCAGGTGATTAGACTACCTGGAGGGGCCCACTTCACACCCAGGACTTCACGGATCTGGACTGGTACAGGCTAGGCATGAGTCCAGGGGACAGGAGAGGGTAAAACTAGGGTTTTATCTAACTGTCCTGGTGTGCCAGGGACTGAGGATAGTTCTCAGGACATGTAGCTTCCAGTTTTAAAACTAAGAAAGTCCTGGGCAAACTGGGATAAGCTGGCTACTTTCAAAGAAATACTGCCTTCAATTTAAGGCTGGTTGAATTTTTGCCAAGCAGCAAAACAGCATGGCCCGACTGCTACTCAACCAAAACCTAAAGTTGGGGTTCTCTGCCCAGTTCTAGGCCTCGCACATTTCACCAAAGACAAGATCACTAGCAGGAATTACACTCCCTGCAACATGTAAACTGGTCCCCACCTTCAGGCTCTTATCTTCCAAGGCCTCCTCTTCTCCATCTCATAGGGTGGCCTTATCTGTGCCCACAGATCACCTCTCCCCAGCTCCCATCCTCTGAATGCTGGAGTGACTACTAGCAATTTCTCCAACCTCGCAAAGACCTTTCCCTTCTTCAGATCACAAGACCAGAGAGCCTTTCCCTTTCTCCTCAATTCGCCCTCAGGGCCTAGCGGCTGGCCATCTGTAGAATTTCATGTGTGTGCTCTCCCTGGGAGCCAATACCCTGTTCTGCAGATGCCGTCACACACTGGTCGCTAGCTGGCTGGTTCTTGCCACTGAACATCAACTCCACATTCACCTTTTAAAGCCTAACCCCAAAGTGATGGTATGAGAAATAGGAGGGATTTGGGAAGTGATTAGGTCATCAGGGTGGAGCTTTCAAGAATGGGATTAGTGCTTTTATAAAAGGGACCCCACAGAGTGCCCTCACTCCTGCCCTGTGAGGACAGAGCTGTAAGGCACCATCTACAAACCAGACATCGAATCTGCCAGCACCTATTACTCTTGGACTTTTCAGCCTTCAGAACTCTAAGCGATAAATGCCTGCCATGTATAAGCCACCCACTTATGGTATTTTGTTACAGCAGCCCAAACAAACTAAGACACTCTCCCCTTGGGACACAAAGTCCTACTGCGAGAGCAATAGTGTGGTAAGCAGGCTGATCTGCTGATGCATTTGTTTGTTTGTTTTTTTGAGACGGAGTTTCATTCTGTCACCCAGACTGGAGTACGGTGGCGTGATCTCAGCTCACTGCAACCTCCACCTCCCTGGTTCAGGCGATTCTCTTGCCTCAGCCTCCCGAGTAGCTGGGATTACAGGCTCATGCCACCATGCCCAGCTAATTTTTGTATTTTCAGTAGAAACGGGGTTTCGCTATGTTGGTCAGGCTGGTCTCGAACTCCTGACCTCAAGCAATCCACCCACCTTGGCCTCTCAAAGTGCTGGGGTTACAGGCGTGAGCCACCGCGCCCGGCCAATGCATTTTTGAATAGCAGCTCTGATAGAAACGGTCTCATTTCTATAGCGACACAGGTGTGCCTGGACACTGCAGAGGGTCTTGGTCTCCCCAAACCTTAGTTACCCACCGAGGACTAACATTTCTAAAACAGCTGCAGTTTAAAAGTATAAGGGGAAGAAAGAAGGAACAAAGAAAGGCTGGAGTGCAATAGTTCTTAGAACAGCGATCCTCAAACTTGAGCATGCATCAGAGTTCTCTGGAGGGCCTGCTCTAGAACACAGACTGCAGGGCCCCACCTCCAGAGGAACTGCTTCTATAGGTCTGTGGTGGGCCTAGAACTTGCATTTCTAACCAGTTCCCAAGGAAGGCTAACGCTGCTCGTCCAGGGACCACACTTTGAGGACCACTGTGCTGAAGTACAGGACCCATACATAGTGAACAGGAAGCCTGGTGACATGTCGGAAACATAATGCCTGCATGGATTTCTCTTAGAAATCTTTTCGAAAAAGTCACAATGGCTTCAAAGTTTAAAAAGCCATCTATTAACTGTGATTTGAGTAGGATGCCATTTGTGGAATGCTCTTTTAAGAATCCTTTCTGGCCTCCCTTCCTAGGTAGACGTGGACACTGTCTGCCTGTGCTGTCTCCAAAGAATCATCTAAACAGACACCCTTCCAGCCCGCTTGACAGTGCAGGGCCCCTTTCTCTTCACCAGGCTGTGGTCTGCCTGAGGGGCTTGGTTAGAGGGCTCCGAAAGTTCTCACTGAGTCAGGAACCCAGGAGGTTGGCCATCCACATCGAGTAAGTAAATGCAAACACTCGAAACACACAAACGCTCTCAGTGTAGCTGAGGTGAAGGTATCTTTCTCCACCTAACTATGTTCACTTTCATTTGCACTCCTATAGGCTTACTCCTGGCAGCCATTCAAGCTGACGAGCACAGAACAAACCCAGGCTTTCACGCAGCTGCTCGGCCAGTTTCCACCTGTCTTCAACGGGAGAGGCCAAGGCACACAGGGGCCCCCAATGTGTCTGGATGCCTTGCACTTGCCGGGGCTTTATTTCTCGATCTCCCACCTTGCTCTCCATCAGATCTGCAAGTTTTCTAACTTTATTCCTAAGTGGCCCCTCTCCTGGTCAATGTATCAAAGAATGGGACAGTCTCTCTTTGTTGTGGAAATTTCCCATTTCATCCCTTACTTAAGAAACTGTCTTTTGACCCACATTTCTAGAGCACACAAGTTTTGGAGCCCCCAGTATATTTAATTTTGGGATACTGGAAGCTCAGTTTTCAGTAAGGTGGGCAATTTTGACTAAACGCAGCTGTCAAGCCCTCAAATGAGAAGAAACATTAGCCAGCTGGCATGACAGGAGAGCAGCTATCAGTTCTATCGGCCAGGTTTTAGTTACCGGCCTTGATGCCAAAAAGAAATGGGTTTCTTGGAAACAAAAGTGATGGAATTTGGGCTGTGACTTATATAACCTACCAGTGTTCCTCAGCCTATGCCGGGATGCTTTGAAATAAAAGTTTTTAGGATGGAGAAATAAATCGAGAAACAACAAAAGCACCACCACTCAGGCCATGCAGCCTCCTACCTCTGGGAACTTCTGCCAGACCTTCCTTTCCTCTCTAGCCCCAAAAGGTAACAAGTGCTGCAGCTTTAAGAGCGGGAAGGTGTTGTTTTAAGGGCCTCTAAGCCCCTCTTCTCAATTTCAGCTTTGAGCTGACATCACATCCCCCACGGCAGCCAAGGGACAAAAGCCATTTATCAACCCATCTGATAAAACTTCCAATGGGCTTGATCTTTATCTAGACCAAACCAAGAACACAAATTGCAAACTCCTGCTTTTCCAAAACGTTGACTTCTTTTTAAATAGGGTGATTTTTATTTTTATTTTGAATTCTTGGGAGGAAACCAAATTGGCCTGTTCAGCCAGACTCTTAAGTAGGTGGAGAAACTGTCTTTTTAATACACTGGGGGTAGGGAGAGGGCACCCTGCTGTTTGATCCCCTGTGGAGGTTTTGATATTCCAAGCTGAGTACTTTTGGGGGACACCAAGATCCCTCCCCCGACATCTTGTCCTCGGTCAGGCCTCCTAATGGAACCTAGGTCTGGAGAGCAGGTTGCGGCTCTCTGGGACCCTCCCGGGGTGCGCAGTGGTTGAGTAAGCCGGACGCACAAGTCTGAGCTGGCGCTGGGGGCCAGGAGCAGGGCTGGGACTAGGGGGTAAACTGATCCCTCGCTCCCTACTGTTCACTGTCTGCGTGGTCCGCCCATTGGGAGCCCCAACTCGCAGCCAGGCCGAGCCAGACCTGCCCAGTTTTGCCAGTTCCTTGAAACCCAGTTGGCTGAAGAGCAAATCAAAATAACCCAATCCGAGTCTAAACTCAAGTCCTTTCTTGCAAAGCTCAGTGGTGCGCAGGGGCTGCGGCTCCACGCCCGGCTGTGGGGTGAAACAAGCTGAAATTTTTTTTAAAAGACACCTCTGAACCCCGCAAACACAATGGAAACGGCTGGGAGATCCCGCTTTGCGCCGGGGGGGCCATTTGGCCCGTGACATTGTGTTTATTTGTATTTTTAGCAAGAAAAAAATGGGTATAAAGGGCTTAACTGGCGTTTTCTGGCTGTGAGCAGCATATGGCAAAAATGAAATAAAGTTTTATGAAACATCATAAAGAAAACAGGCCGGGGATTTAAGTTGCATGCCTCCCCCCTCCCCCCGAAAGGAAAAAAAAAAAGTAAAGAAACTGGAGCGTTTGGGAAGGAACAAATGCTTCTCTGTGGAGTTGGTCTCCCTTCCCCCAACAAAAACAAGAGGTCCGGGCTCGGAGGAATTTGAAAGCAGCGATCTGCCAAAAACATTGTGAAAAACTATGGGGGATTCATTGGAAACAGATGGGCTTTTTCAGCTTTAATTCTGAAATTTTCTCCCTTTCTGACACAATAAAAACAAACAGGGGGCGACGCAGAAAGTTATCAAACAGGAACACCAGCTCATTTGAGCCGAGTCCGTGGGTGTCCCCGCGTGGCCAAATGGGTGGAAATGGGACGAGGTCTCCGGGGAGGGGGCTGTCGGGAACTCGGCTGGGACCTCAGGGGAGCCCCTGGCTCCACCCCTGGGCACCCGGCAGGTTTGCAAATTGCTGGGCGAGGAGCTGAAGAAAGTGTCCCCAGCACTGAGGGCGTGCCTCCCCTTCTCCCCCTCTTCCCGAGACCCTAGGAGGCACGTTCCCAGCACCCCCTTTCTCGGAAAATGGGAAGGGAGTGAGGCACCCCCGGCTCCTGCGCCCTCCCCACCCGGCTCCTTCTCACTGCAACTCGGGCAGGGTGCCCCTCTCCGGGTCCCCAAGGGCAGGCATCGCACCCACGACGGGGTGCGGGAGAAACAAAGACCCGTGGAAATGGGAGGCGGGGTCCGGAGAACTTGAGCCGGGACTCACTCGCGCACATCTGGCCCAGCATTGAAGGGCCGCCCAGGGACCCGGCCCCGCGCGCCCGGCCGGCAGTACCTTACCTGCGGTGAAGCTGCAGAGAAGGAAGGCGAGGGTCGGCCAGAATCCCAGGGCTGAACGTCCTGCCCCTCTCCCCATACCCATCCATCCAGCTCGGCCTGTTACCACTAGCCTCTCCCTGGAAGAAGAGTTCAGAAAAAAAAGAGAAGAAAATAAATCACGCTGCGGAGAAAGGGCAGCGTCGCTCCGCCGGCGGGAGCAGCGAGCCGGGAGGCTCGGTCCACCTCGGCCGCGGGCGCCCAGCGCGCTCCCCTTCCCGCGCCGCCCCCCGCGCGCCCCTCCCTCGCCATCCATCACTCGGTTCCCCGCCAATGTCGACGCGGCCCCGCGCCCCAGCCGCCTGCGCCCCGCCCCATCGCGCTCGGGTTTCAGCGAGGCCCGCGAGGCAGCGGGAGGCCGCCGGGCGGGGACCCAGGCTGCCCGGCTGCGGCGCTCGCCGTGAGGACCTCGGAAAACCACGGCCCTAGATCAGAGGGCGCGCCACCCTCCCCGACCCTCGCGCCATCTCCAGCCCGCGGCTGTCCTTGCAAAACAGGCCCAGTACTCTTGGGAGGCCGCAGGGCACAATGTGGGGGCAGGGCGCCCCTTTAATCCCCTCCACAAATATCCAATCCAAATAGAAAACTGCGCTTGGAGGCAAATCCCAGCTCCACTTTCCAACCAGACTGCCGACCCCAAGCTTCCACTGACGCCCCCTGGCTCATCTGTCGCACTCAGACGCGACACCGGTGCAGGAGGCTGAAAAATCCACTTCCGAGTTGTCTAGGTCTGGGTAGGATGGCTCTCTGCATCTCTGCTACTAACGCACCTCGAGGTTCCCGCCCGTCGTGGCCCCGGGCCACCCATCCTGACTGGGCTTGGGCTGCCTCCAGCACCCCCTTCAAGCACCTCGCTGCTTCCTGAAGACTTGCCCCGGCTGCGCCCCCGTGCTGAGGGCCTGCGGGCCTAATCTTGCCACCTTGGTACAGCTGCTACTCCAGAGATATGGCTATGTCGGTCCGCGTGGCGCGCAGGGCCGGACGGTTTGGCGCTCTCTGCGAGGCCCGCAAGGCTGCACTTGGGAGGGCTTCAGCATGGTGACCTTTCCTAACTCTGTCGCTTATTTTTCTGGGAAAAAAACATCTCCTTCCCAAGGTTCCCTGGGCCCCGCAGTTCTGCTGCCGTTGTGATATTTAAGGGACTGGTAACTTCCCCTGAGAGACATCTTTTGGATGAAACACAAATAGTCCTGAGCAAGTGTTTTTAGTCAAACCAATTCCTCCCGCACCCTCCTCACCTCACTCCCAAGCCTGCCCATCTGGCTCTTTGGGGGAAAAAACACCTCTGGGTTTTTATCCAATTTAGATATTTCTCTTAAGCACTATCACAGTCCTCACTTGCTGCAAAGGCCACACAGGCTGCAGGGCTGCAGCGCAGGGCTGCAGGGCTGCAGCCGCATCTGGGGTTCTGGCTGCCAGGTCGGGAGTGTGGAGAGGAGCAAGTTTGAAGGAAGGGGAGAAGGCCCTATGTCTGTGAAGACACAACCCCAGCAGCAAGACTTACGAATCTGGCTTCCACAAAACAGGTAGACAAGGGGACCATACCTCAGCCAGCTGTGCAAAAGGGCAATACGAAGCTGTGCTTTCCTTAGGTGGAAATGCCAGACACAACTCTTCTTTACGTGGGGGTGCCACTGTGTTTCCCTGAAATATTTAGGTCTCAGATGGACAGGCTCTGATTATTTTTCCCCCAAACCAGGGTTCATTTTAGGATGGGTCTGCAAAATGCTACACTTTTCCCAGTGAAAGCCCACCATCGAAAATGGTCTTCCTTTCAAGCTTGGCCAGTCCTGGGGCCCAACCCAACAATTTATTCTGCAGCATCACCAAACGGCAGCCCATTCCAGCGGCCACCGGGGCACGCTAAGCAGGCACTGTGCCAGGCTGCACAGAGGCGACCAAGTGGCCTTTTCACCTCTGAGGTCCACTAATTAACACCATTTGCTAGAGTCTGCCTTTCACCAGCCAGTTCTAGAGTCTCTTGCTAATGAAAAGGGATCACTGACATTCCAAGTCACCTGGACAGTAATTAACTACCATCACTGCTGCAGCATGTCCAGGTCAGAGTCCAGGGCTCAGGATCCAGGGGAGGCCATGCAGCCCGCAGAAGCCCAGAAATCACGCCCTTCTGGGGCTGCCCTTGCCCAAGAGTGGACTTTTCACAGCAGGACTTTTTTTTTTCATTCAATGAGAACAGAAAAAAGAAATCTTCAACTATGTTACAATTTAAAAGTGGAAAAAAAAAAGGAGTTTCCCTCCCACATCAGGAAATGTCATCCAATATTCTTAAAGCAAGGATAACTAAATAAAATACATGTGCAGCATATTCTGCAATTCCATTACATACAGTAGTTTTTTTTTTCCAAAGCTATTTTTTCAAGTATTGTTAATATAAAGCAGTTGCACAAAAAGCAAAGGTGTTTTGACAAACAGGTGTATGCATTTATTCCTTTTTAGGAACAATATCTAAAAAAAAACCGTCCTCCACCCTCCCCCCAAAAAGACAAAGATTCATACAGACACATCAGGATATATGTACAACATAAACTCCATCCTAAAGAAGCAACTGAGATAACCCCCAGGGGATACAGAATCAGAATTGTAAAAATCATAGTGAAGTTTGCTTGCTGTAAAGCCTGAGAATTTTTTTTTTTTTTTCCAGTAGGTTCTTCTCGCAGCAGGACTTTTAACCTCTACATTTCAGTTTCTTCATCTGTAAGGATCAGGCTGATAATATTGTCACTCCAAGACTACAACTGAATAGAACTTGGAAGAGGCCCCAGGTCATGGGAGTTCCAGTGTCCCTGCTGGGGGACGGGGACTGGCTGCCATTTTAGGAGGAGACCCCAGTCTTGCGGCATGAGCAAATAATTTGGGAAAGGGACGCAAAGGGCTTTTTTTTCCCCCCCTCTCGAGGAGAAATGTCTGAGGCTGAATTTGGACATCTTCAAAGTGGGGACTTGGCCATCACACAGTTTAGACTATCATGAGAAATCTAGCCCCAGCTAGAGCAGTATGGGGTTGTGCTGACCTTGAGAAATCTATCTATACTGGCTAAACCAACCAACTTTTAAACGACTCCCCAACTCTCTGCAGGAATAAAAAATTCCTAAAACGTTAGATCTGAGAACTCAGCACTCCATTCGCCATAGAAACTCATTTAACTCAAAAGTGTAGTTGACTTCAAACAAACAGCCCCATAGAGTCTAACCAAGTATGTGGTGTCCCCTAGGCTACAGCTTAGATCTGGGGACAGAGACACTCTCATGCATGACTCTTGCCCCCTTTCTTCAGCACTGGCTGTGGAGGTCCCATCCTGAGCATTCCCCTCCATCTTCTCTCCCTCTCCACTCTGGGGGTAGCTATTTGATGGGGGGAAAGGGGTCAAGGGGCTTCTGAAAGGGTTCTGCATAAGGCAGATGCCCTCTCAGGGGCAGTGATAGTCAGGGGCTCCAACTTTGCCTGCTTCTAGGTATGAACAGAGTGTTCTCAAATCTAGGGCCCGAGTCATCAGTCAACAAATATATATTCAGGACCTCCTGCAGGCTAGACCTTGGGGGATAAAGAAATAAGACAGTCCCTATTTCTGAATTGCTGGTAGAAACAGATAATAGAGAAAAATGAGTGCTAACGGAGAGGTGAGGAGTGAATGACCTTTACCACAAAAGGTGGTGTCTTTCAAAATAATGGCTAATATTTTGACGTATTCTTACGTTGTGTCAGGTGCCAGCTAAGTACTTTACATTTCTAGAAACTTTCAGCTAAGGAAGGTTCTATTACCATCCTCATTTTGCAGATGAAGAAACTGAGGCTGGGAACGCTTAAGTACTCACCCAATAAATGGCTAATAAATACCAAGCCAAGCATGCCGAACTCCATGCTTGGCGTGCTGTGTGTGCCATTCATTCCAATGGTGGTGAGCAAGTCCGCACCGGGCTTAAAGTCAAGGCGAGACAGATTACTTAACAATCACTTTCAATAAAGCATAACACAGACTGACAGGGGAGACACAGAACACAGATGCCAGGGGCCTCCAGCCCAGCTTGGGGTGCAGGGAGGGGAAAGCAGCTTTCCCAGTAGGAGTATGCCAGGGGAAGTTGATGGGCAAGGGAGGGGATGGCAGGGAGAAAACTCCAGGCAGAAGGAACACCCAGCACGCCAGGAACAAGGTATGCTTTACCTGAGGATCTGCAAAGGCTGAAGTGCAGCTGTAGAAGGAAGAGGTGAAGCTGGAGAAACAGAGCAAAGAGCTTGGGGGAGCCTGTGAAGCACCTGGGAGCGCAACCCAAAGCCTCAAGATGGGGAGGGATTTATTCTTTTGGGAGACCACTGTGAGAGATGTAAAAAGATTAGAGTTGGCCAGGCCCTACTCCAAAGCAGCTACATCTGAATCTCTGGGGGGGTAGAGCCTGGGCATCAGCATTTTAAGGAGCTCCCCTAGGTGACTCATGTCTAGGGGAATAGCTGGGTTTGTAGGTTCTATCAATCTCGGGCCCATGCCCTTCTTGCTGCTGGCAGGTGCACAGAAGACCCAGGTCAGTCAGTTTCTGCCCCTTGGGATTAAAGTCAAGGCAAGACAGATAACCTAACAATTACTTTCAATAAAACGGTGATTGCAAGTGACTTGAGCTGGACCAATCAGAATATTTCTTGAGATTGTTGCTACAGAAGAAGCTTCAGTTCTGGTCTGATTCCAACATAGGATGGGTTTAGGGCAGCAATCTTGTGCCAGGGTGAGTGTTTATGAGTGTTAGTAGTTGAGGTAGCATTTGAGGACGTGACTGTGTGTGTGTGTGTGTACGTGTGTGTGTGTGTGAGAGAGAGACAGCTGCCCTATCGCCCAGGAGGCTGGACCGCAATGATGCGATCTCGGCTCACTGCAACCTCCGCCTCCTGGGTTCAAACAATTCTTGTGTCTCAGCCTCCTGAGCAGCTGGGATTACAGGCACGCGCCACCACACCCAGCTAATTTTTGTACTTTTAGTAGAGACAGGGTTTCACCATGTTAGCCAGGCTGGTCTCAAACTCCTGGGCTCAAGTGATCTGCCTGTCTCTGCCTCACAAAGTGCTGGGATTATAGGTATGAGCCGCTGCGCCCAGCTGACATCTTGTTTTTACTTAAGTTGTATTTTATCAGGTGAGCTTTTTGGGGAGTGATGAAGATTTTATTTAGGCTAAGCCTCCCCAAGCCACTCTTCAGAATGTGACTCCCCTGCAGCTCTTCCTGAGCTCCTGTGAGCTACGCGAGTACCTATTCCAGCTACGGAAGCTGAGAAAAATTCCTTATTTTGCTGCAGCTAGCTTGGTCTAGATTTCTCTAACAGATCCCTGTCTAATATGGAGGAAACGAGCCAGCACTGGTTCCAGGTATTTTTGCCAACCTTGCAAGTGTGGGGATATGTTACCAATGGCTCTTAATCCACCATTCACTTACTGACCAAGAATTTGACATTTCTTGAGTAACCACCCATTCCCCCATGTCCTGAAAAATGTTTGTCCAGACCATGTCTTGAGGAACTGAGTTGCTTCAATTTACAACTCACAGTGTGAGAACGGATCCTTATTTTTAATTTATCCCTCAAATTCCTCTTTCAAACTTTAAGGGCCATCCTGGGGTCTGGTCATCTCAGATTTGATGAATCGGTACTTGTTCTCTCTCTCCATAACCTTCAAGGTTTTATAGACTTTGATCATAACGCCTTTCTGGCTTCATCTTTCCACACTGAAACCCTTAAGGTACAAAGCAGCCCGGCCTCTCACGAAGAACTTCAAGTGATGTTATTGCTCACCTTCTGCAGTTCTGAGATATTTTTCTCAAGGGGAAGAGAATACAGCTGCCAGGTATGGGTAGAGCCCAGGTAGAATACTATTTTTCGTTTGTTTTCCAATATCATTTCTGACAGTATTTTAGCATTTTCTGAACACTTGGTCCTGAGTGGTCTGTAGCAAACAAACATTTTGCAAAGATCCCAAGGATCCTCTTTTGTGGCTATAAACAGACCGGACAAAGTCCATTTTCCTGTAATTTGGATTATGTTCTCATAAATGCATTAACAGACTTGCGCCTGCAAAAGCTTAATATGCATGTTCTTGCTAACTGCTAAGCTCATCCTGCAGTTAATCACCATTTGTTTGCCATCTCTGCATAGCCTTCATTTCATCCCAAAGCCTGGAACCATCTGAGCTTTCCCTTCTTCAGATAATCCATGTAAATTTAAACTAAGTCTGGATGCACCCACAATCCTGGGGGATCCTCACTGTTAATAATTCTTCATCCAGAAAAGTACCTGTTTATCCTATTTTTTATTTCTTGTCTCTAAGGATAATTCTGATCCACAGCAATTTCCCCGCACATGCTGGAGAGACTTACTATTGTAAATGACCTTTGGGGTGGAACTTTGTCAGAAGGAATTTTGAAAGTCTAAACAGAATTCATCCTGGGTTTCTCCCTCGTCTCCAGGCCTGTTTCTGACTCCTTAAAGAATGCTAATAGATTGGTTGGGTTTCACGTTCTTTCTAGAAAACACATTGTGCTTCCTTCAACTAGTCGAGACTTTATAAAGTGTGCTTCATAATCATACTTTTTAGTATCTATTCTGCAAAAGTGGCTATTTAAAGTGACCCTTCTGACTGGGTGCCGTGGCTCACACCTGTAATCCCAGCACTTTGGGAGCCCGAGGCGGGCGGACTACCTGAGGTCAGGAGTTTCAGACCAGCTTGGCCAACGTGGTGAAACCCCATTTTTACTAAAAATACAATAATTAGCCAGGCATGGTGGTGGGCACCTGTAACCCCAGCTACTTCGGAGGCTGAGGCAAGAGAATCACTTGAACCCAGGAGGCGGAGGTTGCAGTGAGCAGAGGTCCTGCCATTGCACTCCAGCCTGGGCAACAGAGAGAGACTCTGTCTCAAAAAAAAATGACACTTCTCAGGTAGGGTGGACTCCCCTTGTGGGCGGGAGGCACAGTGTGCATGCCTGTGGACACAGGTGCCACACGGAAGGGTAGTTGCACATTTTGGCTATGAGGATGTTGCTGCCATCTTCATTATCTGAGGCTTCCTTTCTCTCTGTGTAAAGAATATCACCTGAGCTTTGATGCTCCTTCCCTCACCACGAGGGACTCTTATTCTTGGTAATTAAGACATAATTACCAAGAAGAAAAAACTACCAAAAATTTAAAAATTTTACCAAAATTAAAAGTTTTCATTTAAAAATTAAACTAAAATTTTAAATTAAAAAAATTACCAAATATTGCCAAGTATTAGATTTTATTCCAATATTTTAATGGGTTTTTAATTTTGATTTTATTTTTTTGAGACAAAGTCTTGCTCTGTCGCCCAGGCTGGAGTAGCGTGGCACAATCATGGCTCACTGCTGCCTCAACCTCCTGGATTGAAGCGATCCTTCCTCCTCAGCCTCCTGAGTAGCTGGGACCATAGGTGAACATGCCACCACGCCTGGGTCATTCTTTGGTATTTTTTGTGGAGATGGGGTTTTTGGCACATTCACCCAAACTTACACTGCAGAAGGTAAGTAACCTGCTTGAGGTCACCCAGCAGGCTTGGTGACAGAGTGAGCTTTGGGCAGCTCTGGGTGACTCCCAGCTGCCAGGCCACCTCTGATGAGATAACAGCTGCTCCCCAGGCATGGGGCTTTTCGTTTTCTCTCTGCCTCTACTAACCCTACTCCATCCTCTTGCTCTGAACAGAAGCAAGGACTCCCTCTGTGCTCCCTTTGACCTCTGCTGCCCCAAGCTCGGTTCAGGCTGGGCTGGGCTGGAGCCTTCCTGCTGGTTGGCCAGCAGTTTCCATGGCCGCCCTTCCGTGGTATTTGGATGTATGACCCTCTTTCCTTCTTTCGCACCTGTCCTTCTTGACTTCCCATACTCTCAGTAACCTCCTGGAGCAGCCATGTTTCTTTTCTCCCTACTTCTCCCATTTCTTTTCACTGGGACTATAAACTGGGGTATAACTACACTTTCTTAATGAAAGTCTCCCCCCGACCACCACTTTCTTCTTAAAACTCTTGTCTGAGACTTCCTATCACACCTACTATCTGGTCTCTAAAGTTTGCAAATTCTTCTGCCTGCAAAACCCAGTACAAAAGCAATAGTATTTACGAACTGCTTAATTGTCAGTGTTAGGATGGAAAGCTTCAAGACACTGCCACTGAATATGGGGAAAGACAGAGACCTGGGATTTGGGGTGGTCCTAACTCCAGCTGTGTGGCACCACACCCTGTCCTATCTTCAGCCCCTCAGCTTCTCCAGAGCAGAATCACAGCCTGGCTGCCCCAGGAGATCTCCAAGCTCCAGAGTCCTGTCTCCAGGGATCCGGTGAATTGATACTGGCTCTGTAACTAACTAGCCTTGCCCACGCCTGATTGTGAGGAGCCATTATGAGGCCTCATCTGTAACACCTCTGCAGTCCCCAAGTGAAAATGTGGCCAAGCACGTAGGAAATGTCATTTGAAGAGTGACATTTTTTATGTTTTAATGTCACCATGAAATTCAGTAATAATCCCCAACAATACTATGGTATACCTGAAACCATACATTTAGCAACCGCCTGAGGTTTGAAAGCAGCTTTTGGGTACACATACACAAGACATACCAGGTTCCCGTAAGAGAGAACAGACCACACAGCGCTTATGTCTCCCCATTCCGGTAAGTTCTTGGGAGAAGAACTGGCTTGGAACCATTTATCCACCAAATGGCAACTGTCTGAACCGACAGTGCGTCTGTGTCTCTCTCTCAACCAACAGAAGGCTGGAGTATTTGGATTAATGAATAATTTAGCGCCAAGCACAAATACCATAGACATTTAGCAATAAGAACAGATAACCAAGTTGTTCATCACATTCAAAACTGTTTAGAATGGCTAAGCAAAGCTGAAATAGAGACAATCCCCAGCTGATGGGAGGTGGGGAAAAGTGCCAATCCAGAAAGAAGAACAAATGTGTCACCTTATGTGACATTCGCTTCCACCATTGTTTTTCTTTCCTAACTTTGTCAAGGCTAAGGGAATTTCTTCACCTTTTTTTTTTTTTTTTTTTTTGAGACGGAGTCTCGCTCTGTCACCCAGGCTGAAGTGCAGTGGTTCGATCTCGGCTCACTGCAAGCTCTGCCTCCCGGGTTCACGCCATTCTCCTGCCTCAGCCTCTCCAAGTAGCTGGGACTACAGGCGCCCGCCACCACGCCCGGCTAAATTTTTGTATTTTTTAGTAGAGATGGGGTTTCACCATGGTCTCGATCTCCTGACCTCGTGATCCACCCGCCTCAGCCTCCCAAAGTCTTCACTTTTATATTACAGAGGCAATATAGCATGCTGGGCTAAGAACATGCAGTCTGAACACAGACTCTCCAGATCTCAGTTATTTCATCTGTAAGATAGGGATATACTTGCAGATCTATCAAAAGATTGTTGTGAGGATTGAATGAGTTAATACAATCATAACCCACTTAGAACAGATGCCTAGCATAGAGTAAGTGTTGGTAAGTAGTTGCCAATATTCATTTTATACCATCAACTATTGTTTGGACTACAATAGTGCCTACTATGTGCCAGATTCAGCTACAGCCTTGTACGTACAGGATCTTGGGGGAGCTCTGCAGAATTCTGCAAGGACTCACGGATAACCTTGACTTCTAGGTGGGTTTTAAGTTCATTTTCAGTTATACTTGAGGCCTGATGAGCACCTACTGGAAAAAACTCCCCCGTGTAACCACAGAGTCGTCATCTTAACTATGCAATGGGCACAGCCATTTCCATTTCACAAACGAGACAGACTCATTTCTAAGTCTTGTCTAAGGACCATAAATACAAGTAGCCGTGCAGAGGCTCAAACCCAGGTCTTGAGATGCCAAGTGCAGTGTTTTTCCCACCAAACTACAGCTGCTTCTCATCTTCACTCATGGTTTATTTATTTCTGTCAGTCCAATAATATGCCCCACATGTAGAATGATGGATCATGCATTAGAAATGGGGATACGTTTAGAGATATACTGTTCTCCAGACATTGACAAAAATATAAAAACGTTTTAAGAAGAGAAAAATTTCCGTGAACAATCTCCCCCATCCATCCTAGAGACCTAAGAAATTGAAATAATTAGATTAGGGAATTTTTTGTCTTTCTTTTGGATGGTAAATGACATTTTTTAGATGACGTATTCATAGAGTACTTACCTAGACTTAGCCTTCGAATGCGAGTTAAATAGATTTACTTAAACACAGGAAGACATTTAGGTAAACCTATCTACAGTATCAATTCATTGGAGTTCTTTCAGTCCACAAGCCACTCACAGCTCATCTCAAGTTTTAAGCCAGATGGGCTTCAGCCTTTAGAGATTGGTCACTGACCCGGAAAGGGAGGGCCCATGCGCCATCTTGACTTGGGTTTGCCTTGCTCTTGTTGCCTCCTGGCCGAGGCTCAGAGGGCGAGTATGTTCTCCCGCAGGCCTGAAGTCAGTAGACCCTGCCAACAGCATCCATTTACTCATGAAGAAGTCAGACACCTGGAGCTTAGGGATCTACTTGCTCAAAATGCTCCTTATCAGAGAAAAATAATAGCAACGTAAAACTCTCATAGCATGGAAGAAGGTGACATTTAGCTTTTTTTGTCATATGATCTTGGGATACCCAAAGACTACAAAACCAAAACCAAGTGTTTTCAGGAAAGCAAGAGAAGCTTTTTTTTTTTTTTTTTTTTTTTTTGAGACAAGGTCTCACTCTGTCATCCAGGCTGGAGTACAATGGCATGGTCATAGCTCACTGCAACCTCCGCTTCCAAGGTTCAAGCGATCCTCCCACCTCAGCCCCTCAAGTAGCTGGGACCACAGGTGCACGCCACCATGCCCGGCTAATTTTTGTATTTTTTAGTAGAGACTGGGTTTCACCATGTTGGCCAGGCTGGTCTCGAACTCCTGAGCTCAAGCAGTTAGCCAACCTCGGCCTCCAAAAGTGCTGGAATTATAAATGTGAGCCACCATGCCCAGCCAAGAGAAGCATTTTGAAATCAGTACTCTGAAATCTGAATGTCAGACTATTTTAGTTGCACTGATTGATATATAACAAAATAAATTAAACTCACAGAAGCCTCATGTTCAGAGGCAAAAATGACCTGCCCAAATTCAGCAGTGAGGGGTTATTAGCAGGGCTGGACCTTTGAGGGAATGCCATCATGAACTTCGTAACGTCTACAGGTAAGCCCAGCCTCTAAGCTTTGCTTCTCTTTTTGCTTTGCTTCCCTTGTATCAATAAATGGGAGCCCATCTGGGAAAATGCAATTGCACAAGAGAATCTATTTATTATTTATACTTTACCTCTTTCCATAAAGGATATTAAACTAAAATGTAAATGAAAGCACATTAGACACCAAAACTTCCAAACAAATGTTAATTATTATTTTCAAGGTACCAATTATTTTGAGGAAACCCTGTAACTTTTTATGGTTCTATGAATGAAATGGGCATTTCATTCTGGCTGTGCTCTGACAACCAGAAAAAAACCTGCGTGGAAGAAGACAGAGTTCCATGGCTATGTTCTTTCAAGGGCAATCTATTCTTCAGGCTGCCACTTGTCAGTGCTGAAAATGCACACTGGCAACACATTTCTAAGTCACCGACAAGACCCCAGCATTTGCCCAGGAGACGTTTTTGAGCAAGCCTCTTTTAGATGAGCATTTGAACAGGCAGAATGGTATTCCTGCAAGGCATCCATCAGCAAGATCTTCTATTCTTACAAGCTTATAAGTGGGTCAGACTTTGATAGAGAGAACCAAACTTTGTGAAAGCACCTCAAACGATCAGATGTCAAGGTTTTTTTTTTTTTTTTTTTTTTGAGATGGAGTCTGGCTGTGTTGCCCAGGCTGGAGTGCAGTGGTGTGATCTTGGTTCACTGCAACCTCCGCCTCCTGGGTTCAAGCGATTCTCCTCTCTCAGCCACCGGAGTAGCTGGGACTACAGTCATGCGCCACCACACCCGGCCAGTTTTTACACTTTTAGTAGAGATGGGGTTTCACCATGTTGACCAGGCTGGTCTCGAACCCCTGACCTCAAGTGATCTGCCCGCCTTGGCCTCCCAAAGTGCTGGGATTACAGGAGTGAGCCACCGTGCCTGGCTATCTCAGGGTTTTTGAATGGACAATCTGGAGAGGAGAGTCACATCATGGTGCAGATCAGCTGAGAAAAGTATAAAAGTCTAATAGGGGAGTGAATCCTAAAGAAGAGTATGCACTGTGGCTGACAATACTAGTAATGTGAGGGATGTGTAGGGGCCTTCAGGGGTAGGTATATGTATGTTGCATGCCTCCACCTAATCTCGTTTAAAGACATCAAAGAGAAAATTCTTCAAAATACCTACAAAGGATAAAAATGGGTTGCATCCATCTTCAAGAAGAAATGTACACTGAGAATAAAATAATGTTACCAAAACTCTTACTGAGAAATTAGGCAGAATATCTCTGTTTCCAAGGACAGAGGGATAGAATATTACCAGGAAACAGAGCAAACTGTTCCTGTCAGCCAGGGCGAGCTGCTACAAAGACCCTGATCTTAGAGTCCATGAAGATGAAAAAATGAACTATAAGGAGAAGCCACAACAGACGGTAACTACTAAACTGTCCTGCCAAGACAGAAGTCAATGAATTTTGGGGCATTTTTGCTCATACCCGCTGATCTCTGTTTTGGCGCACAGAGGACACAGAACCTATCGGAATTGGCCCCCTTTGACCAGATAGTTGACCTCCTTTCTGCCTAATTTTCAGGCTCTGGCAAATCCAGTATTTTGCTTTCTGAAAGTTCTTCATCTTGTAGCACTGCTTTAAACAAGCAGTTGAAAAATGAGAAAGGTAAATCCAACCAGCAATTCTGTAGTCACTCTCTGCATAAACTGTTTGCTACACTTCCATTATTTACTGTAGTAATCTGGATATAATCATTTCATAAGTTGGGTAGGTACATAGTACATTTTTATGTTAGTCAGTTACCAGTGACTTAAAAATTTTTATATGGGGTTATAAAAGACATTTGCATTTATTTTGTCAATTTCTGCCCTAATTTTAAAATGCCTTCTTCTTCCTGCCCTAAGAATGGTAAAGTTTCACACCTCACTAGGCATTCTTGCCTCCTGACCCCTGGGTTCTAACATGATATAGCACTTCTACTCACAGGACAGACCTGGCTAAGAAACTCGGTATCCTTTCAATAGAGTTCATTTGTTCATCTGTCACCAAGGAAACTGACTTCTGCCTGGCCTTGTATGCATACTTGGGTAAGGCAATCCTTAATTTTTTCCACTGCCCTATTCATTGCTCCTTTATAGCTCTGTTGCTAAGAGAAGAGAGGCTGAAACTGAGCAGTCATTTGCTCAAAATAAGAAAAAGAGGAGCCTGTCTTTTGGATAGGCTGGATACCAAACAGGTGGGGAAACCTGGAGCGTCCCTTCTTCAGGTTAAATTTATGTTCAGTTAAGTTTGTTGAATGGCTAAATAATGGAAGCAAAGCCATTCCCTAAAAGAGCCACAGGAACACCACAGACAGTTAAAAGTTAACTAAACTTACCTTTGGGATATTATAAGTCAAGTTCTAGAATAATTACCTGTAAGGAGTAGTGTCATTTCGTTTCACAGAACTAACAGATTCCAATAAGCCTGCACTGCTTTCAGATAATCCTTGTATGTTTTTGCTCAGTTGCACTTGGATACGTCCTGCCTCTTTCCCTGGATGGCAGGCTTCTTGATGGATCGGTGACCATGCCTTCTTTCATGTCTATACTGCATGCTTCAAGGCAGGAACAAATTTTGCAACCATACTTGGTAAAAACAAGCGCTAGAACTTAATTCATTTGGTAGCAAGGTTGTAGGGGGAAAAAAGCACTTTAAACTCACAGAACCCTGGCCATATCCCTTCTGCTTTCTGGCCATCAGTTTCTTTTGAGAAACTGAAAATACCAGCACCTGTTCCTGCCTGCTTCCTGGGAGCAGCAAGCATCCCTGGAAGAATGGCTGAAAAACTCCCTGTCCCAATGTCAGGGATGCTCACTCCCTATTTATTTCATTTTGCAATTGCTCATCTAAGAATTCTTGGGTTTGGCTTCTCACGGGGCTGCTGAAGAGCAAGGGATTGTATTAAAAAGGAGATTCTTGTGCCTTTAGTCCCTATTATTACATACACTGGGAAGCAGCAAGTCATTCCTTGGGGGAGGTTTGTAAAAAGAGAAAGCAGGCAGAGGTTTCTTAGCAAAAGTCAAAGATGCCCTCCTTGAATGAGATGCCAAGCTATTCTAAGACCTCGTCTGTCACAAGTCTCATGATGAAATAAATACCTACCAATGGAGACACAGTTTGAGACAGCATGAGGGGGCAGACCAGCCACCCTCCATTTCATATGTCTACTGGAAAGTGTAAGCACCTGTCTGACACCTGGGAGGGAAATAATGGAAGCAGGGTACTTGAAAAAAGGAGGCTAAGACCTCTTTCACTACCACCACAGCCCAGAGAGTCTCAATGGGGTACTACAGTAGACAACTACACTGCTCTACAAGGGGCCAGAGTGCCCTTCAGAACAGGGTGAACCCAGCTCACCGCTAATATATTATCTGGCCTGGAAGGTGGCAGCAAAAACCAGCCACAGAGAACGTGGAACCCGCCTGGATGTGTGGGTGCCCCACCCAGAGCCTTTGTCTGCAGGACTTGCCATCCAGCCACGTCTGCCCCAGTTGTTAATTGGAGATCATGTCCCTCCCTGTAAAGGGGGCTTGCTTGTCACTTGCTGTGGTAACAGCAAGAAACCCCTTCTTTGTATGTGCAAAAGAAAAAAAAAGGCCAGTTTGGGTACACTATTCTGTTCCCGTATAGATGGGCAGGAGGCCCTCTCCCAGTTCTCCTCCTGCTGCTCTTCGGAGCACAGTTACTCTCTTTTCTAGGGGTCACGGCTCAAAATTCACCCAAGACATCACCTGTTTGTGATGCACAGGAGAAGACAGAGGTTTGTGCATTGGTTTTCAAGATCTCTGCACCAGATGCCTGCGGAAGGGGCATCTTCTTGCAGCAGTTAACATTTTATGTTATGTTTTTGCTGGAAGAGTCTAAAACCAGATGGAGAAGGTGATGGAGCTCCTTTAGGTGACAGCATGCCACTCAACACGACCCGCAATTTCGTCCCCTGAGCTCAATGTGCTGAGCATGGGACGTCGGGGTTCTCCCTGGTACCCTCGATACTCGAGAGAGCTACTGTAGCCTCTAGCCTGGAGGCGAGGGCTGGTTCCTGCCTCTCCACCTCGTGCAGGAGACTACACCCAACTTCGAGAACACCCAACTTCGCAGCCTAAGAGGAATGCACAGCTCACCACTTCCGCTAGATGGCGCTACTTCCCCTACTCCGCCCGCGAGACACCCAATTTATAAAATAAATACAACCCAACACCTCCCAAAACCACACCACATAATAGCAGCTCACAGGCTCCCATTAAAATCTCAATTTGGGAGAACTGAGTCTACCTTCGAGCAAGTCTAATACAATTACATTAATAAAACACAATCCCGAATTGCACCCGAGCGTCCCCCACACTCGCCCTCCCATTAAATACACCTGTCCCCCTTGCCCCGGCTTGTACCCTGGGTCGAGCCGCGGCGCGAGCCGGCGCTGAATCGTCGCCGTGCCCACCCGTCCACTTAGGAACGCCGGGGAGGCTTGGCAATGGGCATCCTCGGCCCTCAATCCAAGGTCCGCACCTTCCCGTACGCCGGCGCGCCGAGGCAAAGGGCCTCCGGGACGCGAGCCCACGCGGTGCACTGCGCCGACATCCCCGAGGCCAGGCAGCTCCGCAGCCGGGCGTCGAGCGGGAGGCGGGGGCCCGGACGGCGCGGGCCAATGGGGGTTCACGGCGGGACAGTCGGGTGGCCGGCTCCGTCCCGGGCTCCGCGAGCCGGGCGGAGGGAGGGAGCTCCCAGCCCGCACACGGTGTAAGGGACGTGTGCCGGGTCTGCCCAACCACGCGCGCTGGCGGCTGCCCGGGGGAGAGTATTTTAGGAAAAAAGAACAAACACTAAACCACAAAAACTTTCCTGCTGCCAACAGCTAAAGCGATCGAGGCGCAGCAAAGCTCCAAATGTGGGCAAGATGGGAGCAAGATGAGACGCGGGGCTAGGGAAGACCAAGGCAGCGCCGTGGCCCCGGCAAGTGTCGGCGGCGCCTCGGAGATGTCAGAGCCGGGTCCGCCCGGCTCCCGACCCGCGCTTACCTTGGCGGCTGCATGAGCCCCTGCGGCCCGCGGGGGGTGGCGCTGGCGGGGCTGCGGGAGAAGAGGGGGTGTCGGGGCGCCGCTCGTCTGCCCCAGGGCAAGGTGGGAGGGGCTCCGCCGGCGCTGGTCCCCGCCGCCCCGGCCGGCTCAGCAGCGGCCCGGGGCGCGCCTCCTGCTCCCGGGCTGCATGCCTGCGAGCGCCTGGAGGAGCCGGCCCGGGAGCGAACGGCCAGTGCTTCCCCGGCCCAGCGGCTCGAGCGGCGCAGCCGGCGCTCGGGAGACAACTGCAGAGTGGGGCGGCCGGGACCAGCCCCCTCCCTGGCCCGGCCCCCGCCCGCCGCCGAGCGCGGCGTCGCGAGGTTCGTTTGCGCGCCGAGGGGAGGGGGCGGGCCGGGCGCCCGGGCCGCGGGCGGGGGGCGCGCGCGGGCGGGGCCGGCAGGGAGGGGCGGGCAGGAGCGGGGTGCGGGCTTGCGTTGCCCCGCCCCGCCGCGGCCCCACCCTCCCGCATCAGCACCGGCTGGGTGGGTGCGGAGTGCGCCAGCGGCCAAGTCAAGATTCCTTGAATGCTCAGGTTAGGGGGCGCGGGCGGCAAGTGCGGCGACTCCCCAGGGCGCCTCCAACTTTCCGAATCCCCCGCAGGGTTGCGGTGGAGCGCACGGCGTCCTTCAGTTAGGAGGTGGTCGAGGGGAGTTCTGAGATTTCTGGAGAAGGCGGTTACATCCAAGACAAATGCTGTTGCGCTCTGCGGAGACGCACCTTTGTTCTATAGAGATTTTGTTGTTAAGACTCTTCTTGAAAAAACTAATACATATGTATTACATGCTAACACACGAATACATTCTTGCGTAGAATTTTACATAACTCAGGAGTGTCTCGAGTGAAAAGACCGTGTCGCACTCCCTCGCACGGCCGCGGCTCCCCCGCGGTAACCTTCGCTCAGGGTGTGCTCCGCCGCGGTTCTCTCCAGTCTCTGCGCTTTTACATGCACACGCACAGATTGCGAGTGGAATCTCCTGGGCTTTTCAAAAGAATGTTTTCAACATTCAGCGCATGCACACAGTGGCGAGAACACGGCCACGTAGGGAGCAGTAAATCCCCAGAGGCTTAGGGAGCCCAGGGAAGGACCCTTGCTGTGAAACAGCAAACAGCCACCCAATCGCCATGTGTGGATCTGAAACCCCAGCTGGAGCGTGAAGTCGGTCTGGTTACACAGCTCAGGCCCAAATTAGCACTGCACGGTTAGAGAGATTTGCCAGTACATTCTAGACAGGGTTATGACCTTCCCCTTCTTACAGAACAAACTGTCTTGAATTTTGATATGATGAGAACTCTGGATTTGCAAAATGAAAAGGTATCGTCCGCATTAAAGCACGATCGTTATTTATGCGTGTGGTCTTGAGAGATGTGGTTTTAACTCAATATTCTCCGTTTTATTTGTCAAGTGTATTTGGATAATCTATAGCTGGGATATAAATAAAATTAAGTGGTTTAGCAGGAAGGGATTGGGTATGGGTTTCTAGAATTAGCTCTGACCTTAGGCAAGTCATCTAGCTCTGCTGGGCCTCAGTTGCCTCATCTATGAATAGTAGGGTGTGTGTGTGTGTGTGTGTGTGTGTGGTCTTCCAGCCCTGACATTCTGTGCCCTGACATTCAGTGAATAACCAATTTCTTCATCTTTCATAGCTCAGCTCCAACATCTTCCCCACCCTCTAGGGAGTCCTCACATCCATGTCTTTACTTCCTAACACTGAGCTCACTCTGTAATTATGCGCTCATTAGAGTGACCTTTCCGTACATGTTGGCCTCTCCCACCATACCATAAGCATCATGAGGGCAGGAACCAGGACTCCTTGGAGTCATCATTGCATTCCTAGCACTTAGTATGGTGCCTGGCACGCTACAAGAATCTCTGAATGACTGTCACCCAGATAATAGATTTCTTACTGTTCTTCCAAATTGCCTGGCATTTTAAAAAGTCTGTAAGTGGAAACGTGTCTTTTTAAGATGAGGCCTTTGGAAGGTAACCAGCAGGGTTTTCCGATGGTGGGGGACAAACAATCCACTGTCTAGATAAGGACGGACAATTCTCAGCTCAACCAAGGGCCGTGGAGGTAGCCAGTAACTGTTTACCTCGATGAGTGCAGCCACTGTGGAGAAGACAACGAATATTAATGCTACTCATTAAGTACTTGATTAAGTTGGAACCCTGCATAGGCAGTTGGAATACACAGAGTGCTCAGATTTAAATGAAGCCATGAGGTGTGTTTAGGGTGCAAATGAACAAACGGACATGCTTTCAACCAACAATCTAGAAACATTCCTAATATAAAGCTCCAGGGTATCCTTTGTCTTTCTTTACTGCAAAGGGCCTGGATTCCTCAATATGAACAGGAAACAGGCTAACCTACGTTCAAGAGTTTAAAAAAAAAAGAAAAAAGGCCATTAAGAAACAAGGGGCGGGGTAAGTGAAAGTCTAAGTCAGTACAAGACTAATATCTGTATTAGTTTCTTTCTTGTCTGATGTGTAGAGTTGCCAAGGGAGAGGTTAAAATCCGGCCTCACATTTATAGGGGAAAACTGGGGTTTCCACCCCTTCTTGGCCACTCTTCCTCTTTTTCCCTTTTGTGAGGGAGGATACGTGCTTGCTGGGCGGTTGCCAGATCCACCTGGATGCCACCTGGTGTGAGAAAGCTCTCCTGGGATGCACCACACTTGGCGCAGGGAAAGCCTGTGCTACTGGGGTGTGGAGCAATTTGCTGTCTCTCTGTTACCAGTGAGGGGTGGTGCCTACTGGGCAAGAGTGCATCCTCGGAACGTGGATTCCTAATGAAATTGACAAAGCAATGTGACAGTGATTTGGCCTTACTTTTCACTCAGGGTTGCCACTGGGGCCATCCCTTTGGATTGGGTGCCCTGCCCATTACATTTTTCTAGAAAAAATCAGGTTCAAAAGTAAAAGGCACCTTAAAGAAAGAGCAAGTCAGCAACTGTCCTCGGAACCTACTGAGGAAGGAATGACTGACTCCCACCCTTGGCTTTAGTGAGCCAAGAGCCAGCAGTAGGTGCTTACTAGGACTTACTTGTTCTGCACAGACCAGAAGAAGCTGTGTTTCCTTCCAGCAGGGATGCCTCCCGGAGGCATTTGTGTCAAGCACTTCCTCCATGTCAGGCACTGGGCTCAACACTGCAGAGGGTGCTGACCTGAGGCACACAGCCTCTGTCCTTAGACTCTTGCAGTCTAGTGGGAGCAAGAAGGAGTAAATAGGCCTTGGTGGCTAGGGTTGAGGGGGCATTGCATAGCAGCTCCATTATCTGTCCTCATCAGCAACCCTCCGCATAGAATTCTAATAGAACACAGCACTTGTGCAAATGCTTCTTAAGGCCGGTCTCTGGCCTTTTCTTCCAGCCAGACTGCAGCTCAGAGGGTCCCAGAGACACTCTGGAGTTGACGCTGCAAGGTAGAAGGGAACAAGAGACAAACGAAATCTAATGTCGTGGGATTTAGGAGACGGATGGGATTATTGCTAGTTGGAAGGACTAGGAAAGTCTTTATGGAAGAGATGTCACTTGAGATGATCACTGATGGCCCATCTGATGGATCTGATTGTAGTGTGTGGTTGATAGGGAAGGGGGGACAGCATCCTGGGCAGGGAAGTCGCCTGCATAGGGGCACGGAGGTGGCAAAAGGTGGGCAAGTTCAATAGGGAGTGTCGAGTCTGGTTGGAATGTGTGCACTGGAGAGACGAGGGAGGACAGGCTGTTGTGATTCTTATGGTTATGAGTCCTTTCTAATTTGGTCTTGAGGTCTGTCAAGAGTGGCCATAAGCCAAGACAGCCACTCTGTGAGAGCCCTGACTGGGAAAAGTTAGGTTTGGGTGTGTGGTTCAGGTGAGACGCAATGAGGAGGTGAATGTAAAATGCATGAAATACAAGAAATATGTTACTTACAGATCCAGGAGAGGTTAGGGGTGCCAACGGGGGGCTGAAGGGGAAGTCTAGAGATTGCAGGGAGCTCAAACAGCTGGGAGAGGAGGGAGTGAGAGAGAGAGAGAGAGAGAGAGACAGAGAGGGAGAAACAGAAAGAGAGAGAACCTGCTGGCTGTGCCTTTATTACGTTCTATGGGCATTATCCCTTAGGCTTTCCTGAGGGGGTTGTGGATTGGCTAGTTTTAAAAAATGTGTGAAGGGGGCAACTTATTAGCATGACTCTGGCATTGGCCGTTAGGTTTTATTGTGAGCAGCAGCTGTGGGAGGTGTTGGGTTCTGGGTTAATGAGATGAGGAACACACTGGCCATATCACACACAGCCACATGAGGAGGAAACGTTTCCTCTAAGCCGAAGGTGGCGGGGTACGGCTGGGTTTCCAACAACGTATGTCAGCCCTAAAAATGGGTGCTGAGGCAGCACATAGGTTAAACAAATGTATGACTCTTCCTCTCATGGTGCTAGTGCCTTGTGTCATTTTTTTTTTTTTTTTTTTTTTTTTTTTTGAGACGGAGTCTCGCTCTGTCACCCAGGCTGGAGTTCAGTGGCGCGATCTCGGCTCACTGCAGGCTCCGCCCCCCCGGGGTTCACGCCATTCTCCTGCCTCAGCCTCCCGAGTAGCTGGGACTACAGGTGCCCACCACCTCGCCCGGCTAATTTTTTGTATTTTTAGTAGAGACAGGGTTTCACCGTGTTAGCCAGGATGGTCTCGATCTCCTGACCTCGTGATCCACCTGCCTCGGCCTCCCAAAGTGCTGGGATTACAGGCTTGAGCCACCGCGCCCGGCCTGCCTTGTGTCATTTTAAAAAATAGAAGCCAGGTGTAGTCTGAGTGGTGGAGATATTGACTGCAAGGGGAATACGATCATTTAACCAGCGAATTAAACATTAGTATAGGGTGGTTATGTTGTTGGAGATTATGAACTGATAATTTAGTAAAGTATATGTAAAGATTAGTGGTATTGTGTGTAACCAAGAGGAATGGTGGCTGTGGGTTGGAGATGCAAGGCAGGGAGTTGTGGTAGAAGACTGGAGGTGGTTAGTAGGAGAGGGCAGCCAGGTGGTCTTCTCCCCAGGAGGTCAAGGGGTTGACTGATATGAGTCAGGTGCCTCCTGGGAAAAGTAATCATCTCTCTTACTTTTCATAACCAGTGCCAGATTTGCCTTTAAAAATGGAAGTATGGGGGTGTACATTTGAGCAGACAGCAAGGAAAATACCAGGATTGTGGGCCAAGCACGCAGCGAGTTCAGGAAGAAAAGCAAAAGTTGCTCTGTGTCCATCGTGTGCCTTAGGAGAGGCAATCCACTGGCAGGCACTGCCGGGTGGAGGTTTCACTGTAAGAGGCGAAGTCATGTCTGGCACAGGACGTGAGGTCGTCTCCAGCATTGATCGGAGTCTTGGGTTGCAGCAATATTATCTGAGGCACTGTCATTTCCAGCAGTGGGATTTTGGGCTAGGGTGATGTTGTCTGGGATGTGGGAATGGAGTCTCTTTTTTGAGTGGGTGTCCCCTGGAATGGATGCTGTAGACCTCTGGATTGTAAACCGGTGAAGGTATCCAAAGCAGTAGTAATAAGATCAGCAGTCAACAGACGTGGGCAGCTCTCGCTGGCAGGGCTTCTGTTTGGTTTGGTTTTGGTGGAAGTTTCATTTTAAGTGGGTTCTGTATCAGATGAGCAGCTGCCTGCCTGTTGGTCTACAGTTAATGAGTTCTGGGAGAGCATGTTCCCTCAATCTTATGGGATAGGGGTAAGATAGAAGATAGAAGATTTATAAAAAGTAGATTAACGCCTGGGGCAAGATAGAGAATTTTAGTGATTTATGTGTTGGACTGGAATTGGAAAAGAGGTTATTTGAAAACATCAATGTGTCTTGGAGTTAAACTGGTTATCAGGGACCTGTCAGGGGCATGAAAGTTCTAGTGAATGCCTTTCTCAGGAGCCCAGCATCATGGTATATTCTAAGAAGTAAAATGTGTTTTGGTTACTACCAGGGATGTCTGTAACTTTGAAGGGAATAAAAAGTGTTCTGGAAAGGCCTTATAGTGTGGCCTTGGCATATGTGGAAGTGTGTGATTTTGATATCTTTTGGATATCTGTGAGGCAAAAATATCCCAGAGCTCCTTACCTTGAAGGGGACAATTTCTAGAGAATGACCTGATAGTTTCTAATCAATTTGCCCATTTGTTGGCCAGGGCATCCAGGGCCAAGATGACTGCCTGAAGCTTGGCCAAGTCTATTTCTTGGGTCCCATCCTTTATCAGGGACATCTTAGCTAAGGGATAGGAAGCAGTAACATTCCACCACGTTCCACCACATAGGATGGTCAGCAGTGCCATCTGTACAGTCTACAAACTCCCATTACTGTTCACTCAGGGAATCTCATGAGCTTTCAGGTAGCCAAGGGCTCTATAAAAGAGGTGACCTCTTCCAACACTCTGGCATATGGAAAGGGGCTGAGAACAAGGAAGGCACCCCCTCCTGTAGGTGGAATATGCCAGGGGGCCCAGGTTTTGATCCGTCCTGTCTTAGGGAGGCCATTATAGCTGTGCTGAGCTGGTGGGGGTACAGTTTCCATGACCCACAGCATAACGGGAAGTTGGGAATGCAGAGTCACAGGCTCAGGGACTGTGAGAGACTCTGTTTGCAGGAGAACCCAGAGGGTAGCCAGCAGTTGGCTGTTTTAGTGGAACATAGGACAAGGCCAAGAGGGGCAATTTTTGCTATCAGAAGTTGTGGGGCAACAAATGGCCATCATAAGTGGTCCATAGACACCATGAGGCATGAGAAGAGGTTGCCAAAGCCTTTTATTTTTTATTTTATTATTATTATTTTTTGAGACAGAGTCTCACTCTGTCACCCAGGCTGGAGTGCAGTGGCACAGTCTCAGCTCACTGCAACCTCTGCCTCCTGAGTTCAAGCGATTCTCCTGCCTCAGCTTCCCCAGTAGCTGGGATTACACGTGCCCGCCACCATGCCTGCCTAATTTTTTTTTTTGTATTTTTAGTAGAGATGGGGTTTCACTAGATTGGCCAGGCTGGTCTTGAACTCCTGACCTCAGGTGATCTGCCCACCTCGGCCTCCCAAAGTGTTAGGATTACAGGTGTGAGTCACCACATCCAGCCTACCTTTTATTTTTGAAGGTACTAATGAGAGTGCCTGTTGATTTTAATTTATAAGTAAAATTTATAAATGAGGAATATGTTGCCACCAGAACCTCGAAAGTGCTAAGAGATACTGGGCTTACACGTCCTTACAAGGGTGTCAAATGAGCCTTCTTGGAGGAGGGTCTCCTCAATATAATGTCATGCCTGTGCTCCCAGAGAAGGTGGATGTCCTTAAGATCCTGTCTTCAGAGACTGTGTGTGATGACAAAGCCCTTGAGGTGCCCTGTGGGTAGCCTGGAAAATGTGTGTTGTGCCCTTTTGGAGGTGGAGGCAAACTGCATCTGAGAGGCTGTTGAAATAGGACCAGAAGTGAACATATTAGCCAAATGTCTAAGAGCTCACTATTCACCAGTCATTGACTAGAATTAGGCGTAGTATTGGGAATCGGGTATGGAGGCCGTAATGAATAGGAACATGGTGTAAAGTTTGTAGTAATCCACTATGAGGCACCCTTAATTTTTTCTACATTTAAGAACAGGCAAAAATGGCTGTCAAATGGAGGAACAGTGGAGATCATTACCCTTTTATTGATTAGGCTGTATATAGTAAGTTTGAATCCTTGAAGATCCTGATTTAACTTACATTAGGCCTTTGTGAATTGACCATCTTAACTGGAGGTTCATGGGATTTTATTTTATCAAGCCAATTTGTAAGTGCCAAAATGTTACTTTAATTTACAATTATTATTATTATTTTTTTGAGACAGAGTCTTGCTCTGTCACCCAGGCTGGAGTGCAGTGGCATGATCACGGCTCACTGCAGCCTCAACTTCCTGGGCTCAAGTGATCTTCCCACCTTAGCCTGGGTAGCTGGGGTACAGGAATGCGCGACCATGCCTGGCTGATTTTTGTATCTTTGGTAGGGATGGAGTTTTGCCATGTTGCCCAGACTGGTCTTGAAATCTTGGGCTCAAGCGATCCTCCCACCTTGGCCTCCCAAAGTGCTGGGATTACACGCATGAGCCGCCATGCCGGCTTAATTTATTATTTATTGTATCAGAGCATCTATGCTTAATATAGACTATATTACAGCAATGGGTGCGTGACTATAGGAAATTTAGGCAAGGCTACAGTTAAAATGAGGCATATTTATTTTTCTCTATTTTATATTTAGCAATTTTTTAAGATGGTAGAGGCAGAGTGTTTAAATTTAATGAGATCTCCAGGTATAACTATGATTTGAGCCCCAGTACTGACTAAGCCCAAGAACTTTTGCCAATTGATACATTTTAGCAAATGTTAAAGTCAACTGAGAACCTGTGTTGTAGAAGCACAGAAGCCAATCCATGCCCTTTGAAATATTTTTGTTATATAAATTATTTAGTATATAAATTTATATATACAATTTGAATTTCCAATTGGATCAAATCACAGTAACTTGTTTTTTTTGTTTTTTTCTTTTTTTTTGAGATGGAGTCTCGCTCTGTCACCCAGGCTGGAGTGCAGTGGCGCGATCTCGGCTCACTGCAACCTCCACCTCCTGGGTTCATGCCATTCTCCTGCCTCAGCCTCCTGAGTAGCTGGGACTACAGGTGTCCGCCACCACGCCCGGCTAATTTTTGTGATTTTAGTAGAGACGGGGTTTCACCGTGTTAGCCAGGATGGTCTTGATCTCCTGACCTCATGATCCGCCCGCCTCAGCCTCCCAAAGTGCTGGGATTACAGGCGTGAGCCACTGCTCCCGGCCCCGCCCTTTTTTTTTTTGAGATGGAGTTTCACTCTTGTTGCCCAGGCTGGAGTGCAGTGGCGCAATCTTGGCTCACCGCAACCTCCGCCTCCTGGGTTCAAGCGATTCTCCTGCCTCAGCCTCCTGAGTAGCTGGGATTACAGGCATGTGCCACCAAGCCTGGCTACTTTTGTATTTTTAGTAGAGTCGGGGTTTCCCCATGTTGATCAGGCTAGTCTTGAACTCTCAACCTCAGGTGATCCACCCGCCTCGGCCTCCCAAAGTGCTGGGATTAGAGGTGTGAGCCACCACGCCCGGCCTCATAGTAACTTGTTTTAATGTAGTTATATATTATACATATACTACAGAATTTATTATAATTCATATTAAAATATTATATATGTGTGTATATGTATATATGTAATTTATGTAATTACTTTTAACTCCCTTCTCTGTCATATCTAGGGGAGTTTGTTCTTAAATCAATAAATGGTCTAGAGCTTTCATTATGTTTGCTAGACTTAGCATTGACTTGGTACATACATTTTTTTTTTAAGTGGCAGCATTCCCACCCCCCTGCCTTTTGTTTTGTTTTGTTTTAGGCTTAGGCCACCAGAAGCTGAGAGCCTTTGTTTCTGCCTCTAGTTGATGAGAGGATGCAGAGGGCAGGAAGTAAGGGGCTGGTGCTTCCAGGCAGTTGCCTCTCTCTGGGATGCCCCCTTCCTGCATGATGATCAGTTTCTGCCTTAGTCTGTTTTGTGCTGCTATAACAGAAGATCTGAGACTGGTTAGTTTATGAAGAACAGAGATTTATTTCTTATAGTTCTGGAGGCTGGGCAGTCCAAGACTGAGGGCCTGCATCTGGTCAGGGCCTTCTTGCTGTGTCATAATATGGCAGAAGGCATCACGTGGTGAGAGGTTGTGTGAGTGTGGGGAAGGAGGCTGAACTCCTTTTGTAGGGAACCCACCTCCACAATAACAAGTCCATTCCCATGACAATGGCATTAATTCATTTATGAGGGCAGAGCCCACAAGGCTCAATCATGTCTTTAAGGTCCCACCTCCCAATACTGTTGCATTGGGGATTGAGTTTCCAACACATGAACTTTGGGGGACACATTCAAACCACAGCAGTCCCTTTCCCTTTCTTTTTTTCATTAAGCAAAATCTTTAGAATGGCTTATATTTTTAGGCAGCTAAAAAACCATTTTTTTCCTTAGTTTTTTTTTTTTTTTTTTTTTTGAGACGGAGTCTCGCTCTCTCACCCAGGCTGGAGTGCAGTGGCGCGATCTCGGCTCACTGCAAGCTCCGCCTCCCAGGTTCACGCCATTCTCCTGCCTCAGCCTCTCCGAGTAGCTGGGACTACAGGCGCCCGCCACCACGCCCGGCTAATTTTTTGTATTTTTAGTAGAGACAGGGTTTCACCGTGGTCTCGATCTCCTGACCTCATGATCCACCCGCCTCGGCCTCCCAAAGTGCTGGGATTACAGGCGTGAGCCACCGTGCCCGGCCTTTTTTCCTTAGTTTTTAAATGTTGACCTGATGCGCTCTTGCTGGTCCTAACGGGCCCTCGTGGTGAGCAGTGGCCTCCATTTGTGTTTCTCATCAGAACCATTTGTAGGCAGCCACCTCCCTCTTAGGGTGTCCCGGTTGACCTCATTAGGGTCGGGGGCAATGAAGAGTGACAGAAGCAAGAGAACGAAGCAATATAGGGCTTGCAGACACCAGCAGAGCTGCTGCCAGTGACTGCCATCACCTACATGAAGGGGACATGAAGGGGACACTTTGTTGTCAGTCTGGGAAGTCTTTGTTGTCAGTCTGGGAAGCCTAGTGACCTCCCTAGATGCTGCGTCCCCAACTCAGTGGGTAGTCAGAGTGTGGGCCTCCCTTTTGCACCCTGCTAGGCCTTTGTGCTGGCCCAGTGTCCACCTGACAGCTCCAGGGCGGAGGTGACCCCCTTCTGCTTCTCAGTAACAAGCCATCAGGCCTTCTGAATATAGTCAATAGAACCCTGACCAGAACCTGCCACTCAAGGGAGTGTCCTGTTAAGGCTGGCAATTGAGCATGGGGTCCGTTGGCAGAGGGGGCATCCCAAGAACCACTTGGAATTTCTAGGACCCACCCAACTTAGGGAGGGGAGTCTTGGCAACACTCAACAAAGACCACAGGCTGCAGCATACAGCAGTGGGGACGCACACTAGCGGGCCCTGGGGCCTACTCAGATGGGGTCAGCCACATGGCTAGTGAGCAGGAACAGGCGAAAGGCATTCTGTCCTGCCCTTTGTGGTCATGGCCACACACCCTGCTCACAGTGCCAATTGTTGTGATTTTTTTTTTTTTTCTGAGACGGAGTCTTGCTCTGTTGCCAGGCTGAAGTGCAGTGGCGTGATCTCGGCTCACTGCAACCTTCGCCTCCCGGGTTCAAACGATTCTCCTGCCTCAGCCTCCCGAGTAGTGGGATTACTAGGTGTGTGCTACACCCAGCTAATTTTTGTATTTTTAGTAGAGACTGGGTTTCAGCATGTTGGCCAGGATGGTCTCGATGATCTGCCCACCTCAGCCTCCCAAAGTGCTGGGATTACAGGCGTGAGTCCCCGGTCCCGGCATGTGATTTTTGTTGTAATGGTTTCTTTCTAATTTGGTCTATTAAGAGTGGCCAAAAGCCAAGATAGCCACTCTAGGAAAGCCCTGACGGGGGAAAGTTGGGTGCAGGTGTATCATTCAGGTGAGACACAATGAGGAGGTGACGCCCACATGCATGAAGCAGAAGAAAATTCTTACAGCTCCCGGAGAGGTTAAGGGTGCCCATGGGAGGCCCAGGGGAAGTCTGGAGGTGACAGGGAGCTCAACTAGCTGGTGAGGGGCAAGAGGAAAGAGAGAGGATCTGTGGGACCGGCCTTTATTTAGGTCCATGGGTGTTATTCCTTAGGCTTTCCCTATGGGGCTGTGGATTGGTGAGTTTAAAGAAAACATGTGGCCGGGCATGGTGGCTCACGCCGGTAATCCCAGCACTTTGGGAGGCTGAGGTGGGCAGATCATGAGGTCAGGAGATCAAGACCATTCTGGCCACCATGGTGGAACCTCCTCTACTAAAAATACAAAAATTAGCTGGCATGGTGGCATGCGCCCGTAGTCCCAGCTGCTTGGGAGGCTGAGGCAGGAGAATTGCTTGAACCCGGAGGGCAGAGTTTGCAGTGAGCCGAGATTGAGCCACTGCACTCCAGCCTGGGCAACAAGAGCAAAACTCCATCTCAAAAAAAAAAAGAAAAAAGAAAAAAGAAAACATGCTCTAAGGGAGGGGAGATCTTATTTACATGACTCTGGTATTGATCAATAGGTTTTATCCTGATCAGCAGCTGTGGGGGGAGCTGGGTTCTGTGTCAGTGAGATGAGGAACAATAAGGCCACGTCGCACACAACCACATAGGGAGGGGAAGTTTTAACTCACCCAAAGGTGACGGGGTACAACTGAGTTTCCAACAATTTACGTTGGGCCTACAAGTGGATGCCGAGGCAGCAACTGTATTAAACAAATTGATAACATAGGGCCATCTTATGGAGCACCTTGGCTGCAGAGTGAGCAATAGGGAGCCATTGAAGGTTATGGAGCAGAGGAATAATGTAAGTGGAGCTGCACTTTAGGGGGGTCTAATGGAAAATGATTTAGAGAAACAGAAGGCAGAAGACTAGCTAGAAGATTCCACTAATCTTTTTTTTTTTTTGAGATGGGGTCTTCCTCTGTCACCCAGGCCAGAATGCAGTGGTGTGATCACTGCTTACTGTAGCCTTGACCTCCTGGGCTCAGGTGATCCTCCCACCTCAGCCTCCTGAGTAGCTGAGACTACAGGTGTGTGCCACTATGCCTGGCTAATCTTTGTAGAGATGGGGTTTTGCGGTGTTGCCCAGGCTGGTCTCAAACTCCTGAGCTCAAGCAATCCACCCATCTTGGCCTCCCAAAGTGCTGGATTACAGGCATGAGCCCCCAAGCTTGGAAGATTCTACTAATCTTTTTTTTTTTTTTTTTTTTTTTTTTAGATATGGACTCTCACTGTTGCTGAGGCTGGAGTGCAGTGATGCAATCTCGGCTCACTGCAACCTCTGCCTCCCGGGTTCAAGCGATTCTCCTGCCTCAGCCTCCCAAGTAGCTGGGATTACAGGCGCGTGCCACCATACCTGGTTAATTTTTGTATTTTTAGTAGAGATGGGGTTTCTCCATGTTGGCCAGGCTGGTCTCAAACTCCTGACCTCAGATGATCCACTCGCCTCAGCCTCCCAAAGTGCTGGGATTTCAGGCATGAGCCACTGTGCCTGGCTAGATTCTACTAATCTTCATACAATGTTATTGAGAGTGTGAGAGGGTGCTAAGAGGACAGGGGAAGTACAGGGCTGCTGGAAGTCTCAAATGCTTTGCAGAAGCTGGGCGCAGTGGCTCACGCCTGTAATCCCAGCACTTTGGGAGGCCGAGGCGGGTGGATCATGAGTTCAGGAGATCGAGACCATCCTGGCTAACACGGTGAAACCCCGTCTCTACTAAAAATACGAACAATTAGTCGGGCGTGGTGGCAAGTGCCTGTGGTCCCAGCTGCTCGGGAGGCTGAGGCAGGAGAATCGCTTGAGCCCGGGAGGTGGAGGTTGCAGTGAGCCAAGATCATGCCACTGCACTCCAGCCTGGGCGACAGAGTGAGACAACGTCTCAAAAAAAAAAAAAAAAAAAAAAAAAGTGCTTTGCAGAAGTGAGAAATGGAGGAGTATCAAAGTGGCAGAGGTGGTAAGTGGCAATGGTAACATCACAAGGAAAAGCTTAAAAGGGTTTGGGGTGGATGATGATCAGACCAACCATGGGATTGGACCCACCATCATGGCTTCAGCATGAGAGGGAGCCCCAAAATCATACCCAGTAAATCACCTGATTTTCCATATTTGATAGTATGTACATGCATTTAAGCCAAAAACCCAGTGCTTGGGCCCATGAACAGAAAAGAAGACTTAGTTAATTCGTTATGTTTCTCTTTAGCCTTTTCTCCCTCCCACAGGCCAGTCATTTGCTACGTCGTGGTAAGGACCATAATCAAGGCAAAAAAAAAAAAAATAGATTTTGTTGTTGTTGTTATTCAATAAACTATCAGCCACAGAAATAGAAAGCAAACACATTTTTCATGGTTGTTTCATGAATTTGGACAAGAGAAAAGGGTGACCAGAAAGCAGACTTTTCCATGAGGCTTTGACTGTATGATTTGCTGACTGCTTTAGACATGAACATAGTTGCAGGGTTTGGGTAACCACAGTGGCAGGAGAACAGCTGGGATGTGGTCAGCGAGCATATCTCCCAGCCCCATAACAGCACCCACAGAAGCCTGTCCTTGACAACTGAGAGAGCTTGGGGCCAGCCGGCACACGTGCCCCCTTCATGGTGGCTTGGCAGGGAGGGCAAGGCTTGCCGACTTCTTTATATCAAGGCTGGATCAGTTTGCAATGTGTTTTGCTATTATTGACTGTGCTCCTTCCCTGCCAACTCTTTCTATATATATCATAGACTCTGTCTCAGTCCTCATGACCACTGTATGAGGTGGGTAGGAGTATTCCCATTTTCTAGGAAACAGGTTCCAAAAGCTAAGTGAATGGATGAACAAGTGGTAGGGTCAGGATTAGAATCCACGTCCACCTGAATCCAAAACCAGTGCATTTTCCACTAGGCATGTGGCTCATTTTCCTTACTGTCTCCTCACTTCTCCTGCTAGGCTTGATGGAGAAACACTTTGGGGAGCAAGCTCGTACCCCACTTTCTGCAGCACTGCCAAAGCTAGTGGAGTATGAATGTGGTACTGTCACCTCCAGTCAATGCACCCACTGTCCATAGACAAGCTCTGCTGGTGCATTGTTCTTCTAGTGGGCTCTGCCCACCTTGTGAATCACAGGGAAGCTCAGGGAGACACTGGATTTCCTAAAACACTCAGATGAGGTTCCAGGAAGTGACTATGTCACACCTGCTGCCAGGGATCTTAGGGTGGTCACCAAAGTTCGAGCCCTTTGGAAGAGATCTCACTGGCTGATATAAATAAATTCTCATAACTCATGCATGGACGTCTTGTTGTTTAGTTTCCAACCAACAATAGGTTTTAAAGGTTCTCCTAAGAGATTATCCAGGCATTGAGTCTATTCTACTGATTAGACAAATTCAGCCATGAATGGGAATGGGGATACTCAAGGATCTACCCAATGTCTGGAGGATTTGCTTGAGAGGCCCAATTATTTTTTAACAAAAGAGGCCACTAGTATTTTTAAATATGTAGATCATGTTGAGGTTGTATATCAGTTGGGGCAAAGCTGGACTGCTACGACAAAGAGACCCAACAATAACATGACTAAAGTTTATGTATTTCTCATGTAACAGTCCAGTAATTTCAACTGCAACAGTCCAGGGTGGGCTTTGGAGACTGGTGGGAGATTCAGCTCCATGTGGTCATTCAGGGATTCACGTTCCTTATTAGTCATTGTTCCACAATAATCCACAATTATTGTGATCTGCATAATTTAAGCTGTGTTACTGCCAAGCCTGGGTTGCAGCCTGTAGGAAAGGTAAAGGGTGTGGAGGAAACAGGGCTCTTCACGTATCCTCACTTCTTCTCCTGTTCCACTAGAGATAAGTCATATGTGCCCATCTAGCTGAAAGGGAGGCTGGGAAATTAATGCACTTGGGCAGCCATTGTTTTACTGTTATGAAACAAGGGAGCTTAGATTTTGTGGACAACTAGCAATATTTGGTAGACAACTAGAAGCTGGGTGCATCTCATTGATCTAGCATGACATAGAAGAGGAAGTGCTGGCTCTGGACCCTGAAGACGTGGGTTCGAATCCTTGCTCTGCCATTTTAAACTGGACAGGCTGCCTCATCTCTCTGACCATGGCTTGCTTCAACTGCTGTGCCTTCCTTAAATAGCAATTGGGAGGATTGTAACACAACAGGTGCTTGATACCCTAGTCATGGTTGCAAGAAATGAAAACCAGCTTGAGTTAGCTTGAGAAAAGGGAGATTTAATTTGAGGTCCAAGTCATCTCAGAGAACCCAAAGGCAGGAACTATAGATGGACCTTTGTAGGGAAGGACTGGAATTTGAAGGCAAAAGGAGGAAAGAGGAGGGAATTTGAGGAGCCCTCAATTCATTAGCAAAAACTGCTGGTACTAACTCCAAAATAAATCCTGACTGCATCTATTTCTCTCCTGTACCTTCTTCCCTAGTCCAGATCACCTTTGAGCCTTCTCTGGACTGATGACTGACTGGTCCCTCTGCCTTCATTCTTATGCTCTCAAGTCCATCCTTTCACACAAGAGCAAGAGTGAAGTTTAGAAACATTAATGAGATATGTCTCCTGTTTGAGACCTGTAGTGTCTTCCTACAGCAACGTAGAATAAAACCCCAGCTCCTTACCCTGGTTTACCAAGCCCCATGCAATGTGACCTCCCCTCCCTGACTGCATCTGCCACTCTTCCCCTCTTCCACTTTGCTTTAGCCACGTGGTCCAGCTGTATATAAACATGTCATTTAAATCTTACTCCTGGATTAAGAAAATGTGGCACATATACACCATGGAATACTATGCAGCCATAAAAAATGATGAGTTCGTGTCCTTTGTAGGGACATGGATGAAACTGGAAAACATCATTCTCAGTAAACTATCGCAAGGACAAAAAACCAAACACCGCATGTTCTCACTTATAGGTGGGAATTGAACAATGAGAACTCATGGACACAGGAAGGGGAACATCACACTCCGGGGACTGTTGTGGGGTGGGGGGAGGGGGGAGGGACAGCATTAGGAGATACACCTAATGCTAAATGACGAGTTAATGGATGCAGGAAATCAACATGGCACATGGATACATATGTAACAAACCTGCACATTGTGCACATGTACCCTAAAACCCTAAAGTATAAAAAAAAAAAAAAAAAATCTTACTCCTGCGTCAGGGCCTCGCACGACTATTTTCCCTTCCTGGAGAAATCTTGACACTTTGTGCTTTTAGTAATCCACACTTCAGTATAAAATCTTAGAATGATCTCTATCATGTCTGCCTACTTTAATTCTCTACACAGCCATTAACACAATTTTATAGTTTTCCCACTAATACACTTATTTGTTGTTACCCAATTCCCAGACCCCATCGCCCCAATAAATGCACTCTTTCTAAAAGCAGGGAACTGCCTATCTTGATCTCTGATGTATCCTGTTTGCTTAGGAATACGTTTTGAATGAACTGAGTTAATTTAAAAAACGTATGTAACTTTACTGCTTGTAACCCTTTCAAAATTTAACTGTGTATTTTGAACTTCTTTCCACTTCGACGAATACACAATTACTATATGCTCACAGGATTCCATTACTTAGAGATACCATAACCAGTGTAAACAACTTCCTACTGTTGAATATTTAGTGAATATTCTCATATAGAGACGTCTTTGCACATTCTTCATTATTTCCTAGAATACATTTATACATGTGAAATAATTGAGTTAAAGGATAGTGTACTTCTGAGATTTGATATGTGAAGCAAAACTGGCTTCTAGGGAAACTGCGGTTGTTTTTATGTCCTCTGATGGGGCATGAGAGTGCCAGGCTCCCCAGGCCCTCAGAAAAGGACTATTATCATTTTTTATTTTGCCAATCGGATACACTAAAAAGTCATCTTGTCGTGTCAATTCATGTTTTAAAAAATTACCAATGGTGTTGAACATTTTTCTTCTGTTTATTGTATCTAATTCTTTTGTTCCTCTCCTTGACTCTTTTTTTTAAAAAAGCGCATCATCTTCAGGCGTTATTCTTGGTTGTGGGTTTCCTCTTTCATCCTCAGCGACTCACATTCAGGTGAGAGAACATTTGCAAGAATGAGGGAAATTGATTCTTGCCATGCACTCTAAGCTCCCAAGAGGGCCTCTCCTTCCTCACCATTAGAATACAAATTGGCTGCTGGGGAGTGAGGAACCTGTGTGAAGAAAAATCAACAGTGACTAAGAGGCCGGGCTTTATACAACCCCAGTCACTGGTGCATCCCTCTCAAAGGCTTCCACACCCTTCCAAATTGCTTCTGAATATCAGTGGGGAATCTCCTGCTTGGGATACAACTTAGGCGTCAGCACCTTTATCAGAATGAAAGCATCCATTTCTCCATTCTGCAGAACTGCTCAGAGCTGACCAAAGCCAACCAATTACATGGGTATTTACTGAGCACCCAAAGCATTGTAGACTAGTTGGGGAGATGCCTTCCTGGGTCTTTGAAGGACATCTGGAGTGATTTAGGCCTCATCAGAAAATATAAGCAAAAGCATTTCCTTCTACAGTTAACACTGGAGCAGGCTACATCACAGGGCCAGCCAAGCTTTGGGCCAAACCTCTATCATCACCAAGATAGAATCAACAGCTTTGGACTTAGACTGAGTATGGAAATCCATATTTAGGAGGTGGGATTTCCATATTTAGGAGGTGGTTAACAATGGTCAGATAGCAAAAACAATATTTTTGTTGTTAGTCTTTAATTTTTCTGCTCTTGTTTTTCAGGAAGGTGTGACTTGCAGAGGAGTTGATTCGTTCTTATGTACATTTACTGGAGAAGTTCACAGCAGGAGACTGGGGTCTGAGACACACGAGTCTTTGGTGAGAGAAGGTGGGGATGCAAGCTAGGTCCCCGTATATACGGCTATGGGAGGGGACTGATACCCCCAAGCCAGTGCTCTTAAACAGTGATCGACTTTCCAGGAAGCTCTACATTGTCAATGAAAGGGCTGTTCTTTACTCTGAGGGTTTGTTTTTGTGTGTGTGTGCATACGTAAACAAGCATGAATAGTCATGAGCAAGCATGACTGTGTGCATGAGTTCAAGTATTCTTTCTGAAAAGAAATGATGAGGCCAGGCACGGTGGCTCACACCTGTAATCCCAGCACTTTCGGAGGCTGAGGTGGGCGGATCACGAGGTCAGGAGATCTAGAGCATCCTGACTAACAGGTGAAACCTCATCTCTACTAAAAATACAAAAAATTATCCGGGTGTGGTGGTGGGTGCCTGTAGTCCCAGCTACTCGGGAGGCTGAGGCAGGAGAATGGCGTGAACCCAGGAGGCAGAGCTTGCAGTGAGCGGAGATCACGCCACTGCACTCCAGCCTGGGCGATAGAGTGAGACTCTGTCTCAAAAAAGAAAAAGAAAGAAAGAAAGAAATGATAGTGATAGTAGAAAGTTGTTGTAAAAATATCCTTTTTTTTTTTTTTTTTTTTTGGAGAAAGAGTCTCACACTGTGTCACCCAGGCTGGAATGTGGTGGCACAATCTTGGCTCACCTCAACCTCTGCCTCCCAGATACAAATGATTCTTCTTCCCCAGCCTCCCAAGTAGCTGGGATTACAGGCACCCACCACCATGCCCAGGTAATTTTGTTGTATGTTTAGAAGATACAGGGTTTCACCATGTTGGCCAGGCTGGTCTCAAACTCCTGATCGCAAGTGATCTCCCCACCTCAGCCTCCCAAAGAGCTGGGATTTCAGGCATGAGCCACCGTGTCCAGCTAAAAATATCCTTTCTTGGTAAAGTAAAAGGCTTGCAAATGCATATTTGTCTTTCCAATTTTTTCCCTGTTATCTGTGAAATCATCTGATCATTAGATCTACTGCTTTAAAAGATAAGCTTTTCATGTAACTGTGATGTTGTGTTTTAATAGAAAATTGACTTTTGCAGTGCGTCCCGAAGAATAAAGCCCTCAAAGGATGTGAAGCCTGAACTCACTTCAAATGCTGGGAAGGCCCTTCCTTAGCTGAGCTGTGGAGGAACCAGGACTCCTGTGGCACTGCCCTAACGAGGAGGCAGTGCTGCTAAATTCAGGTGGGTGTCCCCTTGGGTGGGGCTGGCTGGACTGTGGACAGGAGGCACCATTCAGCCCACAGGAGAAGCTGCCTTGGTGCAGGGGAAGGTCCTGTGATCTAGGGGCTTGAGCAGATTTGGAGGGAAAGCTGAAGAGGAAAAGTAAGGGTGTAAACAAATTAAAAAGCAAAAAACAAATAACCCCATTAAAAAGTAGGCAAAGGACATGAACAGACACTTCTCAAAAGAAGACATCCAGGTAGCCAACAAACATATGAAAAAATGCTCATCTCTAATCCTCAGAGAAATGCAGATCAAAACCACAATGAGATACCATCTTAAGCCAGTCTGATTGGCTTTTGCTAAAAAGCCAAAAAATAACAGATGTTGGCAAGGCTGTGGAGAGAACGGGACATTTATATACTGTTGGTGGGAGTGTAAATGAGTGTAGCCATTGTGGAGAGCAGTTTGGAGATTTCTCAAAAGAACTGAGCTGAGCTGCCATTCAACCCAGCAATCCCATTATGGGGTATAGATCCAAAGGTAAATAAATCGTTCTACCAAATGAACACATGCACCTGTATGTTCACTGTAGTGCTCCTCACAATCGCAAAAGCATGGAATCAACATAGGTGCCCATCAATGGTGGATTAGATAAAGAAAATGTGGTACATATACACCATGGAACACTATAGTCATAAAAAAACAAAATCACAGGCCAGACATGGTGGCTTGTGCCTATAATCCCAGCACTTTGGGAGGCCGAGGTGGGCAGATCACCTGAGGTCAGGAGTTCAAGACCAGCCTGACCAACACGGTGAAACCCCGTCTCTACTAAAAATACAAAATTAGCTGGGTGTGGTGGCATGCGCCTGTAATCCCAGCTCCTCGGAAGGCTGAGGCAGGAGAATTGCTTGAACCAGGGAGGTGTTGGTTGCCGTGAGCCGAGATCGAGCCATTGCACTCTAGCCTGGGCGACAGAGTGAGACTCCATCTCAAAAAACACCAAAAACCAAAAACCGAAAAGCAAAATCATGTCCCTTGCAGCAACATGGATGCAGCTGGAGGCCATTATCCTAAGCAAACTAACACAGGAACAGAAAACCAAATACCACATGTTCTCAGTTATAGATGGGAGCTAAATATTGGGTATACAAGGACATAAAGTTGGGACCAAAAGACACTGTAGACTACTAGATAGGGAAGGGACGGAGGGAGGCAAGGGTTGAAAAACTACCTATTGGGTACTAAAGGAACCTGGGTGATGGGATCATTCGTACCCCAAACCTCAGCATCACACAAAATATCTCTGTAACAAACCTGCACATGTAACTTCTGTTTCTAAAATATAAGTTCAAAAAGAAAAAAAATACCCCCTCAACTACCAGTTCACCCCCTCTTCCTCCCTCCTTCCTGGCTTCCTCCGATTATATTCATTTTAAAAATCAGTGGGTCTCCAGGGAAATTATTCAAGGGGCCAATGTATGCCACCAAAGTTAAATAATCAGAGTCTAGACATTGGGTTTTTAATTTAGGGAACTCAAAAATAAAGCAAAAAGATAAATACAAGTAAAAAGAAGTTTCACTATGTTCCCTGAGGTTAAAAAAAAATGCATGGTAGGGAGCTCTAGGAGCCCTGAACTGAAAAACATACAGAATCAATTAAATGGATGCAGAGCGATGGCGGGTGATGGCTCCCCGTTGTCGCTTCCCTGTGTCATCATTCTCGCTAATTCTCAGGGCTGGAGACTCTAGAGGTATTATCAGGAGATAAGAGGCCAGTCTCATATTCCTGGGAGAAAAATCCCCGCCGATTTGCAGTAAGATCTTGGATTTGACCTATGACTTTTATGTCACAAAGGATCAGCGATTGCAATTCGGGTAATAGAAGAGGCCAAGTCAGCTTTCTCTTTTTCCTCCCTCCCGTCCTCCCTCCCCGCCTCCAAAGGACAACCTCAATTTGTTTGGAATTGTATTTAAGCAGCAACCTCGTGAAATACCTACCAGAGGCAAGGGTGGCATCCACATTCCTTGTGTTATCTGGTCGGACGCCCCCGCAGGCCGTATAACTTATTCAAAGGCGCGGCTGAGCGTTTGCAGCGCGGTCTGCACTGAGATTCCAGGCTCCACGTGTCGCATATCGCGGTGGCCGCGCTTGTTTTCATGATGCTGGGGATGCGGGTGTTGTGCTCTTGGAGAGGGGAAGGGCTTGGGAAATGTAACTTACGAGTCTTCTTAACGGTTGCCAACAAAACTCCGCAGCTGAGCTGCAAGCACTGGACAAGGGGCGCCCGGCAGCTCCCCCGCAGAGCGCACGGCGGACCCGGGGTTGGGGGTCGGGGGCCCAGCAGTGCCCTCACCCCGGAGGGCTCCAGTTACAACCCAGAGGGGGCGACCCTCTGGCCTGCGAGTTGCTGCGAGGCGGTGGGCTGGGGAGAGGGATTCTCGAGTTCAAAGGCAAGGCTTGCAGCCACCTGTCGCTGGGGGAGGAACTGGTGGGGACGCCCGGGGAGGGGGGCGGGCTGGGCAGGAAGGGCAGGGACTCTTCCCGAAGGACAGCGGGCGGGAGATGGTTTCTGTAAAATAATACCGAGGGATCCGAGAGCCGGCACTTCAGCGCCACCAGACCCCGGGCCCCTGGGAAGACTGACTAGCAGGAAGTCACGGCCACTTCTAAAGGAGTCAACATTTTGCACGCTTTCACACTGGTTTTAGCACTGTTATGATCTGATTGAAAAGTAGTCGTAAAAAAAAAGAAAACCTAAAATTAAAAATTTAGAAAATAGATTTGTGAAGTCATAACAATTTACATACATACAACTGAAAAAGCGCGCTTAGGTGTGTGAGGTGTTTCATGTGCTATGGAGAATGTTTGGTCTGCGTGTGGGTCGGGCGCCGGGGAGCAGAGGGGGATGGTCTCTAACTCCTCGGTCCAGTCCGTGGCCTACATGTGAGAACCAACAGACTAGAAGTTTAAACAATCAGACTCCTCCCGCTACCTTATGTGAGGGAAACTTCTGAGCTTCCAAATCCATACATTCAGCCCAGAGGCAGTCGCTGTTTTGAACGCTCGGGTCCAGATGCCTGTGGGCTACATGGGTGTCTTACAGGTAAAAATCAACATTTCTAGACTTCTTTCTCTGAGTTAGAGCTGGGAAGTTACTTTGGATGCCTCCCTCTTCCTCAGCAATGCTTCTTCCTGTCTCCATAGTCACCACATTTGGCAACTTCCTGAAGCATTTCTGGAGCCCCACACCCCCACTCCTCTCTGGCCCTTCACTGGCATAGCCTGGCTTGGGCCCTCCGTGGCCATTGTCAATGGCTCAAACCACCTTCACTTGACCCTTCTGAAGCTCCCATGTGCCATACCATTCCCACGCATAACACCTGTCCCCATAAGAAGACACTCAGCACCAGTAGTCATAAGGGAAGTGCAAATCAAAATCACAAGATACCATTACTTACCTAAAGGAATGGCTAAAATAAGAAATAGCAACAACACCAAATTCTGGCAAGGATGTGGAAAAAACACATTACTCATACATTGCTGTTGGGAATGGGAAAAGGTACAGTCACTTTGCTGGTTGGTTCTTTTTTTTATTTTTGAGATGGAGTCTCACTCTGTCATCCAGGCTGGAGTGCGGTGGCGCTATCTCGGTTCACTGCAACCTCCGCCTCCCAGGTTCAAGCGATTCTCATACCTTAGCCTCCTGAGTAGCTGAGACTACAGGCACCCGCTACCACGCCCGTCTAATGTTTGGATTTTTAGTAGAGACAGGGTTTCATCATGTTGGCCAGGCTGGTCTGGAACTTCTGACCTCAAGTGATCCGCCTGCCTCAGCTTCCTAAAGTGCTGGGATTACAAGCGTGAGCCACTGTGCCCAGCCCCGGGTACAGTCACTTTGGAAAACAGTTTGATAGTTTCTGTAAAAACTAAACAAGTAACTACCACACAACAATTGCATTCCTGAGCATTTACCCCCTGAGAAAGAAAAACTGTGTTCACAGAAAAACCTGTACACAGATGTCTACAGCAGCTTTATTCATAATAGCCAAAATCTGTCCTTCACTGGCTCAGAGGTCCTTCGACAGGTGAATAGTTAAGCAAACTGTGCTACATCTATACCCTGGAATGCTACTCAGCAACAGGGAGTGGAGTATTGATACTTGCAACAGATTAGATGACTCTCCAAGAAAAAATGTCAAGTATGACAAGCCAAACCCAAAAGGTGTATATAATCGTATGATTCCATTTATATAGCATTCTTGAAATGATAACATTTTGTAAATGGAGACCAGATTCGTGGTTGCCAGGGATTTGGCGTGAGGGTCAGGGTGCAGGGAAGTTTGTGTGGTTGTAACAGGGGAGAGCCTTGTGGGTTGGAATTGTTGAATAATAGTTGACTGTGATGATGGATACACGAACCTACAGAGGTGATAAAATTGTATAGAGTTGATACACGAACAGCAATGAGTACAAGTAAAACTGGGAATCTGAGTAAGATGGGAATGGATTGTATTAGTATTAATACCCTGATTGTGATACTGGACTATAGTTTTGCAAAAATATTACCATTTGGGGAAACTGAGTAAAGTCTACAAGATATTTCTCTATTATTTCTAACAACTGTATGTGGATTTATGCTTATTTCAATTTTTAAAGTTTGTTAAAGATTTTTTAAATTTATTTTCTTTTTTTATTGTGGTAAATATCTGTAACATGAAATTTACCATCTTAATCATTTTTAAGTATACATTTCCGTGACGTTGAGTACGTTCACATCATTGTGCAACCATCACTACCGTGTATCTCCAGAACATTTTCGCCTTCTCCAACTGAAACTCTGCACGCATTAAACTCAAATTTCCCATTCTCCCCTGCTTCCATAATTTTGTTTTAAACTGCAAGAAAACTCCTAAACTCAAACTCCTCCTGGGCACCTCATCACCTACAGGGAAACTCTGTCAGTGCCCTTGGGTGCCCTGGCCCTGGCATTACCCACCTGCTAGTGTTCTGTGAACCCTGCCTTGCCTTGCCAAGCCTCTGGGGTCTGTGTTGTCTCCTAATACAGACATCCAACTTCTCTCAACCTGGAAAATTCAGTTTCAGGGCCCTTTCCAAGGCCTGGGAAGGGATTCCAGCACAGTGTTCACATGGCCCTAAGTTTTGTAAATTTGCGAAATTAAGATCTTTTCATTGCAATCAAGAGTCACCTGGGGCATTTTATTTCCTTGTCCTCTTGTTGCCTCCACTAGCTGAGTAGTCCCAGCTACTCAGGAGGCTGAGGCAGGGGAATCGCTTGAACTCAGGAGGTACAGGTTGCAGTCAGCCGAGATCATGCCGCTGCACTCCAGCATGGCGACAGAGCAAGACTGTCTCAAAAACAAACAAACAAACAAAAAAACCAAGGGGAGGGAAACAAAGATGTAAAGATATTAAAGACTGACCACTGTAAATAATAAGACTACTATGAACTTATAATCACAAAGTCTACAGTTGGGATGCTGTTACTATTACATTCTGCTTGCTTAACAGAAAAATATTTGAAGGATCATATAGTCAAGAGCAAAAATCCCGAAATTGTCAAGAGAACTACAATTATTGAGCCTCACTGAATGTTCACACTGGTGAGTAATAAAATTACAAATTATTTTACCTCTACTAAGTCACAGAATTTTAAAACTAAGAAGCATCTCAACTTGGAGTCTACTGTTTTACATAAAAGAAACCCAAGACCAGAGAAATCAATTAATTTACTGAAGGTCATACCCTATTAAGTCACATGCCCTAGCCACACTTTCCAACCAGGCCACAGATTCAAATGAACTCAAATCTTATTGAGTACCTATCATATGCGAGGCATTCTGCCAAACACCTGGCTAGGTGTCTGGGAACACGTGCCAGGCATTTTCTAGGCACTTAAAGTTGCCTAATTCTCGCAACAGTACTCTGAGATGTGTATCATTATTGATATGATTTGAATCTGTGTCCCCACTCAAATCACATGTCAAATTATAATCCCCAGTGCTGGAGGTGGGGCCTGGTGGGAGGTGATTGGATCATGGAGCGTGGTTTCTCATGAATGGTTTAGCCCCATCCTCTCGGTACTGTCCTCACCATTGTGAGTTCTTGTGAGATCTGGTTGTTTAAAAGTATGTAGCACCAACTGGGGGCGGTGGCTCACACCTGTAATCCCAGCACTTTGGGAGGCCGAGGTGGATGGGTCACCTGAGGTCAGGAGTTCAAGACCAGTCTGGCCAACATGGTGAAACCCTGTCTCTACTAAAAATACAACAATTAGCCGGGCACACCACTGCACTCCAGCCTGGGCAACACAGTAAGACTCCGTCTCCAAAAAAAAAAAAAAAAAAAAGGTGTGTGGCACCTCCCGCTTCTCGCTCCCGCCTGCTCCGGCCATGTGATATATGTGCTCCCGCTTCTCGCTCCCGCCTGCTCCGGCCATGTGATATACGTGCTCCCGCTTCACCTTCTGCCATGACTGTAGTGTCCTGAGGCTTCCTTAGAAGCTGAGGAATTGCCACCATGCTTCCTGTACAGCCTGCAGAACTGTGAGCCAATTAAACCTCTTTTCTTTATAAATTGCGCAGTGTCAGGTATTTCTTTATAGCAGTAAGAGAAGGGACGAATACAGTTATTATCCCAGTTTAGAGAAGAAGACATTGAGTCACAGAGCACAGAAGTAATTCTCCCAAGGTCACAAAGTTATAAGGTCAGGTTGCTGGAATTCAAGCCCAGGCAGCTGGGCTCCCAAGTATGTGTTCTTGTGTGTTCTATGAGACTGTTTCTTGGGAAAGATAAAAGCACAAACAAAGGTCTTTGGGGCTTGGGTTTTGGTTTTTTAAAGGCTTAGGATGGGTGGTATTAGATGGGAGTCTTAGAGCGTGCCCGGGAACTATGCAGCTGAGAGGCGTGACTGGGGAGATCCCGAGTCTAGGACATGGTAGGTACCCGATAAAGGTTGAGTTCATTTGAGTTTGTGGCCTGGTTGCAAAGTGTAGCTAGGGTATAACCCTTAATAGGGTATGACCTTCAGACTAGGGCATGGGGAGATCCAGCTTTTGTGGAGCTGGAAGCTAATAAAATTTGGCAGCCCTCCTTTAAAATACAAAATTATGATTGTAAAATTAGGTGCAAAAATGAATATTTACTTAGAATGAGGATGAACTCAATAAAATGCAAATTTTTAAAAGTTCAACTACCACAATCATTGCACTGTCTAAAAAAATTATGTAATCTTTTTATTAATTGCCTGATTGACCTCCACAATGCTTTTATCCTTCCACAGTTTTTCTGTACACTCTTTGATTGCCTCTTTTTATGACAAGGTAATATTTTCCACACCGAAAATAGATCATTCAGTCCTTCCTCTGGCATGGCTGATAGAAATTTGAGTTTTATTCTTAACAGTTTAGAAATAATTTGTTTCACTTCCAATTAATTTCTGATTTGATCATGCACATATTTAGGACCATTGTCAAAACTGAGAAAACCTCTCAAGATTTATATATGAGCCGTGAAGTTTTAGGGCACTTCGGGTTTTCTGAATGACTAATCTTAATAGTCATTGAATTCTTTAAATCGATGAAGCTCGATAGCAGTTCCTTGTTGATTTCTTCATTATAGTGTGTACTATAAGTTTAAATTATCTTGTTGATGTCAGTATTTTGGGAGCAAATTCAACTTAATCTGATTTTAAGACAGATCTTTTCCCAATGCGTTCATAAGATTCCTTCAGTTAATTGGATTATGTAAAAATCTAAGGGCTTAGTCATCGCTTCTGTTAGAAACGGAACCTTTCTCTTAAAGAATTTCATCTTTGAACATATGCAAAGTATTTTTTTACAATTTTTAACATCAGAATGATTTCGATTGATTTCATTATTTTGAGCATATTTTGTTCATAGTCCATAAGTTTACCTGACTTTACTCTCAGTTCTTTTATAAACAAATCTAAAGATAATTAAATAAGTTCGTTTTCACCAAATTAGGAGTCTGTAATTTCTCATTTTTTATCGAAATGTTCCCAAACGTATTTCTGAATTCCAAAGCTTTATCAACTTTTTGAATAGTCTTTTTCCTCTATTTATGTTCGGATTACTCTTCCAAGACTTTGAAAATATCTTTTATTGGGTTCCTTTTACATAAAACAGTAGACTCCAAGTTGAGATGCTTCTTAGTTATTTTTTTTTTGAGATGGAGTCTCACTCTGTCACCCAGGCTGGAGTGCAGTGGCGCGATCGCGGCTCACTGCAAGCTTCACCTCCCAGGTTCACGCCATTCTCTTGCCTCAGCCTCCTGAGTAGCTGGGACTACAGGCGCCTGCCACCATGCCTGGCTAATTTTTTTCTTGTATTTTAGTAGAGATGGGGTTTCACCATGTTGGCCAGGATGGTCTTGATCTCCTGACCTCATGATCCGCCCGCCTCGGCCTCCCAAAGTGCTGGGATTATAGGCGTGAGCCACCGCACCTGACCCCTCCCCTTATGTTTTTATAAATCTCTAGATTTTGGAGTTATGCACTCCAAATTGCTTAATTTTATGTGTCTACTTGGCTAGGCTATGGTGCCCAGTTTGGTCAAACACTAGTCTGTCTAGATGTTGCTGTGAAAGTACTTGAAAAAGGTGATTAACATTTATGCCAAGTTGACTTTAAGTAGAGAGATTACCTTCCATAAGGTGGGTGAGCCTCTTCCAATCAATTGAAGACCCTAAGAGTGAAGGCTGAGGTTTCCTGAAGAAGAAACATAAGTCATATTCACTGGTTCCAGGATGTGGATGGTAGCTTTCCAGGAAGGAGGGGACAGCCCACCTCTGAGAGATGCTGCATCTCCCACTTTGAGAGAGTCACCCCGCAGCGCCATGGTAGGCTTAGCAGAGTGAGAACAGTACAAACCGTGAGCAAAACAGCAAGGTCTTGAGGGTCAGAGAGAACGTGAGTCCTGGTGCACGAGCTGTGTCTGAGACTGTTTCCTTATTGTAGACAGGAAAATCAGGCTTGCCTTGTTCAGATGGTTGAGCTGACGCTTACAAAATGGAAGCTGTTTCTGCGCTCATGATCAGGGGTGAGATTTGGGAGAGGGAGACTTTACACTATGAGGTGTTGCTTCAGCCCAACCCCTCTTTGCGTGGATGAAACTTACTTTCATATGATTACAAAGGAACAGCAGAGATAACTAGCTGCTGGGATTAGCACAACTTCTTCAGGAATCTAGATACTTGTTTCCCACACCTGGTCTGGCGTTAGAATTAGCTGGGGATCTCGTTAGAAATGCAGGTTCCGTTGGTCTCCAGAGCTACTGAACAGAATCTCCCAGGGTAGGATTTGGGAATATGTATTATTATTTTTTTAAATCTATGTAGCTCAAACAGACATTTATGCACTCATGTTCAAAACAGCATTATTCACAAAAGTCAAAATGTGGAAGCACCCCAAGTGTCCATCAACAGGTGCACGGATAAGCGCAATGTGGTGTATTCAGACAATAGAATATGACTCAGCCTTGAAAAAGAAGGAGATTGGGACATAGGCTACAGCATAGATGAACCTTGAGGACGTTTTGCTAAGTGAAGTAAGCCAGAACACAAAAGGATTCTACTTATATGAGGCAACTAGAGTAGTAGAATTCAGAACCGGAAAGTAGAATGGTGGTTGCCAGCGGCTGGGGAGAGTGGGGAATGGGGAGTTGCTGTTTAATGCATACAGAGTTTCAGTTTTAGATGATGGGAAACTTCTGGAGATGGATGGTGGTGATGGCTGCATAACAATGTGAATATATTTAATGTTACTGAGCTATAGACGGAAAAATGGTCAAAATGGTAAATTTTATGTTACATACATTTTACTACAACAACAACAAAAAAGGCTGCACAGGGCAGGTGTGGTGGCTCATGCCTGTAATCCTAGCACTTTGGGAGGCTGAGGCGGGTGGATCACTTGAGGTCAGGAGTTCAAGACCAGCTTGGCCAACATGGTGAAACCCCGTCTCTACTAAAAATACAAAAATTAGCTGGGCATAGGGGCACACACCTGTAATCCCAGCTACTCAGGAGGTTGAGGCAGGAGAGTCGCTTGAACCTGGGAGGTGGAGTTTGCAGTGAGCCAAGATTACACCACTGCACTCTAGCCTGGACAGAGCAAGACTCTGTCTAAAAAAAAAAAAATGCGGCACATGCTATTCTAATGAATCTGAGAATTTAGGATTAAGGCTCATCTGTTCCTATTCTTTTGTCCCTAGCTTATACTGCACCCTTCCTTCCTGACGCTCACCATCCCAAGCATGCATTTAGACAGGGATGTAGCTGGCGGACCCAGTGTTCCCTGGAGGAACATACGGTTGCAGCACTGGGAGGTAGAACAGTTCAGCTAGAAGAGCTGGTGAGCCCCCTCTCCTTCCTCTCAGTCCTCTCCACCAGCCAGGGTGATGACAGCCATGCTTGGGGAGGTGAGAGCCGGGCCCACTCAGGCGTCTGAGACCAAACTTCCCCATCAACAATGTGGCCCAGGCTTCTCTCCAGCTCTGAGCTGCCACCCCCAACATCATACAGCCAGGACAACCAGCCTCAGTGCAGCTCATTCTCACCTCCTAGCAGGGGTAGGGGACACATGGGTGGGCAGCTCTTCTGGGAGATGAAGCCTGGCCATTGTGGGAGTTGGAAGGTCAAGAAGACAAAGGAGGCAGACTACTAGGGACCAGCTGCCCTCCCAGCCACCGTCTGCTGCTAGCTGGGTTAGAGCCACATTTTCTTTTTCTTTTCTTTTTTTTTTTGAGATGGAGTCTCGCTCTGTTGCCCAGGCTGGAGTGCAGTGGCGCAATCTCCGCTCATGGCAAGCTCCGCCTCACGGGTTCGTGCCTTTCTCCTGCCTCAGCCTCCCGAGTAGCGGGACTACAGGCGCCCGCCACCACGCCTGGCTAATTGTTTTTGTATTTTTAGTAGAGACAGGGTTTCACCGTGTTAGCCAGCATGGCCTCGATCACCTGACCTCGTGATCTGCCCGCTTTGGCCTCCCGAAGTGCTGGGATTACAGGCGTGAGCCACCGCGCCTGGCCCGAATATGCTTCTGAATCTTAGAAGTTTGTGCTATTTGCTGTACAGGTTGAGTATCCCTTACTGGAAATGTTTGGGACCAGAAGTGTTTCAGATTTGGTAATATTTGCATTGTACATACAGGTTGAACATTCCTAATCTGAAAATCCGAAATCTCAAATGTTCCAAGGAGCATTTCCTTTGAATATAATGTTGACATTCAAAAAGTTTTGAATTTTGGAGCATTTTCAATTTCAGATTTTCAGATTAGGATGCTGAACGTGTATTAGTTATCTAGAAAAAAACAGAAAACAGATAAATTCATGAGTACACAAATTGGGGGTGATTAAAAGGGCAACAAAATCAGAAATCATAGATTGAGAGAGGATTTTTTTTCCTGGATTGTAAGTTAAACATAGTTAAATGAGAGTGTACATATAAAATTACAATATTTATAGGTTAAAAATAGCAGATTATTGGCAAGTTCACATGGTTTAATCCAGGGTTTCTCAACCTTGGCACTGTAGACGTTTTGATCATTCTTGGTTGGGCTGTGATATGTTCAACAGCATCCTTGACTTCTACCAGGTGGTGCCAGGAGCATCTCCCCCATTGTGACAATTGTCAATGTTTTCTGTGTATCTGGCAGAACTGGCAGTATAATTTGTGGGGCCCAATGCCAAATAAAAATGTGGGGCCTCTTGTACAAATATGTATTAAGAGTTTTGGCTGGGCATGGTGGCTTACGCCTGTAGTCCCAGCACCTTGGGATGAATCGCTTGAGGTCAGGAGTTCGAGACCAACCTTGCCAACATGGTGAAACCTTGTTTCTACTAAAAATACAAAATTAGCCAGGCATAGTGGCACATACGTGTAATCCCAGCTGCTTGGAAGGCTGAGGCAGGAGAATCACTTGAACCTGGGAGGTGGAGGTTGCAGTGAGCTGGAGGTTGCAGAGAGCTGAGATTGCACCATGGCACCCCAGCCTGGGTGACAGAGCAAGACTCCATCTCAACAACAACAACAGAATTTTAAGACAGCAACAGCAGAGCATTAAATCAAGTGTGGGGCCGGGATCCTTCTAAGCTTGGTACCCCATTGGACTGCTCAACCCACACACCCACAAAGATGACCCCAATCTCCAGATAGTGCCAGATGTCCCCCAGGGGGCCAGATTGTCCCCCATTAGAGCCACTGGTTTAATTTAATACATTTAGGTTTACATATACATATGCTCAGAGTCATTAAAAAAAAAAAAGGAAAGAAAATTGCATGAGTGCTTTACAAAATACATAATATCAAATGCCAGAAGGTTTGGGTGGCAGCCAAATCTGGCCCACCATCTGTTTTTGTGAATAAAGCTTTATTGGAACACAGCCATGCTCATTTGTTTACATATTGGTTGAGGCTGCTTTCGTGTTGCAGCAGCAGAGTTGAGAAGTTGCAACTGAGACCGTATGGCCCGCAAAGCCTAAATATTTACTATTTGGACCTTTATGGAAAAGGTTTGCCAATCCTGTTCTAGAGGACTGAGTTTTCAACCTGTGGCGGTGGTGGTGGTGGAACAGGTGGAATTAGCTAGAAGCCCCTGGAGCGTGGGCTTCTCTAGCCCTTATTATCCATACAAGCTAGAGCAGCTAGGGCGCTTGTTAGGAGGTAATAGGAAATGGCTCCAGATTATTTAAGCAAAGGAATATTTATAGGAAGGATATAGGGGTGTTTACAGAATCAATGGTTGGCTTAATTAATGCATTAAGTAGTGTGTGGAGTGCACACAGGAACACATTGCTCTCTTTTGTGTTCAGCTTGCTAGCCCAGTTGGTATCTAGAGGAGAAAACTATCAGGCTGGAAGATATTTGAGTGTTACAAGAGTTGTAGGCTGGCAAAAGGTAGGGTCCAGGTTAGTTTTTATTTTATCTAGACAGGTTTATTTCATTCCTAATATTCTTCTGAATTTCAGTTACTTTCTGTTTTTCATTTTTAAAAAAATACTACCTTTCTTGGGGGAAGTGTTTGGTGGCAGCAGTTGAAAGGAAGGCAGTTTGGTGGAAACTCAAGTGGTTTTTGATGAGTAATAATAATTATTATTATAGGTTTCCTACCTAAGCCGTCTCAGTGGGTGGTGTTTGCAAATTAAACACACTATAAAATATTCAGCCGTTTGCCACCATCTCGACTGATTTGCATAATCCCCTGGCACGCGCTCTGGGGTGAGCAATTCCCTAATTAATTATTAAATTCCCATCTGTACTCTGTAAATGGGATAATGAAATTCCAGCAAACCTTGAGAAAAGCCGAGCAACGCCCTCTGGAGAAGGCTCCTGGCTTTCCCCGGCTTGGGTCCTTCTTCCAGCCAGGGGTCCCTTCCTAAATATCTCCCCAAAGGACTAATTGTAGATTTGGCTGGTGACTGAAACAGCTCCGACCTTGCTGTAACCCGGGATTCCACGGTTCTGGTCTCAGCCCCATTATCACACACAGCCAGGCCACGGAGGAATCACCAGTGGCATGTCCAATATGGCTTTATAAGGACATTTGCAAACCCATCGTAGGTTTGGTTTAAGGACAGCCTCTGAGGTTCTTTGCTATTCCCCTATTACCTCATTTTTGGGTGCATTTTTTTTTCCATATGGCCAAAGACCAGTTTTATTCTCTAGTCATTAGAAAGGAATTTGAAAGCCACTTTTCCTTCCTTTTTCCAATTTTTTTTGATAAACCCATGACACCTTCCTTCCCTGCAGCTCTGGGAACAACAGGCCCAGAACAGTTGTAGGCAGGGTGGGTGGGTGCGGTGGGTGAAGAGGCAGAGTCGCCCTGGTGATATTGGTGATACTGGTGGCTGGGTAAGCGGGTAGCTGAGGATTCAGGTGCAACACAGGGCCCTGAAAAGCTGGCTTGTTCACCTGAGAAATGACATTTCTGAGACAGTTCACTGTGGGCCACTCAGGTGGCTCTCGTCTGGGGGGCATTGTCTCTAGGTAGACTGTATTTTAAAAAATAGCTTTTGGCTGGTGTGGTGGCTCATGTCTGTAATCCCAATACTTTCGGAGGCCAAGGCGGGAGGATTGCTTGAGGCCAGGAGTTCAAGACTACCCTGGCCAACACAGCAAGATCCCTGTCTTTGTTTTTTTTTAATTTTAAAAACAAAACAAAACGGCTTTTATTAGTCCATGCTGTCTTTAGATACACCAAAGAGAAATGTTTATAAAACTGCTGCTATTTGAGATTTCTTGGGGTCATGTGCTCCTCCAACTTTCCTTTGCAAACAAATCACATAGCGATGTTGTTAACATTGCAGGTTCTGATTCTGTGGGTCTGGAGTGGGGCCTGAGATTCTGCATTTCTGAGAGACTCTCAGATGTTGCTATTGCTGCAGACCACACGGAGTATCAAGAAGCTGGGCCATAAGGGCATACGTGTAAACAGGGAAGAAATCAGATTTACATGCAAATGCGAAGATTCAACCTGATAAGTTCATGTGTACTTTTTAAGCTTTTCAGTGAAAGGCATGATTCGCTGGGATTAGAGCAAAGCCAGCATTAAACTTATGTTCTTATTAGCATCATTTTTCCTTCTCTTTTTTTTTTTTGAGACAGGGCCTTGCTCTGTTGTCCAGGCTGGAGTGCAGTGGTGTGATCATGACTCACTGCAGCCTCCAGCTCCTGAGCTCAAGTGATCCTCCAGTCTCAGCAGCCTGAGTAGCTGGGATGACAAGCATGGGCCACTATGCCTGGCTAATTTTTTTTTTTTGTAGAGACGAGGTCTTGCTCTGTTGCCCAGGCTGGTCTTGAACTTCTGGCCTCAAGTGATCCTCCCACCTTGGCCTACCAAAATGCTGAGATTACAGGCATGAGCCACCACACCTAGCTGCATCATTTTTTTCTTTTCATTTCAACTAGGCCTATGTTAAAATTTAGAAGTGGATCTAGAATTGCCCCTTGGGTCTGAGCGCATTGTTGACCTAATGTAATTGTGAGGTGTTTTTTTTTCTTTCTTTCTTTCTTTCTTTTACCAGCTGGATGTGACTTATAGGAATTTTTCTAATCTCTTTGAAATTCTTTATCCATCTGTAAAATGAGGATCATAACAGCTGGTATCACTGGGTGTGAACTCTGGAATTACACTGACTTGGGTTCAAATCCCAGCTTTGCTACTAGTGTGTTTTTTTCCCTTTTCTGAGCCTCAGTCTCATCTGTTAGTACAGAACCAAGCTAGGACCTGTCCTAGAAGATTGTTTCGAGGATTTGACGAGAAACAGTGCCTGGCACATGGCAGATGCTCAGTCATGCTAGGTGCAGCAGAGCTCTAGCAGTCTGTGGAAAGCCTGCCTGTCAGCCGGTTTAAGACAGACATGCCCAAGGAGGGACAGGGAGGAGGGAGTGGGCCGAAGGTTTGGGAGGCAATCTGTTCTTCCATTTCCCATTGGTGAAGTGTTCATTCTTGTGCAATTACTCCGTGAGGTTCAGGGGATACCTAAAGAAGAATCTCAAAGGTATCCTGTGAGAAAGTGGTGGAAAGTCTGGTAGGAGCAAAGTAAATGCCAAATCAGACACAAACTAAAAAATCATCATCCCGCCTGGAGGCTGACTGATCAGAATGGCCCCCTGGGTGACGAAAATCATGCAGTGATTCCACTGCACGTTGTGAGGATAAAAGTGCAGAAGAGCAAGACGCTATATTGCAGTGGGCAGCCTCGCTGCTGAGGGCCGCCCATTCTGTCTGAACCCTCCGAAGCCCCAGGCCTCCCAGAGAGGCAGCAGCCAGGAAGCTGAGTGAGGTTAATGTGCTACTGGTTGATCTGATGTCCGAGGAGGTTGCAAACTGGTGGCCTGTATGTGCTCAGCTTGCAGATGCGTTTTATTCACCAACCCCCAGATTGTTTCTTTAAACATGTGGATTACCTGCCATCATTAAAAATATTGAAGATTTCATATCAGAGCCCGGATTCTAACTACAAACATAAAATGAGCAATTATGGGCCCGTGTTGCTGGTGGCAGCAATCTGTTGGTTCTGAACAAAGTCTGGGCCCGGAGCTGGGCATACCTTCTCAGAGGGCTCATCCTCACTTCCTGGCCTGCTTCAGGCATCACAGTCCCTGCCTGGCCTCTGTAGGCATTTTAGTTTGTGACTGTTTTACTTCTTGTGCCTTCGGCCACAATTTATCATTCAATTCTTCTGTTTGGGGGCAGAGGAGCTGCATTTATCAAAATATTATTGCTTCCCCCATCTTTATTTCCTTAAAGCCTCGTTACCAGTAGCCACTGAACAACGAAAGGTGTATCAGACTCAGAATCACATCTGGGTGTTGTCTAGGTATTGATACTTACCAGCTTTGGAACCTTGGACAAACAATCTTTCCAAGTCACAACTTCTTTGTCAAATGGTGGCTCATAATCATAATGACTGAATGGGCAGTAAGGGAAAGGTATCTGTGGACTCCCTAGGGTGTGGAGACAGAGGGAGCAACAGGAGGGGAGGGTGGGGATGTGATGCCTCAAGACTAGTGAGGAAGATGGAGTTGAAGTAGGCAGTTAAGGCGGGGGGTGGTGGCTCACGCTTGTAATCCCAACACTTTGGGAGGCTGAGGCGGGCGGATCACAAGGTCAGGAGATCGAGACCATCCTGGCTAGCACAGTGAAACCCTGTCTCTACAAAAAATACCAAAAAAATAAATGATTGAAATTAGCCTGGCGTGGTGGCGGGCGCCTGTAGTCCCAGCTACTTGGGAGGCTGAGGTAGGAGAATGGCATGAACCTGGGAGGCTGAGCTTGCAGTGAGCTGAGATTGTGCCACTGCACTCCAGCCTGGGCAACAGAGTGAGACTCTGTCTCAGAAAAAAAAAGAAAAAAAAAAAGAAGTAGGCAATTCTACAGTCATAAGTGCTATCATGCAGAGATGCTGAGGTGGGGGTAGTGGCTTGGTTCAGCCTCCAGGTGGGAGGTGGCCGGACAGGACTTTGTGGAGGAGTCAATGAGCTGAGTCTTGAAGGAAAACTTGGCTTTGTCAAGAGGACATGATAATAATGTAAGGCCTCTAGTCATTAAAATGCACAGGCTCCTTAGAGAGTCTGTTAGGAAGTCATTCGTAGAGTGTTCCCCTGGCTGTAGGGGAGAGAGGGCTCTTGGCAGCCTTCTAGAGACCCCTCCAGTGCCCTGGTGGAAGCTGAGCAGCTGAAGCTAGCTTGGGAAGTTCACAGTGCCAGACTATGTTTCCCCACCAAGCCCGCCCTGTGGGTGGGGAGAAAGGAACGTGAACATTTGGGTCCCTGCTGAGGAACATCCGGTGGTCGGTTAGTGTGACAGTCAAGACAGAGTTAAAAAATAGGATTTTGGCCCCTCCCATCTGGAACCATCACTGTGCATTGAAGACTGGAGAAAATAATGTAATCTGATTGTTCCGTTGGGTCATTTCTGGGAATATAAAGACATTTTTCCAAAACTGGAAGTCTGTGTGCATTGAGAGAGTATTTCAGGGCTCTGTGCTGTATCCTCCCTTGGCCTCCCCATGGTCTTCCCCTTCCCGGCCTCCTGCTCCACAGCGGATGCCTGTTCCCCTTGAAACTTGACTTCATTAGAGATGACCCAGTTTTTTCCGCACTGAACTCTGCTAGGGTTGAGGATGCATTTGGCTGCTTGAGAAAACCCCAGCCTGCTGCCCCTCACTGCACTGCATTTGGCAAATGTCTTCTGCAGAAGGAATGCTGAGAATTTCCCTTTCCATCATGTCAGATCATCTGGCTTGGTCCTGGCCCTTCCCCACGAGCCCAGTGGACACAGCTGGAGCAGGGCGGGGCCCAGGCACATTGCTGAGCTGGGAGCTGAAGCCTTCCCTTCTGCTTGAAGGCCACAGCGGAGCAGGGCTGACCCAGGCCAGCATTTCCCAGGTGGCATGGGGGACGTCTCTGAGCCTGATGCACAAGTGGAACGAGACGGGCAAAGGCCTGCTCCTCTCATGTAAACTTTAATCCTGGGATTAAACCCATGAACTTCCCCAAAGCACCTCACTATTTGACGAGGAGATCTTCAAGAAAGAGTCACTTCTGCAGGGGTGGACCCAGGTTTGGGTGACCTGAAGTTCCTAGGATTTTTTTGAATCCTCCTTGAGAAGATAAAATTAAGTACAGCGTCTTAGAAGGGGCCTTTGGAAAGGAGGGCCCCCCCAAGCTAAGTTAGTGTCGTGGTGAATCTGCCATTCCCATCTCCATTGTAACAGGCAGAAAATCAGACTTAAGAGCTGGGAAGACATTTTGGAATGGTCTTTGGTTGTTCATTTAGGAACCTGCCTTTGCCGGGCCATCTGATGGCCAGGGGGTCACTGAGGAGTGGGGCAGTGGGCCTGGGGACCCCCGCGGGGCCTGGTGTGTGTAGAGGCACACATGGGAGCTAGTACTGCTGGGGGAAGTCCATGGGACCAGTTTAAAGTCAGCAGGCAAGGTCAGGTCAGCTAAAATGACAAGTGGAGGATAGCAGGATGCCAGTCAGGGAGGCCACTGAGCTCCAAGAGCCAGATAGGATCTGATGTAGGAGGAAGCAGGTCGGAAATGAGCTTGGAGGTGGCTAATGTTATGCAGTGGCCTCGGGTGACATTTATGAGCCGCTCAGTGTATGGCTATCTCAGGTTGGCTTCCAGGTAGAATGAGTAGATTTTTATTTGCTAGATTTTGCACGATAGTTTGGGGGTTGAGCATTTTCGTCTCACAGCCTCATAGATCTGGGTTTCAACACAGGCCCAGTTGCCTTTATTTGCTGGGTGGCTAGATCATACCAACCTCTAGGAGAAAGAGAAGTGACTGCCTTTGGAAGTGGACAGGTTCCAACCCTAAGTCTGTCATATCCCAGCTTTGAGCCTCATATTTCTGTATCCATAGACTCATATCAGGCCGGGTGTGGTGGCTCATGCCTGTAATCCCAGAACTTCGGGAAGCTGAGGTGGGCAGATCACCTGAGGTCAGGAGTTCAAGACCAGTCTGGCCAACCATGGCCAACATGGTGAAACCCTGTCTCTACTAAAAATACAAAAATTAGCAGGGTGTGGTGGCCGGCACCTGTAATCTCAGCTACTCGGGAGGCCGAAGCAGGAGAATGGCTTGAACTTGGGAGGTGGAGGCTGCAGTGAGCCGCACTCCAGCCTGGGCGACAGAGGGAGACTGTGTCTCAAAAAAGAAAAAAAAGAAAGACTCATATCATACATGTTTTTGAGAAGGTGTGATTGTCAAAATAATTGACACAGGTAAAGTGTTATTGCTAAATTTTTAAATACAACTCTCAGGCTGGGCGCGGTGGCTCACGCCTGTAATCCCAGCACTTTGGGAGGCCGAGGTGGGCAGATCACGAGGTAAGGAGATCGAGACCATCCTGGCTAACACAGTGAAACCCCGTCTCCACTAAAAAAAAATCCAAAAAAAATAAAATTAGCCAGGTGTGGTGGCATGCGCCTATAGTCCCAGCTACCCGGGAGGCTGAGGTAGGAGAATGGTGTGAACCCGGGGGAAGCGGAGCTTGCAGTGAGCCGAGATCGCTCCACTGCACTCCAGCCTGGGTGACAGAGCGAGACTCTGTCTCAAAACAAACAAAAACAAAAACAAAAACTCTCTAGAAACCAGCAGATGCAAATCAGTAAGTATGTACCACTTACAAGCTTGGTCTAATAGACATGTAGAGTCGGTGCACACTTCTCAGGCCCACATGGAACACTGACACACACCTGACCACATTCTAGGCCTCAAAGTCTCAAGTCTTAAGGGTGTGTATTATACAGACTCCAGGCCTTGCAACCATATTCATGGGCTAATCCTAGCAACGTTACTGAGCTTGCTTATTGATCTGCACGTGACAGTACCCACAGTTCTTGCAAACTTAATGTCAAATGGAGACATTGAGCTGCAGAATGTAAACATAAGGTGATGTGAATTATTACATTTTAAAACACAGAATATTGTTTGTTTATGAATAAACACTTAGGTAGCAAAAAGCCTAAAGACACAGAAGGAAGGATCTACCTACTGGTGAGAGTTTCAGAGGTTACTTTACTTGTACCTGAAATATTGTGTTTAAAGCATAAAAAGGCCTGGGCCAGGCGCTGTGGCTCATGCCTGTAATTCCAGCACTTTGGGAGGCCGAGGCAGACTGATCACCTGAGGTCAGAAGTTCAAGACCGGCCTGGCCAATATGGCGAAACCCCATCTCTACAAAAGTACAAAAATTAGCCGGGCATGATGGCGGGTGTCTGTGATCTCAGATACTTGGGAGGCTGAGGTGGGGAGAATCGCTTGAACCCGGGAGGCGGAGGTTGCCCTCTAGCCAACATTGCCCTCCAACCTGGGCGACAGAGCAAGACTCCATCTCAAAAAACAAACAGACATAAAAAGGTCTGAAATAAATGTGACAGTTTCATATATTTAATGTACTTTGTGTTTACCTAGAGCTTGTTCTATCCCTTACTTCATATTTCATCAGAATTGAGATCATTAATATTAAGAGAAAAAGGGCTCAGTGTTGGGCACATAATTGGTGTCCAGCAAATGTTTTGTCCTGACTAGGCTTTAGGAGCACATCCAATGAGCTGCAGTGGGAGAAAGTTCCTAGGGTAGGGCCTGGCTAGTGCAAGCGCCCAGGATGGATTTGCCTCTCCTTCTCCTGCCTTGGGGTTTTGGTCCAGCCTCCTATATGGAGCCTTGTAGATTGCAGGGCCGGGCTGACTTTCCGGATGCAACAGCAGCAGCACAGCCTGCTCTAACTGGTTAGCTCTCCCACAGCCCAAGAATCTGGGAGGCTCCGTGAGTCCTGGAAACATCAGAGAGGCAGCAGCAGGCCTCCGAGGCTGGGGAGACTGGGCAATAGCCCATGACTTACCCTCGTGTCCCCACCTCCAACAGGACAGCAAGACCCTCTACTGCATGTCACTGCCAAGCCCTGCATGTCACCGTTGTCTGGCAGGTCAGGGAGAGAAGGACATTCCCGGCTGCCCCATTCCTCCATTTTCTTGCTGTATTACTCGTTAATATCCCCCCACCCTTATCTCCCCTTAGGCCGTGGACTTTCTACCTTTTTAGGCTAATTAGCAAACCTATTATACAATAACTACATGACTGGGTTTCCATGGTGATTTGCGTGTTCTGTCTCATGGTGCTTTCTAAAGAGCCTATCTTAATCCTCATCAGCCCCACCACGGCTCGTCTCCGCCATACCTCATTACAGCGAAAGCTTCCTTAAGAAAACATTGTTTTTCATAAAGCTCATTTCGCTGGGGCAAAAAAAGCAATCTCAAATCTCAATTTTTTTTAAAACAAATTTGCATTTTGAAAACAAAGGCTTTTTGAGTTCAAATTCATTAAATTGCCTCTAACGCAGCATGTAATTGAGAGTAACTTGTTTCTAATCATGAGTTTCGTTACCATCAGGAGATATCAAATACTTTTAGCATACATGCTGTTAAGCAGATTAAAGGCACTTAGGATTCACGTCCGTGTGGCCACTTCGTGGATGTGTGCAGGCGAACCTTGAAGACTCTGTTCAGAGACCCGTACAAAATACGTGAGCGATTTCATTCTCTTCAGTTGGGGAGTCTGCAGATGGTCAAGCACTGAGAAATACCAGGTTGGTGGGAACAAATCGTTTTGAGCCAGGCCCAGTGGGGAGACTTGTAGTGTGGACAGTCTCTTGATGAATATAGACTTGCACCGTCCTGTGCATTATTTACCCAGCTGCGCCTATTACTATTTCAATAATTTAACGCAATTTGTTACAGGGGTAACAACTGATTGCAATCAATAAGCAAGAAGCCTGGAATCCAATCTAAACTGTATGAGGGCCCCAGCAGGTCTTTCGGGGCAGAACTTCCCTTTCTTCCTTAACCCTTTCTGTCCCTGGAACATCTCAAGAGTGGTCTGAAGAAACCCCTGTTGAAAAAATCCTCAGTGTGATAGCGTCCGGCCCCGGAATGCATTTGGCAGGGTCCCTTCCGGTTGCTACTCAAAGTGTGGCCCACAGATTGGCCATGCCAGCATTGGCATCAGCTTCGGTGTCAGCATCAGCACCAGTATCGTCTCGACTTTGCTTGAAATGTAAATTCTCATGCCCCACCCTGGACATGTGGAGGAGGGGCCCAGTGAGCTGTGTTCTTACAAGCCCTCCAAATGATTCTGATGCATACACATGTTTGAGAGCCACAGGACGAGGGCAGGACCAAGTGTTAAGATAATAGGCTGGGTGCAGTGGCTCAAGCCTGTAATCCCAGCACTTTGGGAGGCTGAGGCGGGTGGATCACCTGAGGTCAGGAGTTCAAGACCAGCCTGGCCAACTTGGTGAAACCCCATCTCTATTAAAAAATACGAAAAATTCGCCGGGCGTGGTGGTGGGTGCCTGTAATCCAAGTGACTCGGGAGGCTGAGGCACGAGAATCACTTGAACTCGGGAGGCAGAGGTTGCAGTGAACCGAGATGGCACCACTGCACTCCAGCCTGGGCAACAGAGAAAGACTCCGTCTCAAAATAAAATAAAATATAATAAAACAAAACCGTCATAACAAACCGTCATAACAGAAAGTGCAAGCAGGGCTCAGTTTTAATATCCACCAAGCCTGCTTTATTGTGGGCCACAAGAATTAGAAGGAGCCAGTCATGCGTCTTCTTGATCCCATACCCAGCGCCCCCCACCCATGGCTTCCAGCATCTTCTCCCTCATGGCATGCTCCATCCCGCTGGCTCTGCTCCACGGCTCCTCCAAACATAGCTCCCGCTTTCACACCCTGCAGGGAGAGTTCTGTTTTTGTACATATTGCAACTGCTAGAATTGACAGAAGTGACATTTATTATAAAACATGTATTTTATTTTATCGCATTTCTCAAACAACCAACTATGACATTTCTTCCAACCCCCAAACAAATCTAGGAATGGAATGAGTTTGGCAAGTGGTTTTCAAGGGCAACATTTTATGATTAGTCTCTGTTCTCTTGTGACAGAGGAATGTTTCTTACTTCAATAATTGAATCAACAGTCAGCGTTTCATCTATCATCATTTAGAATTAGACAATATCTATAACACCCTCAACACACACAAAAAGAGCAAGTGTTTCAGTGCACTTATATATATGTTACTTTTTATATAAAATACACATTCTATAGTTACATAAAAATATATTATTTTAAATATATATAAAACCAGCTTTAGAGAGATATAATTCACATACCATACAATTTGCCCATTGAAAGTGTAAACTCCGTGATTTTTTTGTATCTCTCCAGAGTTGTATGACTTTCACTACAATCAATTTTTAAATATCTTCCAGACAGGCATGGTAGGTCACACCTGTCATCCAGCACTTTGGGAGGTCAAAGCGGGAAGATCACTTGAGGCCAGGAGTTCGAGACCATCCTGGGCAACATGGCAAGGCCCCGTCTCTATAAAAAGTAAAAAAATTAGCTGGGCATGGTGGCACATGCCTGTAGTTCCAGCTACGCAGGAGGCTAAGGTGGGACAATTGCTTGAATCTGGAGGTCAAGACTGCAGTGAGCCAAGATTGCGCCATTGCACTGCAGCCTGGGTAACAGAGCAAGACCCTGTCTCAAAAATAAAATAAAATAATAAAATAAAATAAAATAACACAACATAACATAACATAAAATAAAATAAAAAAATAAAATAAAAAGCCAGGTGTGGTGGCTCACACCTGTAATCCCAGCACTTTGAGAGGCCGAGGCGGGCGATCACCTGAAATTGGGAGTTCGCGACCAGCCTGACCAACATGGAGAAACCCCGTCTCTACTAAAAATACAAAATTAGCCGGGCGTGGTGGCGCATGCCTGTAATCCCAGCTACTCAGGAGGCTGAGGCAGGAGAATCGCTTGAACCGGGAGGCGGAGATTGTGGTGAGCCACGATTATGCCATTGCACTCCAGCCTGGGCAACAAGAGTGAAACTCCATCTCAAAAATAAATAAATAAATACAAAATAAAAGAAGATAAAATAAAACATTTTCAGCCCCCAACAGAAACCTAGGCCCTTTAGCCATTACCGCCCAGTTTCCCTTTCTGCATAGCCCTAGGCAAACATGGGTTCACTTTCTGTTTCTATGGATTTGCATGTCTAGACATTTTATATATTTCATACAAATGGAATCATGCAACATGTAACCCTTCATAACTGGCTTATATCACCTAGCATAATGTCCAAGGTTCATCTGTGTTATAGCATTTATCAGCACCTGATTTTTCCTAATGGCCAAATTTTACCACATGTGTACATCCGTGCTCCCTCCTCACCATTATGATACTTGTCAAGTTGGATTTTAGTTCCCAACTGTGGTGTATATGTGTGCGTGTGTGTACGTGAGTATTTTAATACTAGTGGTTATTTATAATTACTTTCAGCATCAGCATCCTCTCCTTTTCTTCCCTCCCTCTCTTCCTACCCCTTCTTCTCCCCTGGCGCCCACCCCCACCCTTCATGGTGGGAACTAGACCCTTGGGTTGAGTGACTGGTAAGCAGTTTGAATCTTATGGCCAGGCTCTGAGCTACAAACTCAGGCCCTAGCAGATAATTTTCTTAGACTCAGTGTCCTTGTAATCTCTATGGTGGCCTTGCCTACAACACAGATTGTAGCACATGTGACAGTGATGAGTGGCTCTCAATTGCCACCATCACAGATACTTCTCTTTCCTCCTAGAAAGAGAAGAATTTGCCCATCACCAGAACCACTGAGCCCTACAGCTTCCCTAGGCAGGGATTGAGAAGCAGACAGCACACTGAGAAGGCACACTTCACGAGACATCCACCACGTGATGCTTACTTATGGCTGGGTTCTCCAATGTTATAGAACAATTTCCTGCCAGGCACAGTGGCTTACTTTTATAATGCCAGCAAGGGGAGAGGATTGCTTGAGCCCAGGAATTTGAGATTAGCCTGGACAATATAGGGAGATCTTATCTCTACAAAAATTTAAAAGTTAGCCAAGCGTGATGGTACGCACGTGTAGTCCCAGCTACTTGTGGGGCTGAGGTGGGAGGATTGCTTGAGCCTGGGAGGTCAAGCCTGCAGTAAGCCGTGATCACACCACTGCACTCCAGCCTGGGTGACAGAGTGAGACCCTGTCTCAAAAAAAAGAAAAAAAAGAGAATGTCCCGATGTGGGGACCTTCTCAATAGTCCTGAGCATCCCTCACACCTAGCACTGCATGGGCATACAGGTGTGAGCAGAGGAATGACTTGGGCTCACAGGTGAAGTGCTAAGGGTCACGGTCACACCATCGAGTCCGACACTCATTTCATCATTTCACAGACAAAGACCTGGAGCCTTTCATAGGTTCCATGACTTGTCTTGTCTGAGGCCTCAAAGGAGTGTCACCAGGACTGGAGCTGGGTGGGGAGACAGGTTCTACGGATGGATGGTTTGCTGACCTTCTGATGCACAGAAAATCTGGACTTTATTGCAGAGGGCGATTCTTTCCCTTCAAAACTCTTTTTTATTTTTGCCCTGAAACAAGCCTGTCTCGTGGAAACTCTCTGGGGCTATCCCATTGTTCGTATTCCCTCCTGGGGTGTAAGATAGCCTCATATTTCCACTCTGCAGGCTCTGAGGTTTTTTCTAGTTCCAGCTCAGACTCCCCCTTCTCACCCCTCTGAGTTTCAGACTTGGATGTCCAACTGCTTCCAGGATGTTGCCACACAATGTCTCAAACTTAAAATGTCTAGCACAAAACTTAAACAGGCTCCATGATTTGTCTGAGGCTTCAGAGGAGGAAACTCTAATCATCTCCTCCTCCAAAACACTTCCTGTCTATACTCAGCCCTTACCATCTTCTAAATGATCACTGTTGCACTAGGTCCTCAAGTGAAAAACCAAGGGGGCATCTTGCATGCTTTTCTTCCTCACATCCCCCACGTTATATGCACTGGTGACTCCAGGCACACCTGACATCTCTTCCTCAATGCTCTCCCTTGGTGCTGGGTCTACCCACTGCATTAGCCCTTGATTGATCTGCTGCATCTCCTGTCACTCTCCAACAATCCATTTTTAACTGCCAGATGGCCCATTCAAAATGCAAACCAGAGAACTCAATTTCTTTTTTCTTTTATTTTTTCTTTTTATTTTTATTTGAGACAGAGTGTCACTCTGTCGCCCAGGCTGGAGTGCAGTGGGGTGACGTCGGCTCACTGCAACCTCTGCCTCCTGGGTTCCAGCAATTCTCCTGCCTCAGCCTCCTGAGTAGCTGGGATTACAGGTGCGTGCCAAAACGACTGGATAATTTTTGCATTTTTAGTAGAGACGGGGTTTCGCCATGTTGGTCAGGCTGGTCTCGAACTCCTGACATTGTGATCCACCCACCTCAACCTCCCAAAGTGCTGGGATTACAGGCGTGAGCCACTGCACCTGGCCAATAAGTCAATTTCTAGCCAAAAGCCCTCGATGACTTCTGCTTGCCTCCAGCATGAAAATCAGGCTCCTCCTGGCTTCAACACACTTCACAGACTTTCTCGCACTGTGCAGATAAGCACTCTTTGGGCAGGGACTATTCTGTCTTGTCTGCCACTGAACCTGCCATGCTTGGCACACAGTAGGAGTTGGCACAAAGCAGGAAGGACTGGTTGATGGAGTGTCTGGCTCTATTCCTGCCTTGGTCTCCCTGCAGCTTTGTCTGACCACCTGACTCTGGACCTGCTGCTGGCTGTGGGATTCCAGGGCTGTGAATTGAGGCTGATGGCTGTGCAGTGATGTTTGTGATGAATGCACTCATTTGAAAATATAAATACTATAACACAAAGTATGTGTGTCATGATACCTTAGGATAAAATACCACATGGTAGTTTGGAATTTATTGAGAAGGATTCATTCTTCCCCTTACTCCCTGTCTAATTTTCAGCTGGAAGCTGAGTTGTCTTCTGAGCTGGGGCCTCTGGGGCTGGAGGGCCACCTCCTGCTGGTTTTGCCAGAGGTCAAGCTGAGGATCTTGAACCCAGTGTCCTGTAGATTACTTCCAGGTGAGATGACCCTCAGGGAATGAAAGAGGCCTTCACAGTAAGGAGCCACTAACATTTCTGCATCTGAGAAGAAGAGCAAGCATTAAACCATAAAATGCTCCTGGCTAATGAAATAGAAGGTAAAAGGCCACTCTTCTCAAAAGCAGTATGGTGTCTTTGGAGGTTAAATGGCCCGTGATAGCAGCAGTCCTTACACTCATAAATACCAAGCGGGACTCCTAGGCGACCAGTGAAAATGCATGGAGGGCAGAGGGAGTTTTCTGGGGGCACTCTCAGCTGTCGTGGGTAGGGAGGGAGCTTGCAGCATCTTCTCTTCCCCCTTAAAGGGCAAGTTCTCTGCTGCAAACTTTGAGGCATCTTCCTTTAGCCCAGGAATCTGAACGGCCCCGTGGGTTCTTGTGCACAGGGGTCTGTGACCCAAGACCAGCTGCATTCTCAGGTCAATTTGGGGGTCATCCTAGGAATAAGGGAAACATTACTGATGAGGCAGAAACTCTCCTGATCTTTAGTCTGCAGGGATTTTCTGAATGCTGATTAGATGCTGGGGATTCAGCTGGGGGGAAAGCATGGCGTGCACGTTTTTAAGTGAACCAGAGCTGAGAAACTGTCAGGCATATGCTGAATGCAATGTTAGAGGAATGGTCAAGTTACAGGGGACACAGAAGATACAATGATGCAATGGTTAACACTGAAGGAAGGGAAAGGTGTCAGGGAGGGTGGCCCTTCTGGGGAGCAGACAGCCTGAAGGAGCACCAGGAGGCAGCAGAAATGTCTTGGTAACTGCAGGCAGATCTATCTGGCAGCAGCACAGGATTCTGAAGCAGAGTTTACCCTAGAAAGTCATCTCTGGGCAGCTCAGGGTTGGATTTGCATTTTAGAGAAGGTCATGCTGGCCCTAGTGACAAAGTGGATTGGAGGGAAACGGGAGATCAGCTAGTATGCTGTCATTCCAGCCCTGCCAAAGCTGCTGCACTGGTGAAGATGAAAGGCAGGCAAGGAGAAGCCAAGCATGTAGTGTCAACAGGCCTTGGGGGCAGTCGGCTCTAGGAAGAGATGGGAATAATTTTCATGAATGAGGCATGAGCACATGGGTGGTTCAATAGACTCAGAGGGGGCTGGGCGTGGTGGCTCACGCCTGTAATCCCGGCACTTTGGGAGGCCAAGGTGGGCAGATCACCTGAGGTCAGGCGTTCAAGACCAGCCTGGCCAACATGGTGAAACCCCGTCTCTACTAAAAATACAAAAAGTTAGCTGGGTATGGTGGCAGGCGCCTGTAATCCCAGCTACTTGGGAGGCTGGGCGGGAGAATCTCTTGAACCTGGGAAGCAGAGTTTGCAGTGAGCCGAGATTGCACCGTTATACTCCAGCCTGGGCAACAAGAATGAAACTCTGTCTCAAAAAAAAAAAAAAAAAAAAGTTGGATAATCAGATTTTCCAGGAAGATACTGAGTTCAGTTTGGGACATATTTAGATTGAGGTGTCTGCAGGCCACCTGAGAATGTCCTAAAGGAAGGGAGCTCCTAGCTCCAGGTTGGGGCTCAAAGACATTGTCACATCAGACATAGTCACATCAGACATATATCCAGACCTGGGAAATAGCATTAGGGTAGAAATGAATTCCAAAGTGAATGAGATTGCCTATGGAGATTACAGACAAATGGACACCAGGCCTAATCTAGTCAACAGAGTTTGCATGTAAAATTTCTCCCATCCAGTGCCCTGATGACATTGACAGCGAAATCCTTTGAAACCGGGTGAGAAACTCTGTTTCACTTTGAGAGTCAACCCTTGGATTTGCATGAAAATCTTGCTTTGAGCATCTTGTAAGCAGGGACACAGTTTTTTTTGGTAGAGGGAAGGAAGTTTAAACTCTGTCTTTGATATTAGAGTGGGTATTTGTGAGGTGAATGGATACCTAAGCTAGGAGATCATGGTGACTACATGCTGGGCCATTGGGACCCAGATTATTTGAAAGAAAGAAATATATTAGGAGGGAAAAGTATATTTATGTGAAAATCTGCTCCATGCACCAAATAGTCAAGCTCTTTCCTTCCCGTGGCTGGAACTATACTTGTTCTGTCTGCAGCAGGAAAGGAGTCAAGTTGTCAAACACACAGAAAGAGGCATTGATGAGCTATCGATACCCTAAACCAAGGAGTCAGCAGCATGTCAACAATCAATCGCTTTTCTCACCGGTTTAAATGCCCCCATCAGCTCAGACGCTGATGCTTTTACTCTGTAGTGCTAGGTGTAGCTTACAGGCAGGCCCGTGCATTAGGCACTGAAAAGAAACATGTTGAAAGGAGACTGGTATTTGCTATTGAATGGATTGTTTCAGTTTTCTTTAAGTCATCAAAGGCAAATTATACTGAAGTAAGAGCTAGAAGAGTTGGCATTGTTGATTGCAAGAGAAGCCTGGAGAGAGGAAGGCCTCATCTACCTGTCACAATAGCCCATGGAGGATTAAGTGGCGGAGGAGATGCTGGATGTCGCAACAGACCTAGGTCCAGGTGGCTTTGTGTTGCGTTGTAATTCTGGGTGATTCCTCCATTCACAATAGGGCCCTAGTGTCTTGAAGAGAGTGGACCACAGGAAGCATGTGGGGGGCCTGTAGGACCTAGCTAAGTTATTGGGGGTGCAATGTAGGACACTGGTTTTAGAGGGGATCTGGGACAGCAGGAAGGATGCTGCGGACACCAAGCTACCTGGGCAAGAATGAGCAGTTGTCCAACATATATTCTAAGGGGCAAAGCAGGGTCAGAGACAGTTCAGCTGCTAGAGGATTATATTCGACCCTACCTCAAACTGGTTCAAGCAAAGTAATGTTGTCTTGTATTACTGAGAGGCCCAGGGGTGGGCCAGCATCACGTATGATTGGATACGGATGCTCAAATGCACCAGAACATATCTCTCTCTCTTTCCTCTCTCCTCTGTGTGGCCCTATGTTTGGACAGGCTTTCCCCACACGATGGTCCAGTGGCTGTAAGCAGTGGTGGCTTGTTTTATGTAGCTTAGTAACATTAATTGAAATAAAGTTCTGGCAAAGATCCCAGGATTTAATCTCATTTGTGTGGGTTGGACCATTTATCCATCGGTGATCCAATCACAGTGTCCACAGGGATGAATGCTGTGGTGGATCTGGCTCCAGTTGGGTGTCTACCTGTTGAGATGCGGAGAGATGGAGTCAGCCCCAACCAAATGACAAGGAATGGGAATGGGATTGAGAGGGGGTGTTCTCTCAAGGAATGTCAGGGTTTTGAATGAGTCAAAGCAATAAAAGTAAAATAAGGGGAATCTTGCAATGAGGTGGGGAAGGGCGTGGCAGCAGGTGGCTTCAAACTGCCTTGTAATTCTGGGAGATCTCTCTGTTCACAATAGAACCCTTGTATCATGAAGAGAGAGAGGTCTGCTAGAAGCACATGGGGCCTCAGGGACTCAGTTAAGTTACTGGGGTTCAGTGTAGGACACTGGTTTTATAGGGGGTCTGGGAGAGCAGGAAGGGTACTTGTACATTTGTAATGGATGGTGGGGTGGGGGGTGTCAAGGCCCAAGCCCAGTGCTAGAGCTGAGGGCAGTGGATTGTAGACCATGTGCCACAGAGCCATGCCGCCTGGCCGAGATGACTCAGGGTTGGGTGGCCACGGAGCTGGGGGATCTGGGCGACTCAACTCAGCTTCAACCACAGCCACATCTTGTATCTATTTTGCACAATAGGTTTCCATTTGATGAAAGCACTTAGTTGTCCTAAAAGCCTCAAAAAAAATCCACTGGACAAGGGTGGTGGAATTCCACATCTCTTAAGCCAGACCTGGGCCTGCCCAATAGGCAGCATGATTCACTTCCAAAGGTGAATGACTGTTGTCATAATGAGCTCAGGCCAGCATAGGTGACCTTCTGAGAAAGAGGAGGGTCAGGAGACAGGCAGGGCCGGCAGGGATGTCAGGAACATTCCTAGAGGCGGGGAGGACTGATGAGTGGGCTGCATGCATGGGTTGGCATCCCCTGTGCTACAGGGACAAATGTTGGCAAGCAGACTCCCATAGGTGACCTCTGCCAGTTGCAGGGAATCTGAAAAAACTGTGATTTCATGCCAAAAAGATGGGGGAGGTTGGGAATTGCCTCCCCACCATCCTCATTGCACAGAGGACACTTGTCCAATTGCTGGTTTACTATTATCATTGTCGTCTTGCTATCTTTTCTTTATTTGTACTTATTCTAAAAAGATTGGAGGTGTCTGTGAGAAAAGATCCATCCGTTTATAGGTCTATGCATCAGCCCCGCTACCCTTCCACTTAACATGTATCTACCACGACGCACTGTGCTAGGTCTTGGGCCTGTAAAGATAATGCAGTCCTGGCCCCCAAAGTCCAGGCCCTTCACAACTCAGAGGAGGAGATTGATGTGTTAGCAAACAGTTGCTATGTAGTGAGATAAAGATAACAATAGAGAATTAAAGGTCGACCTGTGAGTCCCCAGGAGAACTTCCCTTACAACTTGAGCATTTGCAAATAATTGAGGCTCAAAGGAATGGGCGAATGGAAGGGCCTCCTAGACTTTAGGGAACAGCAGAGCAAAGTTACTGAGACACGAGGTACACTCTAATAAGAGAGGGTGATTTCCTTGTGTCTGGGACCTAAAGAGCTGCGAAGGGAAGAGACTGAGGCCAGTGAATGAAGTGCTTGCAAGTTTGACCTTTATTTCTTGGTGGGGAGCTGCTGAAGGTTTTGAAGCCAAGAAGTGGAATTGGAATCTGCCCCGGGCTTACTTTTATGCCTGCGTTGATGTAAGTTCTGGCATTCTTGAGCTTGCCCTTGATCAATGATTGTGTGTTTGTGGAAATCATCCTCTTATCTAATCAGGTTGATAACGTCCACATTGTGAACATGACATGTCACTGAGATTTGGGGCTGATGCAAAAATAGTCACTTTAAGTGTAGGAGGTATTTGTATGTCATTTGGAGTAAAAAATCTCTTATGTGTTTCACACATTGAATTGTTAATCAACTGAAGCATAAATGTGTATTTATTTGTTGTGAGACAAATTGTTGCAACAGTTAATGATTGTGGATGCTACTCATCTTATGTACAAAACTATCATTAAAGAATGTTCAGATAGTTAAATAAGTAGGAAAACAGATCAACAGTCAATTCAAATATTAAGACAGTCTAGAGTAACTTTACAAAGAACGTACCATTTTTGCAACTACAAACATTTGTAAAAGTTTAAATAATAAAAGGCAAAATCGTAGAAAATAATTTATATCATAATTCTAATTTTCCTGGAAGTGTTTTGTTTATTGGTGTATTATTAGTCGACAGTTGCTACATTAATGATGTAAAATGAACCATACCAGCGTCTTAGTGGTTTACAACAACCCTCACTTCCTGTTTTTGTTCACAGGTCTGCAAGACAGCTTTGGTTCAGCTGATTTCAGCCAGGCTCACCCCGACTTTGCAGGGCGCTGCAAACCCCAGTCTTCAGGTCAGGTTCAGGTATGTTCTATATGTCTCCATCGTTGTGGGACCAGTGGGTATGCAGGGCAAGTTCTTTTCATGGCAAGTGGCAGATGCCTCTAGGCCATGACAAATCACTCAAGTACATTTAAATTTCTGATCATGTTATGTCTGCTAAAAGGCCATTGGCTAATGTAGCTCACATGGTCCAGCTCAATCAACTGGGGTGAGGAAGAGGGCAATCTAAAGAGGGGGTCTGCAGAGTCATAAGGCAAAGGGAGAGGATGGGAACAAGGCACTGTAACCCAGCCTACCACAGCCACAGAGGAGGAGATACATCTTTTCTGCAGACAGTTACTATTAGAGACAGAAGGAGACTAAATCACTCCATGTCACTTTCACCATTAGCAGCACCCCATCCTGGTAAAATTAGACAAAAATGAACCTGCCTTCCTACTAGCTTTTGTGTGTATATTAATAATTCTTTACCTATAATATATAATGTCAGACTTTTACAATTTAGTTATTAATTTTTTTTTTTTTTTTTGAGACAGAGTCCTGCTCTGTCGCCCAGGCTGGAGTGCAGTGGCGCGATCTCAGCTCACTGCAATCTCCGCCTCCCGGGTTCACACCATTCTCCTGCCTCGGCCTCCCGAGTAGCTGGGACCACAGGCTCCTGCCACCACGCCTGGCTAATTTTTTTGTATTTTTAGTAGAGACGGGATTTCACCGTGTTAGCCAGGATGGTCTTGATCTCCTGACCTCGTGATCCGCCTGCCTCGGCCTCCCAAAGTGCTGGGATTACAGGCGTGAGCCACCGTACCTGGCCTATTAAATTTTTAATAATAAAAAAGTAATTATAATTAATTTTTAATGGCTTTGAGATTTATTTTTGGATCCCAGAAGTTCCTTCTCCATGGCAATATTTGTTTGGATCTTTTTTGCAGTTTAATATTGATTTCTTTTTTTTTTTAACTCTTGGCCATTCAGCATATGGCTCAATGAATTTTAGTGCACCTCTTGTATCTATCTCTCTACCTTAGGCATATTTGGATCATATCCATATATTGTATCCATTTGTCCTGCAATTTGTCTTTTCATGTAATGAGTTCTTTCCACACCAGCATATATAGACCTACTTCATTATAGCTAATGTCTACACATTGTTCCGCTGATTTAAGGTTCCTCCACAGTGGAATTTACTAACACATCCCTCATGGATGTGTGTCTAGGTTCCCCATCCTGCCTATCCCAGCGCTGCAGTTACGGCCAGTCTCACTGTCACTCACCAGAGTCGGGTGCCTGCCCATATATCCTGCAATGGAGCCAATAGCCTCCTGAGGCCTGCATGGGATGTCCCTTCTGCCCCCATCCTCCTCACGCCACTTGTTCTTTCAGGAATATTTCATGCTACTGATCTCTTCCTCCTTCGGCTTTTTCGTGCTCGCTGTCCCCAGTGTTCTGCTCAGTGCCCTGTGGCACGCCTTGCCTTCTTTTAAAGGTGTACTCAGGGATTCTCCTCATTTTTCACTGCTCATTCCTGTCTGGGCTTTCCCTGGAAGATCCCCTGCCACCCATCCCCTGCTGCCTCCAGGACTGTCTCCCAGCCCGGGCCTCTGGCATAGAAGCCATCTGCCTCCTGGTTGCACCGCCTGGAGGAAACGCAGGCCCCTCACTCAGCTCTCGCTCCGTTTGCCATCCTCCTGTGTGCTTCCTGCCTTGGTCGTTGGTGCCATCATAGCCGTCCCCACTCCCACATTCGAATGACGCTTTTAGGTGTGTTCATTCCACCTCTGAACCTCTCACACTGACCCCCTCCTCTAGTCTCTACAGTGCTCTACTCAACATTTGCTAGTGGTGGCCCCGTCCACCTTGTGTGCGTAGTACGTCCCAGCCATCCCTTGGCAGCCAGGACCATCGGCACACTAGCAAGTCCGTGGGGTCAGGTGTGCGTCTCTGGGCCTGCCTCCGATCCTTCCATCCTGCCCACACCTCTGAAACTCTCTCCATTTGAACCACCTGTATTGGATTCTGTTTCCTGCTGGGGTGTTGATGGGTGGGATTTGTTCATTCATGATTTTTCGGCCCCATCTGTCTTCTGTCTGCTTGTCCCAGGCACCTGGGGAATCACTCCTACCTAATGGAGAGGGAAGGGAGTCCATGATTATGGAAAGATGTGACACCTTTCATAAAGCAGAGAGGGATTGCTTCTCCCTCTGATCCCAAGGAAGGCTGCCTGGAGGAGGAAGCACTGGGGTGGTACGGGGAGCAGAGTTTGATGAGTGAAGAAGGGGTGGAGTAGGATAAAAACCACGGCAAAGAGCTCTCAAAGTGAGTCTGCCTCTCCCCAGGCCATAGTCCATGATGTCACCACCATGTGGTCACGGGGCTAGAAGCCTTGGCACCATCATTGACTCTTACTTTTCCCTCCCCGCCATGCCTGGCCTGTCACTGAGGACAGTGGTGTCTCCTTCTAATGTGCTCCTTGCCTCCCTGTCCCCTCTTCTCTATCTCTTCTGCCACATCCGCACAGTAGCCAGGGTGTCCTATTTGGCCAGAAGAAAAGCAAATAGATGGCCGGGCGTTGTGGCTCACACCTGTAATCCCAGCACTTTGGGAGGCCAAGGTGGGCGGATCATGAGGTCAAAAGATAGAGACCATCCTGGCTAACACAGTGAAACCCCGTCTCTATTAAATATACAAAAACAAAATTAGCCGGGCGTGGTGGCGGGTGCCTGTAGTCCCAGCTACTCGGGAGGCTGAGGCAGGAGAATGGTGTGAACCTGGGAGGTGGAGCTTGCAGTGAGCCGAGATAGCGCCACTGCACTCCAGCCTGGCGACAGAGCAAGACTCCTTCTCAAAAAAAAAAAAAAAAAAAAGAAATACAAATAGATGAGTCTGTTTTTGGACATCTACTAGATACTTTGCACTATGCTAGACAGCTGAAATAGATTACTTTTAACTTTCATTACATTTCCGGGAGGTAAGGCCATGTTATTCCCACTTGGAGGTGAAGAAGCCGGTGTTGTTCCCTCTACGTTGAAGGGCTCCTCAGGATTGTGAATAGGGGAGGATGAGGAGCCGTGGTCATGTGCGCTTCTTCCCATCTCTGGGACTGGTCTTGGGCAAGTTCCTAGGGTTGATGGATTGCAGCAAGCCCTGAAACTCAGCTGCTTAGAGACAGAGCTTGTGTGCTGAATTTAATGAGCAAGCTCGCTCCAGCCAGCTGGAGACGAAACCTTTGTGACTTGGGTGGGCAGGGAGGAGTTCAGGAAAACTAGGGGATTCTAGAAGGATGATTCAAAGAACAGGGAGGGAGACGGGCCTCTGGGCCCAAGCAAAGACACAGGCTTATTGGAGGACTGGGGTTGCAGGGGGCTGGAGGAATGATGGGGAGGCTGGGGCAGCAGCTGGGGTGGGCGGGGTTTCTCATGCCTGTCAAGGAGTCGGCACATCATCCTAACTGCTGCCTTAAGGGGTAATCTCTCTGTAACTCTCTAACTCAGAGAATCTGGTGACTCGATTTCTCCTGATACTATATCTGATACTTTTATTATTTTAGTGAAGTCCGTGCTGCCGAAAATGCATAGAATGAATGAATAGCAGGTTCTGGCAACATCAGGCTAACCAAACTCATCACTTTCACGGCAAATGTGAAGCCTAACTTCCTGGCTCCCTGAAATGATCTCACTACTTTATTGTAAAGAACAGAGGCAGAGAAAGTCACGCCCTCTCTCCCTGTGTGTGACCTTTGCAATCAAGTGTCACCTGGGCGAAAGTGGCCTCTGGTGAAGGACTTACTTGGAGAAGTTGGAAAGCTGGAAGCCTGAGGAGATGGTGCTTGGGAGTGAGGTCATACGCATTGCCACCATGTCCCTTGTCTTTTTGTTGGAAGACGGCCAGGCTTTGCCAAGAGCTGATTGTTGAGGGCTTTGGGCGTTGGCTTAGGGCGCTTGTTTCCTGAGTGCTGATGAAGGAAGGATCCCTGGGCATCCAACTCTGCCCAGGGGCTACTCCAAGAGGCACTATGTCCTTAATTGACTTTAGAGGGCAGTTTTCCCAGTACCACTCTGCTTGGGATTGTCTCCAGCCATGGGCACACTAGCTGGCTCCGCTGTCTCTCCCTGGGGAGAAGGGAAGTTTGCTCTCCCAAGCCTGGGTTCCACTGCCTTCCACCCATCCTGCGCCTGCCCCCACCACCTCGAGTAAGCTTTTTAGGACAGCATATCCACGGTGAGCCATGCCAAGTACACAGCCTCATGTATTTGAGTGTGAGACAATCTTAGATTCACACTACTTACGGATGATACCAGCTACCGGCCACCCCTTCTTGACTGGACTCAGCATTAAATAGCAAGCTGTAGGCTATCCCTGGCAAGCAAGGAATTCTAGAACGTTGGAGCTGTATGGGCCACTAAGGCTGCTCCCCAGAATGTGGTAATGCAGCCAGTGTGGCACATGGGCAGACAGCTGATGCTGTCTCATCCTGTGGTGATGGAAAGTTGTCCTTATATGGAACAGAAATCTGTCTCCCTGAGGTTAGAAATCAGTGGCCCTCAGACCCTTATCCTGGCATTTTCAAGATCACTTAACAAGCCTATCCTTTCTCACAAGTATTATTATTTAGAGCTTATGTTTTTGTGGAGTTGATGGTTATAAAGGATACCCTTTTAAATATGTGATAAATTCCCTTTCCTGTTCCTTAGGTCAAATAGCACAGCCTTCTTCATACATTCTTTAAATGGAAAACTTTTCCTTTCCATAGAGCCCACAGTCTCAGATTCAATCTTTTTTTTCCTATTTATTTATTTATTTATTTTTATTTTTTTCAGACAGAGTCACGCTCTGTCGCTCAGGCTGCAGTGCAATGGCATGATCGCCACTCACTGCAACCTCCGCCTCCCGGGTTCAAGCAATTCTCCCACCTCAGTCTCCCAAGTAGCTGGGATTACAGGTGCCTGCCCCCATGCCCAGCTAATTTTTTTTTTTAATTTTTAGTAGAGACAGGGTTTCACCGTGTTGGCCAGGCTGGTCTTGAACTCCAGACCTCAGGTGATCCACCCGTCTCGGCCTCCCAAAGTGTTGGGATTACAGGCATGAGCCACCGCGCTTGGCCGTATTTATAAAAGTAATATATTCTTGGAGAAAATTGAGTAAATACAATTCAAAGAAGAAAAATACACCGAGTTCATTGGGCAGTGCTGTCCGCCAGGTCACCGAACCTGCAACAGCATCCCAGCCCTGTAGCACTCCAGGTCCCCTGAGTTATTCAAATTCAGCCCAGTGCAATGCTTCAGTCTCAAACTCAATATAAACTGCACCTCCTTGCCCTCCTCTGCACAGGCCGGAGCTGGGACCTGTGGCCTGGAAGATAGTCCCGCTGGCCATCCCCTCCCTGGAAGGCAGCCCCTCCAGCATGTTGGGGCCACAGCGGGGAGGGAAGAGCGAGGACTTTCCTTTGTTCCCTCGATGCTGTCACCTTCTTTCTCCCTGGATTTCGGAGCCCCCTGTGTGCCAGGCCTGCGAAGGTTGGGGATCTCGTGGGGCACATGGGGCTAAACGGGTTAGTTGAGGAGAGCTGCAGAGCTCCCCAAGGTGCTGTTCCCCAATATTCTAGATAAAGTTCTAGTTCTGCACGACCTTTATGTAAAAAATTATTTTTAATAATAAGTGTACGTATTTGTGGGGTATAAGTGATGTTTTGGTGCCTGTATACATTGTGGAATCACCACATCAGTGTGGTGAGAACATTTAAAATCTACTATTTGGGCAATTTTGAAATTTACAACACATGATTAACTGTATTAGTCTGTTTTCATGCTGCTGATAAAGACATACTTGAGACTGGGCAATTTACAAAAGAAAGAGGTTTAAGGGACTCATAGTTCCACATGACTGGGGAGGCCTCACAATTACGGCGGAAAGTGAAAGGCAAGTCTCACATGGTGGAAGACGAGAGAAGAGGGCTCGTACAGGGAAACTCTCCTTTATAAAACCATCAGATCTCATGAGACTCACAAGAAAGACCTGCCCCCATGATTCAGTGACCTCCCACCAGGTCCCTCCCACAACGTGGGAATTGTGGGAGCTACAATTCAAGATGAGATTTGGGTGGGGACACAGTCAAACCATATCGTTAACTACAGTCACCCTGCTGTGCAATCCATCTCTAAAGCCCCTTCTGTCTAATAGAAACTTTGTACTCTTTGACCAACATCTCCCCGTTCCCACCCTGCCCCTCCAGCCCCTGGTAACCATTATACTCTCTACTTCTATGAGTTCAACTTTTTCACATTCCACGTATCAAGACATCATGCAGTATTTGTCTTTCTTTGCCTGGCTTATTTTACTTCGCATAATGTCCTCCAGGTTCATCCATGTTGTTGCGAATGACAGAATGTTCTTCTTTTTAACGGCTGAATAGTATTCCATTGTGCATATATACCACATTTTAAAAATCCAGTCCTCTGATGGACACTTAGGTTGATTCTTTATCTAAAGATAAAAGATAAGTGTTGTTGAGGATGTGGAGAAACGGGAATCCTTGCCCACTGTTGGTGGGAATGTAAATTAGTAAAGCCACTATGGAAAAGAATATGGAGGTTCCTGAAAAAACTAAAACCAGAACTACCATAGGATCCAGCACCCCCACTTCTGGGTATATATCCAAAGGAATTGAAATCAGTATAAAATCATAGATATCTACGCTCCCATGTTTATTACAGCATTATTTACAAGATTTTTCGACTCTCTCGATAACTCTCCTATAGCCTCAGATCTGTCCTCCTGCTGCTGGGGTTTCCCTGCCCAGTGGGCTGCCCCCTAGGGAAAGATCCCAGCCACCCTCACAGGTGTCGTTGGGTCCAGAGGAAACACATGCATTCTCGCCGTGGCAAATGGCAGGAGCGCATGCAGCCCACTGTGTCTCGCTAAAGCTGTCAATGTCTTTTGAGGAGCCATCAAATTCAGAATGCTAGGACTTAATTATAATTTAATTAGGATCTTTGTAGCCTGTTATTGAAATGGATTTATTCTTTTTTTGCTATGTCCTTTTTAATGTTTTGTTATTAGTACTGCGCTAGATTGATAAAATAAATTGGATTGTATTCCATCTTTTTCCACACTTTGGAACAGTTTTTATAATATGAGAATAATCTGTTCCATGAACCTTTGAAAGAATGTGCTGTGACAACAATCTGACTCAAAAGCCTTTTGCAGGGGAGGCAGTTCTTTAAACCTGGTTTGCTTTCTTTCATTCCTGTTAGTCAACACAAATTTTTGTGCTTCTCTCTCTCTCTCTTTTTTTTTTTTTTTGAGACAGAGTCTAACTCTGTTGCCCAGGCTGGAGTGCAGTGGCGTGATCTCAGCTCGCTGCAACCCTTGCCTCCCAGGTTCAAGCAATTCTCCTAACTCAGCCTCCCAAATAGCTGCGGTTACAGGTGCGCCACCACACCTGGCTAATTTTTGTATTTTTAGTAGAGACGGGGTTTCCCCATGTTGGCCAGGCTGGTCTCCAACTCCTGACCTCAGGTGATCCGACTGCCTCGGCCTCCCAAAGTGCTGGGATTACAGGTATGAGCCACTGTGCCTAGCGTTTGTGCTTCTCTTTGAGACAAACTTAGTAATTTGTGTCTCCAGTGACAACTTACACAGGGCTTGCTGGTCAGACTGGCTTCAGCTATTTATGAGTTCTGCATAGCCTCGCCCTGTCTGCCTGTTTGTCTGTCTGTCTGTCTGTCTGAGCTCCTTGGCACCCAGGAGGCAGAGATGGGGAACAAAGAGAACATGAGGAGCAGCAGTCTACTCCTCTCCTTTCTTTTGAGCTGGACATACTGAAAGAGGAATCATTTTGTTGGGCGCGGTGGCTCACGCCTGTAATCCCAGCACTTTGGGAGGCCAAGGTGGGCGGATCACTTGAGGTCAGGAGTTTGAGAACAGCCTGGCCAACATGGCAAAACCCCATCCCTACAAAAATTAGCCAGGCATGGTGGCAGGCCCCTGTAATACCAGCTACTTAGGAGGCTGACGCAGGAACTCGGGAGGCGGAGGTTGCAGTGAGCCAAGATCACGGCACTGTACTCCAGCCTGGGCAACAGAGCAAAACTCCATCTCAATAAATAAATAAATAAATAAAACCATTTCCTTCTCTCTCTCTCTCTCTCTCTCTCTCTCCTCTCTCCTTTTTGTACACACTTTGTTCTCTGGATTGATGGAAATTCATGTTATGTCATGTGCTGGTTCATAGTGCCCAGATTAAGGATTTCTGAATAGACATGAACTTGGATCCTGACTTTGCTTTGGGTTGTTTTCTAGTCCCCTCTTCTGCCCCCAGCATCACTTACCATGACAAATGCTGGCACCTGGATCCTTATGGAAGTCATCACCCTGGAGAAAGGAGAGACCATCTGGCTCAGCCCCAGAGGGGAGAGAGAGACCTCAGCTGGAAAGACGTGAACATGTCTGTCCCGGGGGAAGAGGTTAAAGGGCAGAGGGGATATATGAAGAACTCTTCTTTTTCCAGTTATGAATATGCTCTGCCCAGACTGCTCATGACGTTAGACGTGGCCACCTTCCATCCGACATAAGTGAGGGGGCCCTATTGGCACCTCCCTCCCGGATGTGATGGAATGCTTCGGAAACCATTAATCCTGGTGTCAGCAGGAGCCTATGGAGGAACTCGTAGTTAATACCAACCACAAGCCAGGGAACGGACTGAGAGGTAGACGGCTTACTTCCTCCTCCCTTTCAGCAGCAGAGTCATGGGCTGGCGCAGCAGGTCTGAGTTAGATCATTGGCAGAACCGGCTGGTGCCGGCCTTTACATTTTAGGGTGCCTCTTCTATCCTGGTCAAGAGCTTCACTTGTTACATAATCAGGTGTCTGTAGCTGCCCCATGGCCTCATAAAATGTGGAGCTTAACGGGGACGTTTTCTTCTTGCCTGGAGCTTTGGCCGTGGGGCCTGCAGTCCAGCCACAGCTGGCCTGAGCTGGGGACAATGACAGTTCACAGGATTCTATGTGCTTTCCCACTTCTCTGCTCATAAGTTTTCTCCATAAACCCAACTTTTTAAAAAAACGAGGATGACTCATATAAAGATATGATTTGTACAAAATTGGTTTGTAAATACAACATAATCCCAAATAATTTTTTTACTAAATGTTTTTTAAAAAATTTACCATCTTTACCATTCTTAAGCCTACAGTTCAGTGGCGACTAATACATTCATATTCTTTCTCTCCCTTCGTCCTTCCTTCCTCCTCCCCTTCCCAGCACCTGGTAACCACCAATCTACTCTGTCTCATGATACAGGTATGTGTGTCCTTTGCATGGCAGTGCTAATATTGTTGCCACCACCCTCTCATACCAGTCTGACATTAATTCCTGCCCTTTAGCGACTGTGAGTTCTGGTCTTGAATGGGCATAGAATTTATCACAGCAATAGCTAACAATTAGTGTTACTACATGCTGGGCACCATGCTATGAGTTTTATATGTATTAACTCACTTATGTAGATCGGTGAAATTATCTTTTTTTTCTATGCAGTTTACTTTTTTTTTTTTCCAGAAAAGGAACTGAAGCACAGAGAGGTTAATAATTTTTTCAAGGTCACACAGCTACAAATGGCGAGACCAGGATTCAAACCTAGGCAGTCTTCCTTTAAAGCCATTTAACTCTGTGCTGATGATGAGCAGGTGGGTAGAGAAAAGGTTCAGGGATAAAAATAAAGTGGTTTCTTACATTTATTCCAAGATTTTAGCAGGTCAGCTGTGAGTACTAAACTTTCAGTACTGTGAGTGTCTGGGTGTTTTGGTTGGTTTGCTTGCTTTCTCTGTGTTCCTAGGTGTGCAAGTGGGAAGAGGGGGTGGGACAGATCCTGCAGAGAGACCTGCCGTGCTCCCCACTGGAGACTGCAGCCTCCACTTCCCACAATCCTTTGCATCTTTGTCTCTTGTCCGTGGCCTGGCTTCCCCAAAGAAGACATGTCTCATGAGATGTGGAAGGAGAGGGTGAACAGCATTAAGTGAAACTGTTTCCACTGCTTCTGTGTGCTCAAGGAAGTGTTGGGTTTTCCTGTGACAACCGCAGCAGAGGTCCCAGCACTGGGGAGGTGAGGGAGTTAGAGCAGGTTGTCTGGTGGCCCTGGTCCCAGCAGGCAAGACAGCAGCCTCCTCATTACCTGGCTTCTCAATCAGGACCAAGGCAGCAGCTTGTCATTTGGGAGTCATTCCTGGAAGCTTAGCTCTGAGCCTGCTCTACAGCCATTCCATCAGCTTTGCAAGGACGTAGGTCACTGTATTAAGTCTTTCTGTGTAAACTAGGTAGAGTGTTTCATGCTATTTGCAATTGAGCCTGGTGATACAATAGGTTTTTGTTATTCATGGTATTTAATGAGAGGTTTTTTTTTCCTTTTTTTTTTAAAAAAAAAACATGGTTGGTTCAGATTGAGCTCATGGTAAACTAAAACCGTCAGCTTTCTTTTCCCATAAATGTTCTTAGGATGGTCACCCCCATTCTGGGTGCATGTGATCCACCGAAGTTGCTTGCCCTGAGTCCATCAACCCAGCAGGTGAGGTCCTTTTGAGTTACTGTCTCAAAACGATGAAAACCACATTGTTCTCACTGCCAAAACCTTGTCCCATGGCTCCATGTTGCTGTCTCCAACTGGGTTTCTGCCAAGAGTTTTCTTGGCTTGTTCTCTGCTCCTGGAAAGGAACAGCCTGTCCTCCAGTGATCTGGCCTCTTGGGGAGCCCATCAATGCCTCCACCTTCCTCTCTGTGTCTCTTAGAGGACCCCAGGGTTACTGCTCTGACACCCTTCCTCTCCCCCTCTTCTGCGGCAGGCGTCCAAATTCCTCCAGGATCTGGCCTAGAGACACTTGCTCAGCAGCACATGGGCAGGGCCATTAGGTACAGTCTGGGTGCACTGTCCCTCAAGGATTCCTCTTAGAAGGGTGTCCATGCAGACTTGTTTCATGCTCAGACCTTCCAGTGGAGTGTGTGCGAGAAGTTTCACTATCACTGTATGGTTTTTAAACTGCAGCTGATAACCCTTTACTAGGGAAAAAAACTGATTTAGAAGACTGTCCCGCATTGACTATATAGAAGTTTGTTGTACATAGGAAAGGTTAATATTGTCTGGAGCATCTTTTGCTAGTTGTGTATCAGTTAAGGTTCCACCAGGGAAACAGAACCAGTAGGAAATATAAATGAATAAATAATCATATATAAAACTTTTTTTTTTTGAGATAGAGTCTCTCTCTGTTGCCCAGGCTGGAGTGCAGTGGCATGATCTCGGCTCACTGCAACCTCCACCTCCCGGGTTCAAGCGATTCTCCTGCCTCAGCCTCCCAAGTAGCTGGGATTACAGGTGTGTGCTACCATGCCCAGCTGATTTTTGTATTTTTAGTAGAGATGGGGTTTCACCATGTTGGCCAGGCTGGTCTTGAACTCCTGACCTCAAGTGATCTGCCTGCGTCAGCCTCCCAAAGTGCTGGGATTAAAGGCATGAGCCACCACACCCAGCCTAAAACTCTTTCTGTTTTAAAAAATATGTATGTATGCATCTCCAAAAAAATTTGCAGCAAGGAATTGGCTTGCCTGATTCTGGGATTGGCCAGTCAAGTCCAGAGTCCACAGGGCAGGAAGGAAGGGCAGCAGAAACTTTCCAGCACAAGTTGATCCCCAGGGAGAATTTCTTCTATTTCAGGGAAGCCTCTATTCTGCTCTTAAGACCTTTCAACTGATTACACCAGGCCTGCCCATATTATCTAGGATAATCTTCTTTACTGAAAGTCAACTCACTATAGACTTTAAATCACATCTCCAGAATACCTTCCCAGCTACACCCAGCTTAGTGTTTGATGTTGACACGTAAAACTGACCATCACAATATGTGTGTTTATGCACTGAGTCGGGATTAAAAATAAATTTCTGACTGTAAAATATAATTTAAAGAGCTCAGGGGAAGTCATCTCCTTCTTGTGCCCTCTGTTTTGGAAGCAGACACATTCACATCTGCCCCTTTCCCTCTGTCATTCGCTCCAGGATTTTCTATTTTAGTTCTTAGAGATGTTTCAGCTTCCTCCAAGGGTATAAAGTCAGCCACGTGGAGCGGGGGCACTTGACACACTGGCTCACGGGGCTGGGCCACACTGGAAACCAGGGGGTTCTCCCAGCCAAGCTCCAAGAAGGATCCTCGTGGTGGTGGGTGGACAAAAGGAAGAATCCGCTTTCTGTGTATTCCGAGTGAATCCTGAAATTCCAATAAGCAAAGTCCTACAGGAAATGGCAGTGGGTAGTCCCTAAGTGGAAAAGCTCACAGTCACACGAAACTTCCAGTCCTATGTCAGAAAATCTCTAAGGAACCGATCTGAGTAGGCTACAAAGAGTGTTGCTCCCTCCCGGCAGATTCTCATCACCCCTTCTACTGTCTGGGTCTCCTGGGTTGTTTTGTAAAGGGACAGCTGACTCATAATTCCCAAGCTGAAGCTACTTCTAGGGAAGGAATATATGACATCCTGGATAAACAAAGAAGTCATACATTGTTAATGTATAGAATAGGAAAGCCACGTAGGTGGAGCATCTTCAAATTGTATGTCTTCCTGAGGGAGCAAATCATTCTATTAACACCAGTGAGCCAGGCCACATTCGAGGTCCTGGGGATATAAAGTTGACCAAGATGTGCCTATAAACTGCCTACAAGGAGAAAGACAGCACTATGGACTGAATGCTTGCATCTCCCCCAAATTCACATGTTGAAACTAATCCCCAAAGTAATGGTATTAGGCAGTGGGGCCTTTGGAAGGTGATTAGGTCACAAGCGCAAGAGCCGTCATAAATGAGATTAGTGCCTTATAAAAGAGGCTCCAGGGAGCTGCCTTACCCCTTCTACTACATGAGGATGCAGCAAGAAGACACCATCTATGAACCAGAAAGCAGACCCTAAACCCCACAAGACACTGAATTTGCCGGTGCCTTGATCTTGGACTTCCCAGCCTCTAGAGTTGTGAGAAATTAATTTTTGCTGCTCACACTCAGCTATTTTTTTGTATTTTTAGTAGAGATGAGGTTTCATCATGTTGGCCAGGCTGGTCTCGAACTTCTGACCTCAAGTGATCTGCTCGCCTTGGCCTCCTGAAGTGCTGGGATTACAGGCACTTAAAAACTAAAACTCTTTCTATCTTAAAAAATATGTATGTATGCATCTCCAAAAAAATTTACAGCAAGGAATTGGCTTGCCTGATTCTGGGATTGGCCAGTCAAGTCCAAAGTCCACAGGGCAGGAAGGAAGGGCAGCAGAAACTTTCCAGCACAAGTTGATGCTATCCCCAGGAAGAATTTCTTCTATTTCAGGGAAGCCTCTATTCTGCCCTTAAGACCTTTCAACTGATTACACCAGGCCTGCCCATATTATCTAGGTCAGCCACCATGCCTGACCTATAAGCATGTAATGTCTGTAAGTACATTTGAAAGTTGTGCAGAACAGTTTGTGCATGAAGACGTGACATCTCTGCCTCCTGGCCAGTAAATGCCATTAGTCCTGTGGCCTTGATATGGTTTGGATCTGTGTCCCCATCCAAACCTCATGCTCCGTTGTAATCCCCAGTGTTGGAGGTGGGGTCTGGTGGGAGGTGATTGGATCATGAGGGTGGATTTCTCGTGAATGGTTTAGCACCATCCCCTTTGTGCTATTCTCGCAACAGTGAGTGAGTTCTCACGGAATCTGGTTGTTTAAAAGGGTGTGGCATCTCCCCCATCTCTCTCTCTTGCTCCTGCTCCAGCCATGTGAGAAGAAAGCTCCCCCTTTGCCTTCCACCATGACTGGTAGCTTCCTGAAGTCTCTCCAGAAGCAGAAGCTAATATGATTCCTGTACAGCCTGCAGAGCTGTGGCCAATTAAAATTCTTTTCTCTATAAATTACCCAGTCTTAGGTATTTCTTTTTTTTTTTTGAGATGGAGTCTCGCTCTGTCTCCCAGGCTGGAGTGCAGTGGCGTGATCTCGGCTCACTGCAAGCTCCGCCTCCTGGGTTCACGCCATCCTCCTGCCTCCGCCTCCCGAGTAGCTGGGACTACAGGCGCCTGCCACCACGCCCGGCTAATTTTTTTGTATTTTTAGTAGAGACGGGGTTTTGCCGTGTTAGCCAGGATGGTCTCGATCTCCTGACATTGTGATCCAACCATCTCAGCCTCCCAAAGTGCTGGGATTACAGGCATGAGCCACTGCGCCCGGCCCATTATAAGCATTTCTAAACGTACATAAGGAAGATTTAAAAAGTCCTGCTATGTGCTCAAAGTGTGCAGGCTGGGTGGGGAAACAAATGAGGTGAGAGATACTGCACTCAAGCTGTGGTTCTTAAAGCATCTGAGCCAGAAAACCAGCTTTAACATTTCCAGTCCTTAGTGGACAGTTGTATGGTCCTCACACATGACTAGTTGCAGCTAGGAGGGCCTCTGCTGTGAGTTCAATGTGCACACTGGTCTACGCCCTGTTCAGTGAGCTGGGCACGCTCATGTGATGCTTAGCTACTGCGGCAAGTTGAAAGTACTATGCAAGTTCCTGAATTCTTATCCTCAATTTGTGGGCCAGTTAGAACAGGTCGCATCCGCACTGGTCCGATGTTCCTTTAAGTAACCTTGCACCAGGGAAACTTCTAGCGAATTTGTACCCTTATAGTTTTCTTCCCAATTTCTTTCTTACACACAGACTCTTCTCCTAGAGGGGTTCCAAGTGACTTCGTCCCCTCCTGGGCTCAGCTGTGGCCTCTGAGCTCTCCAGCAAAGCCATACTCCCATTGAGAGACAAATCCAGAGCCATGTGGACAGGTGGTTGGCAGGCACCCTGCCTGCAGGGCCACGCCCTCCTGCACAGCCATTCGTAGCCTCAGCTCCAGTTCCCGGACCTCCATGGACACTCCGACACTCGGCAAAGAGACCAGTCTGGGGACCAGGGAAAGAGGCTGGGGAGCTTCCGGGCCCTCAGGCAAGCAGCGGCTAGGTAAGGACAGTTACCAAAATGGTAATCATAGCCGGGGGCTGGAAAACCTTTCTTGAGATGTAGCAGTCAAACCGCATAGTTGTTAAATGACCATAACTATGTCTTAAATAATCAGTTCAGCTGGTCTCTATTTAACATAATAGCTGCCTATTAAACCTAAATTAAGTACAGAGTTCAACGTCTCTAGGACACAGAAACCCCAAAATGACTGCCAAACCCAGAATGAAACCTCTGGCTGGAAGGAGCCGCAAATATGTCCACCTGGCCTGGGTGTGTTCTGGTCTGGAGAACGCAGAGTCCGCATCCCACTGCCCAGCTGTCTGTGCTTGAAGAATAATATTTCCCAGGGCTGGGTCGGGGTTGGGGACAAGCTTTGGAATGCCTTTCAATCCTGATTATATCTCACGACTGCTTTGGTCTTGTAGACATTTCTGAATTTGCCAGAAATATAGAAACACCTCCAAGAAGCACTGTGAGGCCTGTATGGCCTCGAATATGCCAGATGATGACAAATTCTGCCTCTTCTTTCTAGCCCCATTCCCCTGGCATAGAAAGGTCCTTACCCACACTCAGGGCTGCAGTAAGAGCCCCCCACCCTCCCTCCATCCTCTATCTTGCCACTATTCACTGATTTATTCATCCATTCATTCACTTGGCCGGGCGCGGTTGCTCACGCCTTTAATCCCAGCACTTTGGGAGGCTGAGGCGGGTGGATCACGAGGTCAGGAGATCGAGACCATCCTGGCTAACATGATGAAACCCCGTCTCTACTAAAAAAATACAAAAAATTAGCTGGGCGTGGTGGCAGGTGCCTGTAAGTCCCAGCTACTCGGGAGGCTGAGGCAGGAGAATGGCGTGAACCCAGGAGGCAGAGCTTGCAGTGAGCCGAGATCGAGCCACTGCACTCCAGCCTGGGCAACAGAGCGAGACTCCATCTCAAAACAAACAAACAAACAAACAAAGCACATCCATTCACTCACTCATTCATTCATTCCAGAAATACTTTCTGTGTACCCACTATGTGCTGAACACTCAGGGAGCAAGACAGTGGCAGCAAAAACAGACTCCCAAGGGCTGATATTTTGGTGGGAGAGGCTGCCACTGTTCAGAGTGGTCTTTCTAAAAGGCAGTCTGTGCCCTGATCTCTCAGCCTCCACGAATAAAAGGCCCTGTTTATCTCTCTTTGCTTATTTCACGCCTCTGCCTTCTTCGTTTGGGAGCCAGCCTGTACACCCACTAAGTGATGTTCCTCAGCTCCTTCTGGGGACCACCTGCATAAACATTACCTGGGATGGTAGTTAAACATGCATATTCCCAAACCCCTCTCCAGACCTAGGGAACTGGAATTTTTTTGTTGGCTGGGCTGGAGAACCAGCCCTTTCATTTGAGTCAGGTTCCATGGGTGACTTGGCTGCATGCTAAGGTTGGTGAGTGACCACTGGCTAGTGTTTCCGAGTGTTTGCCACATTCAGGCTTTGTTCTACGCCTCCCTCTGCCTGAATGTGGCCTGGTCGCCTTGATCTGCTTGGGGACACTTATCTGTCAAGACTCAGCTCAGTGTCACGGCTTCAGTGGCCTTTCCTGACCCTCAGCCACAGCAGAGTTGGTGGTCCCCTCCCAGTGTCCCGTTTCTTCCCTCCAAGGCACATACTTGTAAAGGCCTCCACCAAAGCCCCCTGGGCATTCAATCAATGCAGAGCTCTGTGTATATAGCTGAATCCTCTAAAGCTGGAGTCCCCGAGGGCCAGTGGGCTCCTCTCCATATCTCAACCCCTAGGTGGGACCAGCCCTCCCCAGCTCCCCACAGCTGGCTGCAAAGTGAGGCAAGGGCTGCAGTGTTGAGGACAGCCATGAAAAGAGGAGGTTCCATTCCTACCTCCCCGGCTGTTCTCCGTTCTTTCTTTTCTTTTTTTTTTGAGACGGAGTCTTGCTCTGTCACCCAGGCTAGAGTGCAGTGGTGTGATCTTGGCTCACTGCAACCTCCACCTCCTGGGTTCAAGCAATTCTCCTGCCTCAGCCTTCCAAGTAACTGGGATTACAGGCGCCCACCACTGCGCCTGGCTAATTTGTGTATTTTGGGTAGAGACGGGGTTTCACCATCTTGGCCAGGCTAGTTTTGAACTCCTGACCTCGTGATGCACCGGCATCGGCCTCCCGCAGTGCTGGGATTACTGGCGTGAGCCACTGTGCCCGGCCTCTCCAGTCTCTTAATCCCCATCACCACAACCTCAAGAGGGCTATCGTTGTTTTGATTTTGAGCATAACTGGAGTTTTCCTCTGTTGGAGGAGACTGGCAAAGCTAAGTATCCCTCGAAGTCCAGGACAAACAACGAACATCATCTATTCTCTATAAGGAGAGTTTCATTCAAATGGCAGGAAACTGTTCTCGTGGGATGGCTTGGCTCCGTTATTTCAAGCTTGGTTTTCTTTTGTGGGGTGGAGTTGGAGCTCATCTCTTGCTGCCTGTCAGAAAACTCTTCCTAAGAGTGTAGGAATTGTTGTGTCGTCTGGATGACCAGATTGCTAAGGGTAAGAGCGAGAAACGACCAGTGTCAGTGATATAATCAATTTTTTGCTTTCCACATTTTAAAATCAGATTCATTTGCTCTGTATAATAGACTGGACACATGTTTTCTTAGTTCGTCCATTTACTCACTTGTCTGGGAAGATCTATTTTGGGGGGCAATTTTTGCTTTATTGAGAAGATAATGTAATCCATAATGAGAAATGTTCCATCTTCACGCTTGTGCTGAGGACGGCAGGAGGCTGTGAATCGCTGATGGAGATCGACGGAGCCTGCTGTCCTTCTGAGTCCTGCGCCATGCTTGCCGGGGGCGGGAGTCACAGCCCCCAACTCAACTGTGTGAGCCGAAACCTGGCTTTTTCCAAGCATTTTGTTATGAATGCTAAATCCAAGGCACAATTTTTAGTTCTTATTTTTCTTTAATCCAACAGGAGGTTAACATGTAGTCTTTGTAGTCAGACAACTTGGTTTCAAATTCTAGTTTGACCTCTTACTAGCTGTGTATTCGTGGACAAGTAACCTAACCTTTCTTTTCTGTGGTTTCCTGAAGGATAAATTGGGGGACCAAAATATTACCTTGCTGTCAGAGTTGTTGCGGGGATGATGATGATGATGACGGTGATTTTTGAGACAGGGTCTCCCTCTGTTGCCCAGGCTGGAGTGCAGTGGCGCCATCTTGGTTCACTGCAGCTTGGACCTCCCATGCTCAAGTGATCCTCCAGCCTCAGTCTCCCTAGTAGCTGGGACTATAGGCACGTGCCACCACGCCTGCCTTATTTTTGTATTTTTTTTGTAGAGATGGGGTTTTGGTATTTTGCCAAAGGTGGTCTCAAACTCCTGGGCTCAAGCGATCCGCCCAACTCAGCCTCCCAAAGTGCTGGGATTCCAGGCATGAGCTCTTGGTCTATTGTGAGGATTAAATGAGATGGTGTGTGTTGTGAATGTCTTAGCATGGGGCCTAGTCCTCAGTGGCTAGTTTGTTTCGACAACACTCTCTTCCTTTATCTCCTGTTTGTTCTTTCTCAGTGTCCTTTCTTGGCATTTTGTCTCTATTTGCCACTAAAACATGGACTTTCCTGAGGGTTCTATCTTTAATCTGTTTTTTTTTTTTTTTTCCTTTCTTCTTATTTAGCACATGGTTTTAGGGGCGATTAAACTTAATCCTGTGGTGGCCAACGCTTCTTTCCTTGGTTATCATCCCCAGGGCTGGGCTTTCAGCTCAACCCCTCTGTTCCAAAGTTCGGACCACTTTGCTCAAGGCCCGCTGGGCATCTCCATGTGGCTGTTTCATGGGCACCTCCACGTCTGAAGTCATCTTACCATCACAGCCCCCTCCCCACCAGACAAACTCAGCTGTCTCTTCTTTCTTGGGTATCTAGTTCACAGTTATTTTGTTGCGGGACAATCAAAAATGGGAGAGACCGAACAGAGTGAGTTCAGGAAAGGTCTTTATTAAAAGGTGATCACCTGGCTCGTAGGACTAGCGTCCAGGAAAGTCTGAGCCCTGGATAAAGACAGCAGCCACCTTTTAACCAGCCAGTGGCCGGGAGCTACGTGATGCAGGAAGTGTACTTACAGAATCGAGAACAAAGGCAGTTGATCCGTCTTTTACATTTATCTATACCGTATGTTCTACATCCTTGGAAACCATGTTTCTGTATCAACCTTGTAACTTTGCAGCTGCGCTAAGGAGGTGAAGCAGGAACTCGCTGAGCCTCAAGGAGTGTGAAACTGGGGAGTACAGTTAGGGCTCGCTGAGCACAGAAGGAAAAACAGGCAGTGAGTATTCTTCTCTAACTTAGACTATGGGGGGCGCTACACTACACTTAGCTTTTGAAGGAAAAAGTAAAAATTTTTGGTTGCCTTTGATTATACTTCTAAAATTCATTAATTCCTTCTTCAATTTCACATTCTGGACATTGCCTTTGAACATGTGTCAATCAATTAATGTCTCTCCTAAAAATGATACTATTAATTAACACATGACCTTTAATTTTTTTTTTTTTTTTTTTTTTTTGAGACGGAGTCTTGCTTTGTCACCCAGGCTGGAGTGCAGTGGTGCGATCTCGGCTCACTGCAAGCTCCGCCTCCTGGGTTCACGCCATTCTTCTGCCTCTGCCTCCTGAGTAGCTGGGACTACAGACGCCCGCCACCATGCCCAGCTAATTTTTTTTTTTTTTGTATTTTTAGTAGAGACAGGGTTTCACTGTGTTAGCCAGGATGATCTCAATCTCCCGACCGCATGATCTGCCTGCCTCGGCCTCCCGAAGTGCTGGGATTATAGGTGTGAGCCACCTCGCCGGGCCGGCCTTTAATAATTTTTAAAAAGGCAAACCAGGTGATAAAACTCTTGTCCTTGAAACCTTTCCTTTGCACATACAGTGAAATCAAAACTCTTCACAGTGGCCTTTAGCCTCTCCTCCTTCACTGGCCCAGCATCAACAGACTGTATTGTTGAGCCATCCCAAACAACACAAGCACCAAAGTGGAGAAAGGACATGTTTCTCTAAAAAACAATGTGTTTCTGCCAAAAGCAGAGGTTCAGAACAGCTCATAACTTAGTACATGGCCAGAAATTACTGGCCATCAGAAGGACTGTTGACCTTGAAAATGGACAGAGGAGGAGATAATAAATAGAGCCATGAATATCGGCATCATGTGATCATAGCGTCATGTCTCCACATCCAGGGAGTGAGGGATGATTCACAAAATTTCAGTTAGTTGTTCAATCCCCAACCTGGACATTAGAAGACTCTGGTTCTCATCTTGGCTTTCTCTTGAACAAGCCACTTTTTTTCTTCTGAACCTCAGTTTATCCACCCTTAAATTGAGAGGATTGAACTAGACCACTGGTACTCATAGGAAACATTTGGGAAATTTGTGGGGACATTTTTTTTTTTTTCTGGGTCAGAGTCTCTCTCTGTCGCCCAGGCTGGAGTGCAATGGCATGATCTTGGCTCACTGGAACCTCTGCCTCCCGCGTTCAAGCCATTCTCCTGCCTCAGCCTCCTGAGTAGCTGGGATTACAGGTGTGCGCCACCATCCCTTGCTAATTTTGTAATTTTATAAGAGACAGGGTTTCACCATGTTGGTCAGGCTGCTCTCAAACTCCTGACCTCGTGATCTGCTCGCCTCGGCCTCCCAAAGTGCTGGGATTACAGGTGTGAGCCACTGTGCCCAGCCGTGGGGACATTTTTGACCGTCACAGCAATGAGGCAGGGTTCTACTGGCATTAGTTGGTGGGGACCAGAGAGTCATGGGACCCTGTGGGGCACAAGGCATCCTGAGCTATGTCCCACTGACATTTCTCTGCTGGTCATTCAATGGGTACAAAACTTGTTGTAATGAGCTAGGCCTCAAATCCCACTCTGTTTTACATATAAACTCAATCCACTGTTTCATGGTTTTAATATACACTGAGTTTTCGAGGAAGGTAAGTACTATGCAAATGGAAGAAAGTGTGTACTTTATTTTGCTTTTAGCTTTACCAAGAATTGCTCACATTTTGGGAAATCACATCACTGATGACAACACCCTTCTTAGGGTTTGAAGTGCTGATATCGTGCTCTAACACTGCACTTCTAACCACTGGATTCCTGGTGATTCATGTCTGTCACTAATGTGGTTTGTATCTGTGTCCCTGCCCACAATCTCATGTTGAATTGTAATCCCCAGTGCTGGAGGTGAAGCCTGGTAGGAGGTGACTGGCTAATGGGGGTGGATTTTGCATGAGCGATTTAGCACTATCCGCTGGTGCTATTCTAGTGATCTAGATCTGGTTGTTTAAAATTGTATGGCACCTCCCCTGCCCCTTGATCCTGCTTTTGCCATGTGAGACACCTGCTCCTCCTTCACCTTCTGCCATGATTGGAAGCTTCCTGAGTTCTCCCCAGAAACATAAGCCAGTGTTATGCTCCCTGTACAGCCTGCAGAATCATAAGCCAATTTAACCTCTTTTCTTTATAAATTACTTAGTCTCTAATGTCTACTAGAAAGTGCAGATGTAGAGGAGGGGCAGAAGAAAAAAAAAAGACCAATGTAGATAACATACCATACATATGAATACATAGTGTAAGCACCTGATGTATTCGTTATGTTTTCCAGGTGTATTAGTGAACAAATGGAAAACATACTGGACTTTCATTGTATTATGTATTACTTTACTTCTCATTTATATTACAGGGCATTATATTGGTTTTAAAAGTTATGTACTTATGCCAGGCATGGTGGCTCACACCTGTAATCCCAGTACTTTGGGAGGCTGAGGTAGGCGTATCACAAGGTCAGGAGATCGAGACCATCCTGGCTAACATAGTGAAACTTCATCTCTACTAAAAATACAAAAAACTTGCCAGGCGTGGTGGCGGGCGCCTGTAGTCCCAGCTATTTGGGAGGCTGAGGCAGGAGAATGGCGTGAACCCGGGAGGTGGAGCTTGCAGTGAGCGGAGATCGTGCCACTGCACTCCAGCCTAGGCGACAGAGAGAGACTCTGTCTCAAAAAAAAAAAATTATGTACTTAGGCAGCTTATATGTCTATAGTTTCATTTAAGAATAGCCAAATGGATGTTGTGAATTATTGTCATGAACATTTCATAAAATGGGATGTTGGGTCTGACAAGGTTAAGAATCTTTGGACTGAATAATTTTCGGCTTAATACTTTAAGACAAAAAGGCCAGCCAGAACTTCTAACAGAGGGAATGAGAGGCACACTACCCGGGGAGATTGCATATCCCCTTCACAGTGGCAAGCCCTCCCACCTCCCACCTCCCGCCCCCCTCCATTTAAACAAATGCCAATTATTTACCCCTCCATGTCTTCCTCTCCCCTGGGAGTGGAGTCCACCCTCATAATCTTCCCTGGCAACTGTTGCTAGGAAGATGCTGCCTCTTGAGCTGACCTTCCAAAGGCGTGAGATCATAGCCGGTTGTCTCCCAGCTGCTGATGAGGGGATCAGTTTTGCCCAGGAGAGTGATGGAGAAATAAGCAAACAGAGCACAAACAGCAACAGCACACACAGGGTGCCAGGGACAACATGCAAGACACGGCAGTCAGGGGCTGTTTGATGTTGCTGTTGTCTTCCATTCTGGGAGGTATAGGAGGAAAAAAAAAAAAAGAACCATTACGATGGTCTGTCCCCTGCCCTTCCTTGTTATCACAGAGATGGAGACACCATAAGAGGACCTGTTAATTTGGCCTCTTTCATGAAGTCTGTCAGTAGAGTCCGGGCTTCAGAGCAGGCAGCATCCACTTCACCGCTTCAACTTTTGTGGCTCTGTTCTTCTGCCACAGCTGAATAGTGATAACGATGATGACAGTGATAATGATAGCTACCATTCATTGATACTCACTTTGTTCCTGGCATTGTCCTAAGTGCTTTACATGAATTACTTCATTTAATTCCCACGGCAACCCTATGAGGGAGATCTCACATGCTCCCCTATTGTACTAATGAAGAAATGGCTCCCAGAGAGGAAATTGCTTGTCCAGCTCCTCCCAGCCAGCGAGCAGCAGGGCGGGATTTGATCTCAAGTCTGACTGGCCACCAGCTGGCCCATTAAGCCCTGCACTAGGATATACCTTGTTTTCTATGCTTTATTGACTGATTTTGATCATTTGCTTTTGGTATGAATAGATACAGGTCATAGTGCATGTGTGATTTCATTCATTCATTCATTCATTCTTCACCAGATAGGACCCAACCCTGTGCTTGCTGCCAAGCTTGCTGGGACCCCAGGTGAGTAAGACCCACCCCCTTCCCCAGGGAGCCGAAGATCTGGTTCTCTGCAGAATCAAGCTTCTGCTGAAGGCTTGTTCTTGGCAGCACACAGCCTCTTTGATCCTGTGGGGTCTGGGAGTGGTGGGGTGAGGGAGCACCCGGTTGCACTTCACAGACGGTGGCAGGACGTTCATCTGTACAGGTGCTCATGAAACATTGGTTGATTGCTTTACCTTCCACCTTCAACCAGAGCTACCAGTCCAGAATGCCGACCTTAGGATCAAGGGGAGGAACAAAAGCCACATGTCAGCATTCATTTGTCTGCTGATACTTGGTGTTAGACATTGCACTTCGTCTCATTTAATCTGCAGAATGACAACTAGGATATGTGGCCTTCAAATATGTGGCTCAGGAATGAGATTACTGGGCAAAATGGTGGGCAGGAGCACCCTGTGCTCAGCCTGGGCTCAGTGAGGCGTTCAGTGCAGGCTGCTGAATCTGCGACGAGCTTTTGACCTCTTTCTCTGACTTCCATTTGCTTCTGTGCGGGATTGGGCCCAAAAGAATTGAATTGGTGGATGTGGCAGAACCTCTGCCTGCAGATGTAGTGAGCTGCTTGACCAGGGTGTGCAAAGCGCAGAGGCAGGTGCCAGGAGATGCCTTTGCAGGTCTGCACTGAAGGCACTCGCTGGGCCGTTCCAGTAACTTCAGGCTTCCCTTTGCCTGAAGGCCTCACCAGCAAGTGATGCTCCATCAGCTTCCAAGTTGCAGCCTGTGCTTCTGCTCACTCCCACACTGGGCCCAAGGAGGAGCAGCAGCCAGGCTAGATCTCAAGGCTAAGCAGGGCTGAGCTGCTCATCAACATGGCCCATGCAGTGGTCTTTCTCTCTCTTCCACCCTTCAGCCCTTCTTTCTTTTGCTGCTTCCCCTCTTCCCTCCTTCCCTCTCTTCTTTTCTTTTCCCTCCTTTCCTCCCTCTCTCCCTTCTTTCCCTTTTCCTTCCTTCCTTCCTCCCTTCCTTCCTCCCTTCCCTCCTTCCCTCTCTTCCTCCTATCCCTCCCTCCCTCTCTCCCTCCCTCCCTTCCTTCCCTTACTCCCTCCTTTCCCCTTCATCCATCCTTCCTTCCTTCCTTCCTTCCTTCCTTTCTCCCTTCCCTCCCTCCCTCTCTCCCTCCCTCTCTTCCTCCTTTCCTTACCTTACTCCCTCCTTTCCCCTTCCTTCCCTCTTCCCTCCCTGCCTCCCTCCCTCCTTGCCTCCCTCCCTCCCTTCCTTCCTTCCTTCCTTCCTTCTAGAATCGGCATCAAACACTGAAAAAAAATCTGTTTTGTATTTTCCATACAGTACAGCTCACTTTCTTTGGTGTATAGTTTTTTATGTTTTGACAAATGCATAATCATGCGACTGTACCACAATCAAGACAAAGGAGCGTCTACCAACGCCCTGCGCTACGCTGCATGCTGCCCCTTTGTGGTCGTCCACTCCTGCTACACCCAGCTCCTGGCAGCCATCTGCTCTCTGTCTCTATAGTTTTGCCTTTTCTACAAGGTAATATAAATGGAATCATACAATATTTAACCTTTTGAGTCTGACTACTTTCATTTAGAAATTATGTTCACGATTCATCCGTGTGATTGTATGTCTCAATAATTGCATTCCTTTTGCTGGCTGAGTAGCATTCCATTACATGGATGTACCGCAATTTGTTGATCTGTTCCCCAGCTGAAGGACATTTGGGTTGTTGCCAGTTTTTGATGATCACAAATAAAGCTGCCATAAACATTCACATATAGGTCTTCGTGTGAACATAGATTTTTATATCTTTTGAGCAAATATATTGGGCAAGATCGTTGAATCATATGGTATATTTAATTTTATAAGAATCTGCCACACTTTTCCAAATCAGCTGTACTGTTTTACATTTTCACCAAGAATATGTGGGAGTTCTCCTGCCTTCTTTTCCTTCCCAACACTTGGTATTTGTATTGTCAGTTCTTTTGTTTTTAATTTAAGCTATTCTAATAGGTGCAAAATGGTATCCGGTTGTAGCTTTCATTTGCATTTTCCTAATGATTAATAACACTGAGTGTCTTTTCACATGCTTATTTGCCATCCATATGTCTTCTTTGGTGAAATGTCTATTTAAATCTTTTGCTAATTAAAAAAAACTGTGTTGTTTGTTTTCTTACTGAGTTTGAGACTGTAAAGAATATATTCTGGATAGAAGCCAGATATGTGATTTGCGAATATTTTCTCCCAATCTGTGGCCTTAGAATAACATGGGTTGTTTCCACAGTGAGAAAATTGGCTAGAACTAGTCATGTGGTCGCATGTGGTCACAAAGAGGCTGGGACATGCACTTCTACTCTGTGCCTAGAAAGGCAGAGAACTGGAGATATTAGGAGAATAGTACAAAGGACTGCTATACACACTGCTTATACTGTTTCAGATTCTGCACAACAATATTTCGTGAACGTTCTTCCATGTGAGCAAGTATTTCTTTACAGCAGAGATCTGGGCCAAATCTGATCTGTTGTATGTTTTCATTTGGTCTGCCAGCTGTTTTTTTACAGACAAACATTTGAAATCAATTTGATGGTAAAGAAAACTGACTTTGAACTCCAATTCATCAACATATTGTTAGTCCAGAAAGAATTTGATTATTCTCACTGGTTGACCTGTATTACAAAAAGTTGTAATTAATCATTCTTGTATTTTTAATTTGTCCAAAAAATGTGTGGAAATTTGTTTCCTCTCATTATTATAAGTATTACACATAATATCCTTGATTTTGGCTTGTGGCCCACAAAGCCTAAAATATTCACCCTCTGGCACTTGAAACTGTTTGCCAAACCCTATTGTGTAGAATGGCTTTTCAGAGCTGCATGGTATTCTATAATTTTCAATCATATGTACATATTATAAATTCTTATGTTCATATTGTTCAACTATATTGGTTCTAGATTCTTCCTATTCAAACAATGTAGCAGTATAGACCCTTGTGCGTCTATCACAACCATAATCATTGATCATTTCCTTGGAATAGATTCCTAGAAGTGGAACTACTGACTCAAAGGGTGGGTACATTTTGCGGATTTTTTTTTTTTTTTTTTTGAGATGGAGTCTTGCTCTGTCACCCAGGCCAGGGTGCAGTGGCGAGATCTCTGCTCACTGCAACCTCTGCCTCCCAGGTTCAAGTGATTCTCCTGCCTCAGCCTCCTGAGTAGCTGGGATTATAGGCACACATCACCATGCCCCGCTAATTTTTTTTGTATTTTTGGTAGAGATGAGGTTTCACCATGTTGGCCAGGCTGGTCTTGAACTCCTGACCTCAAATGATCTGTCTGCCTTGGCCTCCCAAAGTGCTGGGATTACAAGCATGAGCCACCGTGCCCGCCCCATTTTGCAGATTTAATATTTCTAAGTAACTCAGTATTTCTAAGTAATCTGTCAGAAAGTTAGCATTTCACATTCCCACCTGCAGTGAGTGGATAAATGTGCTTTTTGACTTGTACATTTTCCAAAACGAATGGTTCAATTCTATAATATCAGCCATGTATATTCTTTTTTGTCAATGGCTTTTTCAAGCCCCTGTCTGGCTTTCTGTGGAATAATTCTTTATCCTTTATTCAGCATCCAGCAGTGCCTTGGACAAGTGGCTGTGAAGTTATTTGCAAGGCTGCATCAAACCCGGGTGAGACACTTCTCAGGGGAGCTGTCCAGCTACATTCTCTGAGTGAAGGCAAGTGTAGTCACTTTTCTCTGCTATGTTAATATGTGCCATGAGTTTTAAAAGACTCTCCCTTCAGTCAGCAGATGACATCTGCTGCTTAGCAAGAAGGCGAAGCGCCGTTTGTCTAATCAGCTACATGTTGGGATTTGAAAACATGGCACCAAGAACCCTGAAAGATGTGTTAGAAACAAGTTTTCTGGTTTGGGATTCATGAGAATTTCTTGGCTCGCAAGCAGACCCAACTTTAACAGTGACGGGGCAGACATGTGGTGGAACGTGGGGAAGATTCTGGGAGCACCACCTGGCTATGAGAAGCTTAGGATATTTTCCCATGGTTAAAAATAAAATAAAGTCGATGTTTTGGAAAGTGGTGAGAGACAGACAGGGGTGAAGGATGAGTACCCCCTTTGCATTGTGGAGGACCCTGAAGTTTTCTCACATGTCAGGTCTCAGGAGTGAATCAAAGAAGGAAGCCAGGTGTCTTTCAGCCAGGTTGGCTCCACAGCAGCCAGCCCACCCCGCTGCTGGGGAAGTCACAGAAGAGGCTCTGGCATAAGCACCAATTCTTAGGAGGCCACATAGTCATTCTTCTTGATGCTCATTGTTTTTAAGGCCCTGGGTGAGTGGAAGAAGTTCTTTTGTTATCTGTGTCCTTATCACCACTGATTTCTGGGATTCCACATGATTTTGGCTTATTTCTTCATTGATATAATTGTAGCTTGTAAAGTTAGAACTCTGGGAGAATACATTCCAAATGAGCTCTTGATGTCAATTAATAGGTTCATGCCAATTTTCTTGGGTTTAGAGATGTGAAGATACACAAAAGAAAGTACAGTCTTAGGCCGGGTGCAGTGGCTCACACTTGTAATCCCAGCACTTTGGGAGGCCGAGGCAGGCAGATCACGAGGTCAGGAGATCGAGACCACGGTGAAACCCCGTCTCTACTACAAATACAAAAAATTAGCCAGGCGTGGTGGCGGGCGCCTGTAGTCCCAGCTACTCGGAGAGGCTGAGGCAGGAGAATGGCGTGAACCCGGGAGGCGGAGCTTGCAGTGAGCCGAGATTGCGCCACTGCACTCCAGCCTAGGCGACAGAGCGAGACTCCGTCTCAAAAAAAAAAAAAGAAAGTACAGTCTTTGCTTTAAAGCAGCTCACAGACTAATGGAGTGGATGCCACTGAATCAGTGATTCCAGTAAAGTATGAAAGGGGTCTACAGATTATGTCCAAGTTGCCTGGGACCATTCAGAGGAGGTGGGAGTACAGGGTGATGGTAGGGGAAGGCTTCCCAGAAAAAAGAAACCGAGTTCAGTTTTTGCTGGAAAAAAAAAAAAGTGACCCAGGGATAAGTAGAAAGAATTGTAGGAAAAGGGAAGAACAGGTGCAGGCTCTCAGGCTCCCAGCCATCAGCTATCCCCAATATTTCTCGAATTGTTGTGACATACCAGGCATCGCCCTTCATGCTGCAGTACAGCGATGTTCTCTAAATAAGGCTCAGTTGGCGTATTTCAATCTCTCGCAGGTTGCTTTCCTCACCTTGCCTCTTAAAAATTCCCAGGCTCATGGGAATGGGAATGGAATTGTTGGAAAAGTGCAGAGTAGATTTAAAAAATCATTTCATTCCCTGTTGTGTGGGAAAGTTTCCCAGGAAGAGACTGCCAAGCCCAGGAAGATACATATGTATGCAAATTCCCCAGCAAAATATTTTCTAGCCCCTCAACCTCAATCTACAGAAGTTTCCGTTATTATAGGCTACAATCTGATGCAGTGTGTGGTCCTACCCCGACCCTGATTCAATATTCAAGGGAGTTTTTCACAGACCTCATTACCACTTGAGTTTTTAGGAAGGGGCTTGAAAACAGAAGGAGATAGACTAAAAGACATTGTACAGGGACAGTGGGGAGCCACAGCCCTGCCTGAAGAATGAAAGTTGGTCGTTCTGGAAAGATGTACAAATAAACCAGAAGAATAAAAAAATGCTCACATTTGCAGAGCTCTTCACCATTTAAAAACCAATCCATTCTACATCATGGGGAATTATCCCTAATTTGAAGATATGAAAATGGAGGCTTGGGGAGATTGAATGAGTTGCTACTAAAAGGACCTGGACCTGACCCCAGAGCTTTGACTCCAGATCTGCTGTTTCCTTCACTTACATCATTGTTATTGAAATCTCCATAGAAAAATGTGTTTTATGCAAAATTTGACAGGACACATCTCTCTGTCTCTCAAGAGCCTTCAGTGTGCATAAGGGTAAAATTAGCTTTGAGTCAATATTGCCTTTTAAAATTTGTCACTCAGTTCTTGGCTCTGCTGTTCTAAATCCAATTTGAGTTTATAATTATGAGGCTCACCTCTTTTTCTTTTTTTTTCTTTTGAGATGGAGTGTCGCTCTTGGTGCCCAGGCTGGAGTGCAGTGATGCAATCTTGGCTCTCTGCAACTTTTGCCTCCCGGGTTCAAGCAATTCTTCTGCCTCAGGCCTCTGAGTAGCTGGGACTACAGGCGTGTGCCACCATGCCCGGCTAATTTTTGTACTTTTAGTACAGGTGGGGTTTCATCTTATTGGCCAGGCTGGTCTCGAACTCCTGACCTCAAGTGATCTGCCCGCCTTGGCCTCCCAAAGTGTTGGGATTACAGGCGTGAGCCACCGGGCCGAGCCAAGGCTCACCTTTTAAAAAGAGTTTGTTCTCTGAATGTTGAGGAGATTCATCAAGGTCAGTTTAGGGCAAGGCAGGAAGAAGTTCTTGGCTTATATTGAAGAAAAATCAGTATTTTTGTTGTTCATTTTGGGTTTCCCTAGTGTAAGATCTCACGTACAACAGCGAACAAGAAATCAGGTCTTCAGGGCAGAAAGGGAGATGGGGAGGAAGAAGGGAGAGCAGGTGTCTTTGTCCATTTTGTGTTGCAATAATAGAATACCACAGACTGGGTAATTTATAAATAAGTTTATGTAGCTCATGTTTCTGGAGGAGGGTAAGTCCAAGAGCATAGCACTGGCATCTGATGAGGGCCTTTGTGCTGCCTCATCCCATGGTGGAAAGCAGAAAGACAAGAGAGGGAGAGTAAGAGAGCAAGGGGGGCAAAACTAACTTTTATAACAAGCCCACTCCTGAGATAACTATCCCGCTGCCATGATAATGATATTAATCCATTCATGAGACCAGAGCCCTCACGATCTAAACATCTCTTGAAGGTCCCACTTCTCACACTGTTGTATTGGGGATTAAGTTTCCAACACATGAACATTCAAACCATAGCAGCTGGTAAAAAAGCCTCTCTGTGCTTAGAAAGCTGAGTACTTAGGAGGCAGGAAGTGAAAGAGTCAAGAGAAAGGCAAAAGAATGCACATGTTTTTTTCATGATGGCACTCCCAGGCCTTAGCCCAGACCTGGCTCAGCGTTTGCTGTGTTGAAATGACTCATAACCAGCTATTGTCTGAGTTAGGCTGAAGGGATTTGTGTTAGTCTGTTTGTGTTGCTCTAAAGGAATACCTGAAGCTGGGTGATTTTTTAAAAAAATTATTTTACTTTAAGTTCTGGGATATATGTGCAGAACATGCAGGTTTGTTACATAGGTATACATGTGCCATGGTGGTTTGCTGCACCCATCAACGCGTCATCTAGCTTTTAAATCCTGCATGCATTCAATTATTTGTCCTAACGCTCTCCCTCCCCACGCCCCCCACCCCCTGACAAGCCCTAGTGTGTGATGTTCCCCTCCCTGTGTCCATGTGTTCTCATTGTTCAACTTGAAGCTGGGTAATTTATGAAGAAAAGAGGTTTATTTGGCTCACGGTTCTGCAGGCTGCACAAGAAGCATGGCATAGGCATCTGCTTCTGGTGAGGGCCTCAGGAAGCTACCACTCAAGGCAGAAGGTGAAGGGGGAGCTGGTGTGTACAGATCACATGATGAGAGAGGAAGCAAGAGCAAGGGAAACGGTGCCAGGCTTGTTTTAACAACCAGCTCTCAAGGGGACTCTTGTGCGGCCTAATAGAGCAGGAACTCTCACTTGTTACTATGAGGATGGCACATGCTGTTCATGAGAGATCTACCCCGTGATCAAACACCTCCTACTAGGCCCCACCTCCAACATCAGGGATGAAATTTCAACATGAGGTTTGGAGGGTCAAATATCCAATCATAGCAGCATTGGAATGCATAGTGGTGATTCTGGAAGTCTTTTAGGGAGAAATGCATCTGAAAAGCAGGAGCAGTTTGTCACTGATATGCCTGGCCTTCCTAAAATGCTGGTGCTGCTACTGCAACTACCACCTCCACCAGCACCATCTTAATCTCCTCTTCCACACTTCCCATCACCACATCCCTCCACCACCACCACTGCCACCATTACCACCTTCACTCTCATTACCACCTTCAGTGCCATCATCTTTGCCACCATCACCACCACCACAACAGCCATCACCATTACCATTTACTGAACCCTTGTGACATGGTAGACACCATGCTAGAGGCTTTTAAAGGGTTTAATCTTCATGATACTCCTACATAGTAGAAATTACTAGTCCTATTTTGCAGTGGAGGTAACTGAGGCTCAGAAAAGTTAAGAATTTGCTCAAGATGACACAGTAGAAAGCTGTAGAGCCGGGATTTCAACCAGGTTCGTTTGCTTTTCCAGTAGACAAGGAGGAGTGGCTCAGAAAGCTGTGCTGTTGGACACAGGCATATGTTGTGGGCTTGTTTTATGTACGTCTGGGCCACGTTGTTTGGGTCTGAGAGACTCTTGTGGGCTATGACCAGCACTGACAATCTGTTTTCCCTTATTTTTTCTGACTTTCTTTCACACATTCTAGATCATATGGCTTTTCTGGTCAGAACAAATGAAAATGTTTTATGTCCTCTCTTTTCTGAGCTTTGGATGTTACTGTTTGCACACAGTTCTGGAAGCAGATGGAGCCTGATAGAAATCCCAGATGATAACTCAGACTCAAAAGCTCCTTGCAAATGCCCACATAGCATAAATACTCCTCAGCATATGAGAGACAGTGACAGAGACTGAAAGACAGACGGAGAGACAGGGACAGAGAGAGACAGAGACAGAGAGACAGAGAGAGACAGAGATAGACAGAAACAGAAATAGAGACAGAGAGACAAAGAGACAGAGATAGAGACAGAGACAGAAAGGCACAGAGGGATAAGAGAGATGGAGACAGAGATAGAAAGAGACAGAGAAAGAGATAGACAGAGAGAAACAGAAACAGACAGAGAGAGGGCTGCAGAAAACTCATCTTTGCCCGCAATGCCTACTCCAGCCGGATATCAACACAGAGGGCTCCCCACCAACATTCTGACAGATCCTGAGCTACAAGCTTCCAGAATATTAGCAGCTGAGCTCCTCCCCCTTGGGAGGAGATAGAGACAGAGAGAAAGATAGAGACACAGAGGGAGAGGCAGAGATAGAGATGTGGAGAGATAGAGGTGGAGATTCAGAGAGAGAAATAGAGACACAAACACAGAGAGATAGAGACAGATACAGAGATAAATATATAGAGACAGAAACAGAGAGAGACCAAGAGATAGAAACAGAGAGACAGAGAGAAAGAGGTAGAGACACAAAGAGAGACAGAGTGGAAGAGACAGAGGGAGACGAAGGGGCAGAGAGAGAGCGTGTGTGCCTGATGGCGCTGTTGGCCTTTTGTATTTTGGGGTCTAGGGGTGCCAGGAGTACCTTGGGCCTTCTGTGACCTTTGCTTCACATCTCCTCGGGTATGAGTGAGTTGAGCAGGGGGCTGCCTTTGCCCTGTGAGAACCGTGCTGAGCACTTTCTAATGCCTGGCCTCTTGGTAATGGCACATCTGCCTCCTGACAGAATCCAGAAGCCCGAGTCAGGTGCCTCCAACAGGGTCCCAGTTCATTGCTGGGTGCACAGTGTGAGCTTCTGCTCCATCTAGGCGTGGGAAGAAAGCCTCCCCTGAAGCTGTCACTCCAAAAGTCCATTCCCCTTGCATTTAAATGGAAGCTCAGAGCACTGTGCTCAAATCACCAGCGGTTAAATTGAATTGGAGCTTGATTAGGGTTCTAACCTACGATCAATCACCTGGGAAACAGCTTTTTGGTGGCATATTTGGCCCGAGGGAGAGGAGCTCAGCTGCTAATATTCTGGAAGCTTGTAGCTCAGGATCTGTCAGAATGTTGGTGGGGAGCCCTCCGTGTCGACATCCGGCTGGAGTAGGCATTGCGGGCAAAGATGAGTTTTCTGCAGCCCTCCTCTGAATTTCCTGACAGAACTTCTCTCTCACCTCCTGTTTGCCTCATCTTAACTTTCATCTCTTCTTCACTCTACCTAAGCCCTGGGGGGTAGCCCAGCGCCATCTGAGAAGCCAGTGGGACATGCAGAGGGCATAGTCTGTGTCTTTTATTCCGCCTCCACCTCTGTGGCTATGGCCCAGTCATTCACTTCTTGGATCCTCATTTACAAATTGAAAATACTGGTAGCCTTCCTGTCTGTCTTGCAGGGGTGTTTGAAGGACAGGAAGAAATAACAGTAATAAAAGTACTTCTCAGAGAATAAAGTGCTCTTTGAAGGCCAAGGGTTAATAGTTCTTTTGTTATTATTTGTGGTTGTTTCTCAGAAGTGGAGATCACCATCAGCAGCCGGTGGAAAGGCTACAAGTGACTCTTCCATAAGAACTTGACCTCTATGACCTTGGCCAACTTATTTAGAGCCTGAATACCTTCGTCAGTAAAACTGGGAAATAGTGAGACCATTTCCTTGGGCTTATGACTGTATAATGGTAGGCTCAAAGTCAGGATACAAAGCAGTATGTACAGTAAGATATCATCAACCAGTGAGCCAAAGTCAGAGGTGGAGGATGGAGAAAAAGACTCCATCATTCACAGTGTGGGGTTGATCATAAGCTTTTCAAAATATGTTTGACTTTGTATATGTTTTCTAGATTCTCCATAATGCCAACCTACATTTTCCACAAAGCATCACCTTTGACATGGTGAACCCCAAATATCTGAGACAGGTCTCAGTCAATTTAGGAAGTTTATTTTGCCAACATTACGGACGCATGACCATGACACAACCTCAGGAGGTCCTGATGACATGTGCCTATGGTGGTCAGGGCACAGCTTGGTTTTATACATGTATTAGACTGTTTTCATGCTGCCAATAAAGACATACCCGAGTCTGGGCAATTTATAAAGAAAAAGAGGTTTAATGGACTCACACAGTTCCACATGGCTAGGGAGGCCTCACAATCATGGTGGAAGGAGAAAGGCATGTCATACATGGTGTTAGGCAAAGAGAGAAATGAGAGCCAAGCAAAAAGGGAAACCCCTTCTAAAACCATCAGATCTTGTGAGACTTACTCACTCCCACAAGAACAGTATGGGGGAAAACACCTCCATGATTCAATCATCTCCCACTGGGTCCCTCCCACAACACTTGAGAACTATGAGAGCTACAATTCAAGATGAGATTTGGGTGGGGACACAACCAAACCATATCATATACATTTTAGGGAGACATGAGACAGCAATCAATATGTGTAAGATGTACATCGGTTCTGTCCAGAAAGGCGGGACAACTCTAAGCAGGGAGGGGCTTCTAGGCCATAGGTACGTAAGAGACAAATGGTTGCATTTTTTTTTTTTGAGACGGAGTCTTGCTCTGTCGCCGAGGCTGGAGTGCGGTGGTGCAATCTCTGCTTACTGCAAGCTCCGCCTCCCGGGTTCATGCCATTCTCCTGCCTCAGCCTCCCAAGTAGCTGGGACTACAAGTGCCCGCCACCATGCCTGGCTAATTTTTTTGGATTTTTTTAGTGCAGACGGGGTTTCACCATGTTGGCCAGGATGGTCTCGATCTCCTGACCTCATGATCCACCCACCTGCGCTTCCCAAAGTGCTGGGATTACAAGCGTGAGCCACAGCGCCCGGTGAAACTCTTTTGAGTTTCTGATGAGCCTTTCCAAAGGAGGCAATCAGATATGCATTTATCTCAGCGAGCAGAGGGATGACTTTGAGTTCTGTCATTTGTCCAGAAGGAAATTCCTTGTGAGGGAGGTATGTAGCTTTTGAATCTTAGTAGCTATCTTTTTTTTTAGCAATAGAATGGGAGCCAGGTTTGCCCTAAGCAGTCCCCAGCTTGACTTTATCCTTTGGTTTAGTGATTTTGGGGTCCCGAGATTTATTTTCCTTTCACAATATTTAGAGGATTTAATGAAAAATCAAACTTGTGTCTGTGGTGTCTTTCTCAGTCACCAGCCCCTCCCAGAGCCAGCTTGGTGCAGCAGAAGTGGACAGGGACAGCCTCTGGGCCCTATTGCCCTGGAGTCTATGGAGCCGCCCTGCTGGAGGGGCTGGGCTGGGCAGCCTCTGCTGGCCGGGGATGGTTTGGGAGTTTTACTCCAAGGCCTGCCACAGAAGGGCAGCTGTCATCCTCTCCCATGGCTGGAGACCACATTTAGGCTGCAGCCCTTGGAAGGGTGTGAAATGGACACGACCCTCTGCTGAGTTTCCGCCCTGCACAGACATCTTTGGAAGCAGCCCTTGTTTAATTTTCCATGAGTCCTGAGAAGAAGATGTTGCCATCAGCCCTTTGGTTTTGCAGATGGCGATCCTGAGGCTCAGAGAGGTTAAGCAACTTCCCTAATTCACACAGCTGATTAGGAACTGAGCTGGGATTTAAACCCAAAGGTCTTCAAAGGTGGGGGACCCTTTGTGCCAGCAGGAACCTGTCAGGGGAACATTGTGGGACAGACAGTTAGTAGATTGCACTGGGTGGGGGGCGTTGGGGAAGGAGGGAGTTGAGGGGGAAGGGAGGGAGTATGTGCAGTGGGGAATAGTTATGCAGCCCCCACCTTGATCATATAACAGCAAGAAAGTGTCCCAAGACCCAAGAAGGAAGTTAGCCTAGATCTTATTTTTCAACACAATCTAACAGTGACTTTGTTAAGAAACAGAAATTCAGGGCCTAAGAGGTTGGTGGAAAACGCCAGCTTTCGCTTCCTTTCCTGAGCAGCCCTCCTGCGACCACCTTTGGCTTGGGAGTGGCAGGTCGTCCGTGAGCACGAGTGACCGGGTCCCTGATACTTTCCTCGTGGTCACAGCCTCACCCGCAGTTTGGGGCACTGTGGGGTGGGGCGGGAAGGTGGCTGGCACTTTGAAGTGTCCACCTTTCTGCGGGCTCTGCCGCCTCATCCCTCCAACAGCAAGCCAGGGCCGGTGGCTGTACTATTCCCTCCTCCCTCACCTAGCATCCCCTTTTTCCAGAGGACGAAAGGTAGGGGAAGCTAAGAAATGATGGCACAGGATTTGAACTCAGGACTATCTGGGCTCACAGTTGCATGGCAATTCTATACCACCTTACTGTCCTAGGCAGGGCAGGAGCCCCCAGACAGGATGGGTAGCCTTTCTGAAGTTAAAATAGTAAAAGGCAAAAAGGGAGCCCTCACCTGAGCACGCAGCTATAAAGGAGCACACAGTTCTCCTCTGGCCCCTCTCCGAGGATGCGTTCTCTTCTTCCGTGAGGCCAGGCGCACCGCAGGCATCTGCCTTTGATTAGACCGGGCCGACAGAAAGCATACCTGTGGTCCCGGGCCTCTCTCACACTCCAGAAATGCCATTCACAGACAGGGAAGAGGGAAACGGAGGAGAGGAAGGGAGGAAGGGAAGGAGAACAATCAACAGCTACGTGGGAGCATCCTGGGAGGTGGGGTTACCGCCAGAGACAGAAATGGGCCTCAGCCGCAGGTCAGGGCGTGGACATGGAGGCAGCCAGGCCCGATTTGCTGGGGGAACCACACTGGGCCGGGCATGGAGAGGTTTGCCGTGTGTGCAGCAGCTTGCAGGGAGCCAGCTGCTGAGAGCTGGGGCTGCTTCTTCTAAGCTGAAAGGAAGAGAAGGGCACATCTTTCAGAGCCGCTCAGTCCCCCAATCATAGTGCCTGGCTCCGACCTCCCACTGGGCCCATCACAAGGCCTTACGGTTGGGGACATCAGTGACCTGCAACAGGGACAGGGAAGAACATCCTGGCCAGGAGTGAGCTAAGGAAGAAATTCACCATATGGCCCTGGTAAATGCCTGGGAGTGAGAGCCTTACACTCACCGTCTCTTTCCTCTCAGCCGTTGTAGTTAAAAACCACGCTCTTGACTTGCTGATGCTCTAAGCTGCCTGTTGGGGGTGGAGGTGGCTTTCCACGGCTTCTTGCACAATGTTGGCCCTGACTCACTGTCCCCCAGGCAGGGGGAGACTGCTGTGTTCAAGGAGAGTTCTGGGTGCATGCAGAACAGAATAGGGAGCCCCCACCGGGGCAGGTGCTGGCGGCTCTTCACTGTGTCAGCTCACTCAGCCCTCAGGTCGCCCTCTCCTCAGGTGTTACCTGCAATGTACAGGTGCGGAAATGGAGAAGACCTGCGCTGGGTCCCAGAACGACGCTGGGCCCATGGAGGCTGCCAGGAGAGACACTGCCGGGTTCCCACTGCGGAGACACTCGTGCTACAGCCCAGAGAGGAGGACACTTTATTAACTTGTCACATCGAGCAAAGGCACTGGTCGCTCCATTCTCTTGCTGTGCCTTGAAAAGAGGAGAGAATGTGGAATCCGAGGGCTGGGCTGCAGCCCTGGCTGCACCAGCTTCCCAGGCAAAGCAGTAACCTGAGACGGGCCACCTCCAAGCATCAGGAAGTGTGGGCAACCGTGGGGAAGAGAAAAATAACAATGCCTGCTGTCCTCACCTTCCAGGCTTGCTTTACGGGCAGAGGGGGTGACAAGTGTCATTCTTTCCTGGGGGCTGCAAACCATGATTCAGGTGTCATGTGCTGAACTGTGTCTCTGCAAAATACATGCAGTCCTCACCCCTGGTCCCTCAGAATGTGACTGTATTTGAAGATAATGTCTTCAAGGAGGCAATTAAGCCAGACTGGGGCCCTTAGGATGGGCCTGGTGTCCTTATAAGAAAAGGAGAGGGCCCAGTGCAGTGGCTCACACCTATAATCCCAGCACTTTGGGAGGCCGAGACAGGTGGATCACATGAGGTCAGGAGTTCGAGACCAACCCGCCCAACATGGTGAAACCCTGTCTCTACTAAAAATACAAAAAAAAAAAAAAAAAAATTAGCCAGGTGTGATGGTGGGCACCTATAATCCCAGCTACTTGGGAGGCTGAGGCTGGAGAATCGCTTGAACCTGGGAGGCGGAGGTTGCGGTGAGCTGAGATCATACCATTGCACTCCAGTCTGGGCAACAAGAGTGAAACTCCATCTCAAAAAAAAAAGAAAAGAAAAGAAAAGGAGATTAGGATGTGGACACAGAGGGAAGACCACGTGAGGACACAGGGAGAACACAGCCATCAACAAGCCAAAGAGAGTGGCCTCAGAGAAACCAACCCTGCCGACACCTTGTTCTTGGACTCCTAGCTGTCAAAATTATATAAAAAAAATACATTTCTGTTGTTTAGGATCACAGACCAGTGCCTGACGCTGTGGCTGTGTTAGGCTCTAGACACGGGCAGGAATTGAGAGAAGGGAGCAAAGTATCCGCTGGGGCAGTCAGGAAAGGCTTCGTGGAAGAGGCAGACTGAACTTTGGTTTTCTAATTTATGAAGTGGGGATGACAACAATTCGGCTCTCAGAGCCGTCAGGAGGACAAAATGAGGGAATTCATATAAACTACTGCATACAGTACCTGGCTCCAGAGGACGCACTGGTGAATTTCAGCATAATTTCTACCATTATCATTATTAAAGGATGAGGAGATCTGGGGATGGGGAATGAAGTAGCATGGGAAAAGGCAGAAAATAGGGGAGTGGACAGTGAGGAACCACTGTCCTAGGAAGGGCAGACTTCATATTGCCTGCCCCAGAGAGAAGAGAGAAAGGATGCGTTCGTTTATTGTGTGACATCAGGAGGGTGATGGTGTTGCTATATTTTTTTTGTCATCTGACAAGAACTTCTCCCCAGACCAGTTTTAAATACTCCTGTCTGATCCATTTCCCTTATGCCGAAGTCACTCATAAAAACTGTAAGATCTCAAGAAAGCAGTGAAAGATTCAGGCCAGGTCCTCCAATTAGCACAGTTGTGTTGGGGCAGATCTTCAGCGTCTCCATAGATCCTGTGTTGCAGGTGAAAGCCCTCATTTGGGATCCATCAGATCCATCCGTTTTTTTTTGTTTGTTTTTTTTGTTTGTTTTTTTTTTTTGAGACGGAGTCTCCCTCTGTTGCCCAGGCTGGAGTGCAGTGGTGCAATCTTGGCTCACTGCAAGCTCCGCCTCCCAGGTTCACGCCATTCTCCTGCCTCAGCCTCCGAGTAACTGGGATTACAGGCGTGTGCCACCATGCCCGACTAATTTTGTATTTTTAGTGGAGACGGGGTTTCACCATATTGGCCAGGCTGGTCTCGAACTCCTGACCTCAAGTGATCCACCCGCCTCAGCTTCCCAAACTGCTGGGATTACAGGCATGAGCCACCATGACTGGCCCTATCAGTCGTTTTCTATGAGGGTCAGAGGCCATGCTTGTTACAACCTTTTTTCTTTGTCTCTCTTTTTTTGTTTTTTTTTTTTAACTTGTTGCTTGACTGGCCCACTACTAATCTTCCTTCCTTCATTCCACAGTTATTGATTAGTGTGTTTCAAGCATTGGGCCTTCCATCTGTGCTGGGTACTGGGCAGGCAGCAGCGCACAAAGGACATAGCTCCTGTTTCCTGTGGCATTTGTCTTACTTCAGTGTGCAGAGGACTTTGCCTGCCTCCTGGCTACCTCCTCTAGCTGCGCTAATTCCTGTAGAAAGGGAAAGGGGAGCAGAAAGCCTGTCCTGGCCGCGCATGCTCCCCAGGCTGCAGTGCTGCGTCGCTGAACCTGTGTTCTGTGAAGGTGAGGTTCGCCGTGGGCATCAGTGAGGGAGCCGCAAGAGGAGCTGTGAAAAACGTAACAGCAGGTCTGGGGTGGTTGCCACCAATAACACACAGGCTTTAATCCTGCTTTTATCTTAATAACCATGTTAACAAAAATTGCATTATGCACACTAATAATAGCCAGTGTCTAAAGAAAGGAGTGTAGCTTATTATGGTAAGGCCTCTTGCCAGGAACTGGTGGAAGGCTGAGAGCTTGCAGTCTGGAATGGCTGCGATGCTGACACTGACTCTTGATCAGGGTCAGCAGACAGATCAAGTGAACCCTTACCCCCGTTCCTGCACTTGGGGCAGGCAGCACTAATCAGCCCAGATCACAGTCATCCCCGTGGATCTCTTGATCTGTCTCAGGAAAGCCCCTACGTGCTGAAATTAGCATAGGAATCAAGCCTATTTAATGGCTCACCTGGATCCTAGTGGCTTTTATGCTGTAGGCTCAAGGTTTCAGAGCCCAGTTTCTTGAGAGACAGTCCTGGAGCTACTTTAATCAGAACCATTAGAGCCTGGGCAGCTGGTTTAAAATGCAGACTCCTGTGCTCTTCCCTAGAGCTAGGGAATTGGAATCTTTGGGGAATGTCAAAGACAGCACTCAGGTGATTTCTTTGCAAATGTTCTAACCCCTGTTTTAGGGACGGGAATTCATACCAGGTGTTTTCTTTTGGGCATGCGTGCTGGAGGGAGGACGAGGGTCAGAAGAACAACATCTTGAGCCCCTATGTGCAGAGTTAATACTGAAAAAGACAATTGTTTTCAGGCAAAACGTCCGTTTTGTGCAGGCTCATTGGCTGTTTTTGGGTGTAAGGGGCAGGATCGCGTAGGACTCAAGATCATAGGCTCTGACAGCCTTCTGCCCAGGTTTGAATCCCAACCCCGCCACTCACTAGCTGTGATACCTTGGGAGGTTTCGTTGGTCCTTTCTGCCTTGGTCTTACCAGCTGTGACAATAAAAAATGTCTCTCGGCCGGGCGCGGTGGCTCACGCCTTTAATCTGAGCACTTTGGGAGGCCAAGGCGGGCAGATCACAAGGTCAAGAGATCGAGACCATCCTGGCCGACATAGTGAAACCCCATCTCTAAAAATACAAAAATTAGCTGGGCGTGGTGACGCACACTTGTAGTACCAGCTACTTGGGAGGCTGAGGCAGGAGAATCACTTGAATCTGGGAGGCGGAGGTTGCAATGAGCCAAGATTGCACCTCTGCACTCCAGCCTTGTGACAGAGTGAGACTCCATCAAAAAAAAAAAAAAAAAAAAAACAAAAGAGTCTCTAAATATGGTCAAATGTATCCATGGGGAGAATCACCTCCAAATAAGAGTCACTGAAGAAGTTTATAGCAGATCTAGTGCTCAATGGATCTCCATTTTGCCTAAGAATTTTTTTAGAAGTCATTTTGGCTAGAAATCAGGAAAAATGAATCGACCACGTAAGCTATTAACTTTGGCATGTATGGGGTTCCTGAAAGTTCTAGAATAGATAATACAGCCTGTAAAGGCCTTTCCTTCTCAAAGATAACAATAACACTGACAGAGCTGTTGGGTCAGGCTGGGTACTGTTCTGTGTGCTTAATATACAGTCATTAACAATTTAATCCTCACAGTAGCTGGTGAGGTGGATACTATGGTTATTCCCATTGTACAGATGAGGAGACTAAGGCAGAAGAGACTAAGAACAACTCCTGAGGTTTTACAGGTAGTGAGTGGAAAGGTGGAGATCTAATCTGGGCAGAAGACGGTCAGAGCCTGTGCTCTTAACCCCTACCTGATCCTGCTCCTTATACCCACAGCAAAGAATACCTGACCCCAAATGTCATTTGCACCACAGTCGAGAAACTGTGCTAGCTCAATCGGAGGCAGTCTTTTTTTTTTTTTTTTTTGAAACAGGGTCTTGCTCTGTTGCCCAGGCTGGAGTGCAATGACACGATCACAGCTCACTGCAGGCTTGATCTCCTGAGCTCAAGCAATCTTCCCACCTAAGCCTCCCGAGCTGGGACTGCAGGCATGCACCACTATCCCCAACTCATTTTTATTATTTTTTTTTTGTAGAGCCGGGGTCTCACTTTGTTACCTGGGCTGATCTTGAACTCCTGGATTCGAGTGATCCACTTGCCTCGGCCTCCCAAAGTGCTAGGATTACAGTCATGAGCCACCATGCCTGGCCAAGAGGCAGTGTTTACAGTAGAAAAGACATGGGTTTAGAGCACCACGAGTCAGGAGTTTGCATTCTGACTCTTCAGATGTCAGCTGTATGGGCTGAACAAGTTACCAAATGCTTGTAGACATTGTGTTACCACCAGAAAGCATGGAGATTGTGAAAGGAAATTAAATTTTGGGACCCCAAACTCACCGTGGCAATGCTGATTGAGAGCTTATCTTTACAGTTGCAGTCACCCCGGCCTGCCAGACACAAATGCGTATTTTGTGTGTATCTTACATAAAATTCAGATTCCCCACATTTTTCCTTTGCCCCTTTTAAGTGAAAACTGTGTGCTTCTCAGTATCCCGCCCTTTCCCCTTTAAATTTGGAGACCTCAGAATCATCTTCAGAGAAAGGCATTGACCTGTCTCCTGGGCACGTCCTTAACTTTGGCAAATAAATCTCCAAAAATGATTGAGACTTGTCTCATCATTTTCTTTGATTGACAAGGTTAATAAGACCTACTTTGAAGGGTTACTGTAAGTTATTTGAGATAATGTATATAAAATGCCAAATACAGTGCCCAGCACTTGGTTACTGTTTGAGAAATATTAATTCTCATTCTTTTCTTCAATGCAAACTATTTTCCCTCTTCTTTTCAGCCTTCTCTGTCAGCAGGAAGATTCTTTGTGTGTTTAACCTGGCATCTTTGGTCTCATTTTTCAATTCGTTACTCATCTTTGTGGGGTTCTGCTGAATTCTGTTCAATTTTCTCAAGTCCTTCTGTTCTGGAACTAGACTCAGACTCTCCAGAGCTGAGGAATGGTAGAATTATTGCAAAATTCCTACACTAACACTCCTATTGCATATATACCTGTGCCTTCTGAATGACAACCTTATCCTGCTGACACAGTGTCATCTGGCCCACCCTTTGGGCCTTTCACCTACTTGAAAACTTTTTTTATTTTTTATTTCAATAATTTTTAATGCACCCATCACCTGAGCAGTATACACTGTACCCAATGTGCAGTCTTTTTTCCCTCACCCCCTTCCACCCTTCCCTCTGAGTCCCCAAAGTCCATTATATTATTCTTAAGCCTTTTCGTCCTCATAGCTTAGCTCCCACTTATAAGTGAGAACATACAATATTTGGTTTTCCGTTCCTGAGTTATTTCACTTAGAATAATGGTCTCCGGCTCCATCCAAGTTGCTGCGAAAGACATTATTTCATTCCTTTTTATGGCTGAGTAGTATCTAATGGTGTATATATACCACATTTTCTGTATCCACTTGTTGGTTGATGGCATGTAGGTTGGTTCTTTGCAGTCATGAATTGTGCTGCTATAAACATGTGTGCATGTGCTTTTTCATAAAATGACTTCTTTTCCTTTGGGTAGATGCCCAGTAGTGGGATTGCTGGATCGAATGGTAGATCTACTTTTAGATCTTTAAGGAATCACTATACTGTTTTCCACAGTGGTTGCACTAATTTACATTCCTACCAGCAGTGTAACGGTGTCCCCTTTTCACCACATCCAATCTGTTGTTTTTCACTTTTTAATTATGGCCATTCTTGCAGGAGTAAGGTGGTATCTCATTGTGGTTTTAATTTGAACTTCCCTGATGATTCGTGATGCTGAGCATTTTTTCATGTTTTGTTGGCTGTTTGTATATTTTCTTTTGAGGAATGTCTATTTATGACCTTTGCCGACTTTTTGATGGGATTATTTGCTTTTTTCTTGCTGATTTGTTTGAGTTCCTTCTAAATTCTGGATTCCAGTCCTTTGTCGGATGCATAGTTTGTGGATGTTTTCTCCCATTCTGTGGGTTGTCTGTTTACTCTGCTGATTATTTCTTCTGCTGTGCAGAAGTCTTTTTGTTTAATTAGCTCCCATTTTCTTTTTTTGTTTTTGTTGCATTTGCTTTTGGGGTGTTAGTCATGAATTCTTTGCCTAAGTCAATGTCCAGAAGAGTTTTTATGACATTATCTTCTAGAATTTTTATGGTTTCATCACCTGCCTTCTTTACATTTATTCATTCCTTCTTGTTCTACAAGTTCTTTGTCTCCCAGTTTTCATAACAAAGAATTATCACTGAAAATTAGTAACAAGGTAGAAATTAAAAAAAAAAATTCCAGGGACAAATTATAAACAAATAAGCACAAGAAAAGTTACAGTTAAAAATAAAACAAAAAGACCCAGGGAGGCTTTTGGTAAGAAAAGGAGGGAACGAAATGAAGATAAAATTATATAGTAAGTTGAAGGGAAATTTCGGGTGTTAGGAATCAGCCTTCACCGTGCTTTGGAGAACGGGTGCAAGGCACCCTGGAGAACGGTGCATTTGAGAACCTTGGTCACATGGCTTGGCAGGACCACCAATTCACCTCTTTGGATTCATGGCTGGTCTGCCCCTTGGGGTCCACACTGTGAAGCCCTGAGGCCTGGCTCCCTGGCCTGAAGCCGCAGGAGAGGGAAGTCATCAGACCCTGGGCTCTGGAATCAGATGGACCTTGATTTAATCCTGACGTCGCCATTTACTGCATTGAATGACCAAGGGCAAATTATCTCCTTCTTCAAGACTCCAACTTTGCCAGGGTGAAGTTGTAAAATTGGTGGTAATAATAACACCTCTTATAGGAGAGTTATAAAGTAATGCATATAAAACATTGAACACAGCACTGGATGCGTTGTAAGCACTCAATAAATTTTACGGATGAGGATGATAATGATGATAACATGATTGCCTACTTCTAAATGTCTGCTCTGATTGTCTTGTCTATTTATATGTATGAATATACATGACTGTATGTCCATGAAAAGCTAAAATACATATGCATGTACATGTACACACATATGTATATGTGTATATGTGTGTGTGTATATACACATGTATGTATTATAGCTTTTCACGTACATGTAGTTGTGTCCTGCACACAGCTGGTTTGTGTGCATCTCATCTCTTCCCAGCTTTCAGCTCAGTTACATCATATTGGTAGTTGGCCATGGTGGGAATATTTTATAGCGTGGAAATTGGCAAACCTATATACATCAAGGGCTTTTCCCCCTCAGAGAGCCAATTTACCAGCATGCCACTGTGTATATACCTTGCATCTCCAATTAGATTCTGAATTCCTTTAGGACTCAGGATGTTCTGTTTTCACCCTTTGATCCCCACAGGGCTTTGCATGTGTCTTTTGTGCAGTAGGCTTCAAAGGGTGGCATGAGTCAATAGTACGAAGGGTGAGTGGATAAAAGCAAGGGAAAGGATATAGCAGAAGTGCACTTAATAAAAGGGAAAGAAGAAGTTGTTTCAGAAAAACTGGTAGATGAGTAGCCAGGAATGGAGAGAAGGAGTAAGGAGAGAGAGTTCTTAGATGGGTAAAATGGTTTGGTGACAGAAAAGGACTTAGAAATATAAAGTCCAGAAAGAAAATGAAATTCAGAATAAGAGTAGATTTCCTATGATTTCAAAGTGCTGCTGGTAGTGTATTTCTTGAGTTCCAGTCTTTTAGATGAGTGGCGTTTGTTTCAGATGTTGAGATAATCAAAGAACTGTTTACAAGAGAAAAAATTGGACTCTAATGTTCAAGAATAGAGGATTGGTAAAATAAATAGGATACGTTCATTTTATAGAATACTTTTGGGTCAAAAACATGATGGAAAATTCCAATAAAGTACAGTGAGAATAATGATGAGAAGCATGGAAAGCTGGAAGAATGGTATAATAATATGTAGGAGAAAAGGCGGGTTAAAAGCAGCAGCTATAATCTCACTTTTACATAAATATATGTGCAGAGAAAAATATCTGGAAGGGTATACATTAAAACACTAAAGGTAGTTGTTTCTGATTAGGGTGATTTTTTTTCCCTCCACTATTTGCTTATGGACATCTTCTCTTTTTTTTTTTTTTATTTCAAATACATTTTTATTTATTTTTTAATTTTTTTTCACCCTAGAGATGGGTCTCTAGAGAAATGCATTGCCCAGGCTGGTCTTGAACTTCTGGGCTCAAGCCATACCCGCTTCCCTCAGCCTCCCAAAGTGCTGAGATAATAGACATGAGCCACCGTACCTGGCCTAAAATACATTTTAATTAAAAAAATAAAAATATGTTTTCCACATTAGTCTCTTTCTGCCTTTATCTCTGTCTGTCTTTGTCTCTATATATTGTCTTTACTGATAGCACTGAATTTTAAGATCACAGCTGCTTTAAGATTAACAAAGTGATTAAGACCTGTGGGCTAAGAAACGATTTTCTTTGACTTGCAAATGTATCCAGATGAAAGGTCTTCTCAGTGTAACAAATCGCTGTAATAATCCTCGAACACTTGGCAAATGCCTTTGATTGAGAAAAGACAGTTGCAGGAACTGGGGCTGACCTGAGGAATTACGGAGGCTGCGTCCGGGGTGCAGGGCAGGTGTGCAGCGTCTAACAGCGACTCCGCAGGGCAGCTGGAGACGCAAAGGGCTCCCAGAATGATAGGGCGGTTCCAAATACACCAGCCTCCCAGAAACGTGGCCCTGGCGATCTAAAGACCTTCAGATCTCAGGATGGCCCTACCAGATTCAGTGTCTAATGAATGGCAGGTGTTAGGAGGCAGGCAGGGGTTTCCTGTGGCAAATCCTGATTCACAGCTGGAAGATGGATTTCTGCCCCCAGGAAAGCGGTTTAGTGGGAGGTGGTGAGTTAGCTGGAATTTCCAATAAAATGCAGTCAGAGCAGTGAGCTAGTGGGCACAGGAGAACCTCAGTCAGTGGTTCAGTTGTCTTCTAGTAGAACAATGGAAGAACTGGCAATTTTCTTCATGTTTCATTTTCCTGAGATGCAGGATGGTGAAGTGGCGAAGAGCCTGACTCTGGAAATAGCGAGAAGGGGTTTAAGCTCTGGCTCTGTGTGCATCTCGGGTAGGTTACCTAAGTAGTCTATATCTCAGTTTATCAGCCTGTGAAATGGACGTAGAGTCCCTGCCTCATGGAGTTACTGTGATGATTAAATGAGGGAATATCCGCGAGGTATTTAGAGCAGTACCTGGCGCTCGGAGATGCTATGGAAATGTATTCCGTGTATTGTGATTCCTCGGTTTTTCAACTTCTTTCTTCTCCCTCCTCTCCTTCTCCTTACCTTCCTCTGCTCCTTTTCCTCCTCCTCTTTCTACTCTTCTCTGCCCCTCTCACCCTCCCCACACACAGATTCCATGATCGATGAATTAATTCCTGCATTCCTGCATTAATTTCTCTGAGAGTCTTTTCCTTTTGACACTGCTGCTGAGAGGAACAGGTTGCTTCTTCTCACACTGATTGACTAAGTGAATTTTTATTTTCCTGAGCACCTTCTATTTAATTTTAATTTTTTTTTTTTGAGATGGAGTCTCACTCTGTCGCCCAGGCTGGAGTGCAGTGGCACAATCTCGGCTCACTGCAACCTCCGCCTCCCGGGTTCACGCCATTCTCCTGCCTCAGCCTCCCGAGTAGCTGGGACTACAGGCGCCCGCCACCACGCCTGGCTAATTTTTTTGTATTTTTAGTAGACACGGGGTTTCACCGTGTTAGCCAGGATGGTCTCAATCTCTTGATCTCGTGATCCGCCCGCCTCTGCCTCCCAAAGTGCCGGGATTACAGGTGTGAGCCACAGTGCCCGGCCTTTCCTGAGCACCTTCTCTGTGCTAGGAGGCTGAGCAGGTTACCTACATGATTTCATTGTATCGCATTATTATCCCAACCTCAGAAAGGTTCTGTGATCCACTGAAGGTCCAGCATCGGTCTAGCTCCAGCCAGCTGCAGTGAGGATGAAAGCTGGCATTACACAGTTCTCTGAGGGACAGATTACCTTCTTGTACCCTGTGGATCAAGGCCAAGGACTTTCTCCCAGAGTCCCCAGCAATGGCATAGCTGTGAGCATTCTGTGGAGCCAATGTTAATTAGCTATAGCTCTTAAGAATTCGCTAGCACAGAAAGTCAAGAAAAAGTCCTTCTACATCAGAAGAGCATCTTTTGTTATATTTTTTAAATTGTGGTTAAAACCATATATCATAAATGTTACCATCTTAATATTTCTTAACCATTTTTAAGTATACAGTTCAGTAGTGTTTAGTATATCTGCATTGCTATGAAAGAGATCTCCAGAACTTTCTCATCTTGTAGAACTCAAATTCTGTATCTGGCCGAGCACGGTGGCTCACGCCTGTAATCCCAGCACTTTGGGAGGCCGAGGCGGGTGGATCACTTGAGGTCAGGAGTTTGAGACCACCCTGGCCAACATGGTGAAACCCCGTCTCTACTAAAAATACAAAAATTAGCCGAGTGTAGTGGTGGGTGCCTGTAATCCCAGCTACTCAGGAGACTGAAGCAGAAGAATCGCTTGAACCCAGGAGGCGGTGGTCACAGTAAGTCGAGATCGTGCCACTGCACTCCAGTGGTCTAAAAAAAAAAAAATTCTGTACCCATTAGACAACAACTCCTTTTTGTGCTCCTTCCCCCAGCCACCATTCGACTTTCTCTATCTAGGAATCTGACTGCTTTAGAGGCTTTATATAGGTGGAATCATAAATAATTTGTCCTTTCGTAATGAACTTTTTTAACTTAGCATGATGTCCTCAGCGTTCATCCAGGTTGTAGCATGTAATGAGATTTTCTTCCTTTTTAAGGAAGTATTCCATTGTGTGTAATACCACGTTTTGTTTATGTATTTATACATTGACAGATGTTTTGGTTGCTTCCACCTCTTGTCTCTTGTGAATAGTGCCGCTATGAACATGGGTATACAAATATCCCTTTGAGACCCTGCTTTCAATTCCTTTGGGTATATACCCAAGGGTGAGATTGCTGGATCATATGGTAGTTCTATTTTTAATTTTTTGAGGAACCTCTGTATTATCCACAGCAGGGGCACCATTTTATAATCCCACCAACAGTACACAAGAGTCCCAACTTTTCCACACCACCACAAACACTTTTTTTATAGTGGCCGTCCTAATGGGTGGTAATGTCTCCTCATGATTTTGATTTGCATTTCTCTGATGATTAGTGATGCTGAGCATCTTTTCATATGCTTGTTGGCCATTTGTGTATCACCTTTGGAAAAATGTCTATTCAAGTCCTTTGTTTAAATTGGGTTATTTGATTTTTTATGTTGTGCTGTAGGAATTCTTTATATGTTCTAATTTTTTTTTTTTTTTTTTTGAGACAAGAGTCTTGCTCCGTCACCAGGTTGGAGTGCAATGGCACTATCTCGGCTCACTGCAACCTCCGCTTCCCGAGTTCAAGTGATTCCCCTGCCTCAGCCTCCCTAGTAGCTGGGACTACAGCTGCGCACCATCACACCTGGCTAATTTTTTGTATTTTAGTAGAGACGAGGTTTCACCATGTTGGCCAGGGTGGTCTTGATTTCCTGACCTTGTGATCCACCTGCCTCAGCCTCCCAAAGTGCTGGGATTACAGGCGTGAGCGCCTGGCATATTCTAAATATGAATCTGTTATCATCTATGTGATTTGTAAATGTTTTCTCCCATTTCATTATTTTGATTATGTCTTTTGATGAAGAAAGTTTTTAAGTTTGAAGCAGTCTCTGTTCTCTATTTTTGCTCTTGTTGAATTTTGTTGTCTGTGCTCTTGATGTCTTAACCAAGAAATTATTGACAAATCCAAAAAATCATAAAAGCTTTTCCTTTGATATTGATTTAAAAATGTTTATGCCAATTTATGTGTCACTGGAACAATCTTACCAATGGTGACTCCATGTAGGTAAAAGATTGTTAGCTAAGTGGGGAAGGATGTCTGCGTGGGAGTCATGGAGCAGTGCGTGTTGGGGGAATGGGCTTACACCCTGGGGATACATAAGGACTGATTTGGGACATAGAGATTAAATATAGTGGATCCACAATTCCTGATGAATTTATTAATGGTATTGACAGTTATTTGGAGAATGAGGGGGTGCAGAGTCTTGGAAAAAAGACACATCATAAAGCATGCAGCCTCTCTTATCTCTCCTTTCCTTTCTTCTTCCTTCTTCTCTGTGTGAAGTAGCATCTTTTCCTGCCCACGTTTAGATCCTAGAAGCTCAGCTCTGTTTTGGCAAAGTGTCTTCACATTTTCTCAAAGTAAGTGAATCTCTCCCCACAAAAATTCTTCTACTAGCTACAAAAAGACGAAAGGAGGCATAGTGATTGGTGTGTTTTTATAAGACTTAAGATTATATAAAGTATTTTTACATTTATCATTTTAATGAACTATCAGGTTTTTTTTAAAGACCAAAACACCCTACATTCAAACATGTGTTTTGCTCAAGGTCACATTCTCACACTCCACCCTGGGCATGCACATACGGATATCTTTCTGGAAGTGGTCTTGCTGGGTCGAAGAGCACGTACATTTTAAATTTTGATGGACTCAGCCAAAACGCCTTCCCCAAAGGCTACACCAGTTTTCACTCCTACATTCAGCATACCAGCGTCCTGATTTTAACATACTTTGGCAACACTGTCTTTAATTTTTGCTGATTTGATGGATTAAAAATATCCCACCATTTACAGTAATATTTCTCCATTTAGTAGGGTGGTTGATCATCTTTTTGTATATTTATTTTCCATTCTTATTTATTTTCATTTTTTGAATATTTGTTTATATTCTGCGGTCATTTTTCTATTGATGTGTTAAATCAATACATCCCGATGTGCCATTTAATTCCCTTGTCTCTTTCACTACGTATTTTTTAGGTTATTTTCTTAGTGGTTGCGCTGTGCTCATCGTTAACATTTTAATTTATAACAATATAGTTCAGATTAATACCAACTTAATCTCATTTGTGTGTATGCTCTGAGATATTTCCATTCCCTCTTCCTTCTTTATGCTGTTATTATCACAAATTACATACACTATGTGCTCAACATAGCACATTCATAATCATCTTGTTTTCCAGCTTTATTGAGGCATAATTGACAGATACAAATTATATATTTAAAGTGTACAATGTGATGTTTTACAATACATATATATTGTGAATTGATTACTACAATCAAGCTAATTAACGTATTCATCATCTAACATAGTTACCTTTTTGTGTGTGTGAGCATACTTAAGATCTCTCTTACCAAATTTTTATGTATTTATTAACTTTCATTTTCAGTTCAGGGGTACATGTGCAGGTTTGTGATATAGGTAAACTCATGTCATGGTGGTCTTTTGTACACATTATTCCATTACCCAGGTATTAAGCCGAGTATTAAATAGTAAATAACTAAACACACTAGTTATTTTTCCCGATCCTCTCCCTCCTTCCACCCTCCACCCTCCAGGAGGCCCCAGTGTCATCGTTTCCCCCACCGTGTGTCCATGTGTTCTCATCATTTAGCTTCCACTTATAAGTTGGCAAATTTCTTGAGGACATTATGCTAAGTGAATTAAGCCAGACAGATAGAGAAATACTGCATGATCTCACTTATATGTGGAATCTAGAAGAGTTGAAGTCATAGGAGCACAGAGTAGAGTGGTGGTTATCAGGGGACAGGGTGCGGGGGAAATGGGGAGATGCTGGTCAAAGGGCACAAATGTCCAGTTATAAGATGAATACATTCTGGAGATCAAATGCACAGCACAGTGACTATAGTTAATAATAATGTACCATATAATCACTTTTAAAATAAACTTTTTGTGTACCTTTATAATTTATAAACTTTTTGTTAGGGACCGAATATTTGCGTCTCCCTGCCCCCATTCATATGTTGAAGCTCTAATCCCCTGTATTTGGAGGTAGAGCCTGTGAGGAAGTGATAAAGGTTAAATGAGGTCATAAGTGTAGAGATGTAATTTAATGGTGCTGGTGCCCTTTTGAGAAGAGGAAGAAACTCCAGCACTCTCTCTTGCAGCCACCTGAGGATAAAATAAGGAGGTGGCCATCTGCAATCTAGGAAGAGAGTCCTTTCCAGAAACTGCATCAGCTGGTACCTTAATCTTGAACTTCCCAGTACCCAGAACTGGGATAAATAGATTTCTGTTGTTTATGCCATCCAGTCTGTGGTATTTTGTTGTGGCAGCTTGAACAGACTAATACACTTTTTATACACTTTTAGAAACTTTCTGCATACTTGTATAATTTATAAAAATGTTTATAATGACCACTTTATCTAGTTGTGTTTTTTTTTTTTTTTTTGAGATAGAGTCTTGCTCTGTTGCCAGGCTGGATGGAGTGCAGTGGTGAGATCTCGGCTCACTGCAACCTCCACCTCCCAGGTTCAAGTGATTCTCCTGCCTCAGCCTCTCGAGTAGCTGGGACTACAGGTACCCGTTACCACGCCTGGCTAATTTTTTTGTATTTTTAATAGAGATGGGGTTTCACCATGTTGGCCAGGATGGTCTCGATCTCTTGACCTCGTGATCCACCTGCCTCGGCCTCCCAAAGTGCTGGGATTACAGGCGTGAGCCACTGCACCGGGCCTCTAGTTGTGTTTTAAATCAGATAGGAGCCAAAAGGACTCACAAAAACTAAGTGTACATTGTCTTTTGTATTTACTTATTGATTTATGTCATTATCTTTATAAGTGCTCTTTATTTCTTCATGTGTATCTGCATTACTGTCTAATACTCTTTCATTTCTGCCTTTGGGACACTCTTTATTTCTCTTACAGCAGGCCTGCTAGTGACGTGTGTTGGGAGCACACTTCAATCCTTAGACAGGCAGTTTACAGCTCTGCCTTAGCCCTCACCTTCTGTTTGTGCAGAGCCTCAGGGTCATCCACATGTGAGAGCTTAGAGCCTTCTCAGATCTTTACTGAACACATGCATATCCCCCGGCATGCACACGGCCCTATGCATGCATGTGGCCTCTTAGATTCCCAGGAATATGACAGACGTTTCCAAAGCCCCATTGATACCTGACTCCTAGCTTTTCCTTCTTCTTTTTTTTTTTTTTGGTTTCTGGTTGTTGTTTGTCCTAACTGATATCACTGCCTCAGGCAGCTGCAGTGTTACGCAATTGCTGCTGATTGTTTTGGATAAAAGCTTAGGGAAGTGCTGTTTGTACTGAGCAAGCTCTGAGGCAGGTCAAATAAAGACAAATGCTGGTGGTGGGATTTTCCAGGAAAATGCCAGATATGACAAATTATGACACTTCTCTGGGAAGGGGATTCTGGAGAACATTCAACCTCATTTTATCTCTTGGAGTGGCTGTCAGGCTGCTGGTTTTCAGGGCTGTTTGCAGGACTGTCTCCAGGACTGTCAAGTTTCAAAGCCACTACGGGGCTAGAGAGAAGGAGTCAGGAAGTTAAAATGCCACAAAGCTTGCTGTTCTTATTGAGACTCAGCCATTTTCTTGAATAAATGCCTCATGGATTTCTGCAACCGCTGGTTAACTTCCACAGTTCTGAAAATGCTGATTTTGACCATTTCTACCAGCATTTTTATTTCTTTAATGGAGGAGAAGACTTTCAGAGGTCCTTACTCCACTATTTCCACTGATGTCATGCCTTGTTAATTTAAAAAAGAAAAAAAAAAAATATATATATATAATCTTTTTTTGAGGCAGAGTCTCCCTCTTTTGCCCAGGCTGGAGTGTAGTGGCACAATTTTGGCTCATCACAACCTCCAGCTCCTGGGTTCAAATGATTCTCCTACCTCAGCCTCCCAAGTAGCTGGGATTACAGGTGCCCACTGCCACACCTGGATAATTTTTGTATTTTTAGTAGAGACAGGGTTTCACCATGTTGGCCAGGCTAGTCTCCAACTCCCAACCTCAAGTAATCAGCCCATCTTGGTCTCCCAAAGTGCTGGGATTATAGGCGTGAGCCACCATGCCTGGCCTTGTTAATTAAATATTAAGTGTGTGTGTGTGTGTGTGTGTGTGTGTATGTGTGTGTATGAATGAGTGATACACACACCCAGGCACATACAATACACGTGCACACACACACTCAAATTTTTCTCTAAGAAATGCCTTAGCTATATTTCTACAAATTTTCATATGTTGTCTTTAATATTATTTATTTATGAATAACATAATTTTCTTATTTTTTCTTCTTTGACTTTAGCACACTATTACTTTCCTTCTCGGCTTTTATCCCCTTACATGCTATAATTATCGGGGGTTTATTTCTTCTTCTTTTGCTCCTCCTCTTTCTTCTCCTCTCCATCTTCCTTCTTTCTCCTTTTTTTTTCCTTCTCCTTTTAGCATTATGTTACAGTATTTATTTAGACTAAATTACGTTTTATTCCTTGATTTGTTAACCATTATTTCTCAAATCCCACACCCTTCTGTTTTGGAATTAATTAATTAATTTATAGAATTCTTGACTCGTTCTCCAATGAGCGTCTGGATGCAAACATTTTGAGTACTTAATGATTAAAAATGTCTTCATTTTATAGTTGCTGTTTTTGCTGCATATAGGATTCTAGGTTCAAAATAGTTTTCTCTGTGACTTTGGTGCTTTTTTCTAAAATCCAATCTGGTTTCTCTTCAGAATAAATAGATCTTTTGCCTTTTAAAATCTAGTATTGCTGAAGAAGAGTTTTATTTCTATCTATTTCTTATTTCTTAAAGATGAGGCACTTTTCTTTCTGGAAAAGAAAGAAAGTTCTTTCTTAGGTGTACTAAAATTTCATCAAGCATATCGCTCCATTAATTAGTAGCTCTCTATAGTTGGGCAAGTGATTGTAGTCTCTCTAAACAGTTTTCTCATCTGTACCGTGGGAGAAATTATGAGTTGGGAACTCACAGGGTTGTTACAAAGATGAAAATACATACTGCATGTAAACCATTTAGCCCAGTGTCTTGCTCTGAAACAGTTCAGCTTTACTATTATTGTATTATCAACTCAGTAGGCTATTTTAATCTGAATGCTCTTTCTTTCATTGACCATTCCCCTTCTCCCCCATTAGTTCTTTTGTTTTTCTCCCTTTTCCCCATTTTCTCTGTTTTCTCCTTCCAATGGATGGAAGTTAGATTTTTGGATAGGTTCTTCAAATATGTTTTCTTTCTTATTTAAAACCTGTCTCTTTTCCCTACATACTAAGAGATTTTGTTTTTATTCTCTTCCTTCACATTATTGATTTTCCTCAATTATCTAGGGACCCCATTAGCTTTCTGTATGCCAGGAATTTCTTATGATATTTGCCCTGTGGCTGGTATGCCTTCCTGTTGTCCAGAGCTTTTATGAAGTTATACTTAAAACAATAACAACAGCAAAACAAGAAAACTCTTGTTTGTCATTTTAAGTGGTATGGACAAGATTATAAACAGTAACATATCTTAAACCATCATCTGGATCCTCTATCTTGCTCTTTTTTTCTCCTCTCAAGATAGTTTCAAGGTAGCTTTGTTTTTGTATAGATGCTGAAATCCATGATCTCTGTAGCCATTTTGGAAGATTGAAAGAAATACAAGTAAGGAAATAAACAATGCCACTATTCCCACCACCATTCTAGAGATATCATTAATATGTTCTTGTTTCTCTTTTTGGTTATTTTACACATATGAAAAAATAGAATCCTATTGTACATTGACTCTTGTAGCATGTTGTTTATATTCATATAATGTGAACATATTTGCATGTTATTAATATTCTAAATATTTTTTAGTAAATGTATAAGATTGCATGTATATACCAAAATTTATTGACTCGATTCCCTCATTGGTGAACAGTTCCATTCTTTAGTGCAGCAGTGAGCATCAGAACAGATACATCTTTACTCATGTCTGTGGTTGTGTCCTTAGAATACATGAGGGAAGGGTTTTGCAGAGACCATTCCCTCCATAATCCCAAACAGGTGTCCAGAGAAGTTACACCAGCAAAGAGGGCTGTGATTTAATGCGAAAATTCCTTTGCTTTGGGTGATGGATATGAACAAGGAACACAATCTCGTTGAATGTAATGCTTCCCAAAGCTAGCCAATCATCAATTAGCTAGGGGTACTTATTTAAATCACAGATTCTTGGACCCACCCTTGGAAATGCTGATTCATTAGTTCTAGTGCTGGGCCCAGGAATTTATATTTTTAATAAGCTCCTAGGTGATTCTAATGGTTAACCAAGGTTAGGAAACAGGATCTAGCAACTGCAGAGCCTGGGCACGGGGGCTGAGGGTAGGAGGGACAGATGCCAGGTCCTAGGTGTTTCCCAGTAAGAAAGGTGGTGATGGTGAGAACAGAAAAGGGACATTCTGAAAGTAGGACTGACCATGTTGGAGACTGTTTTGAAGTGAAAAGCAAAGGTATGAGCTCCAATGAGTACTTAAGGTTTAGAGCACAAGAGAGAGACTTGGTTGATTGTGGTGGCATCAGCTGTTTGGAAGGAGAAGATAGCTTTGCCCAGGAATTGAGACCTGGATTTCAGTGGGCTCTGTAGTGTGTACCACGTGAGACTGGGAAGTCCCCTTTCCTTCTCTGGGTTCTCAGCGTTCGTGTAATCTGAAGGCGTTGGACTATATCAGGGACTTTTCAAGCTGTGGGAGCCCAAAGCCACTATGGTGGAGAGGTGGCTGAGAAGGTGAAAATCCTTCTGTGCTCACTCTTACCCTCCTCCAGGGACCCCAAATTTATTTGCTTTAAATTAGAGCCCCGTGTAAGATTGTGTCTGCAATTTTTTTTTTGCTGCTGCCAGAAAGCTTGAAAATCTCCAGACTAGATAGCCTTTCTGTTCTAAAAAGCCATATTATTTTGTGAACCAAGACCACGGGGAGGAAGAACAGGGGACTGAATGGATCGGGGCGGGGGGGCCATCCGGAATGGACATTTCAGGCCTCATTTGAATTTGAAGGCTGACCCGTTGGGTTGTGACAGTAGCTCTCAATTTCCATCTCAGAATCAGTGTATTGCCTGAGTCAACTCGGAGTGACCTCCAAGGAGAATTCTAGTTGACTTTTCATCAGATGCTTATATTTGACTTACTGGGGGAAGTTCTTCACTTCACAGGACCCCAAAGTCCAGAGAGATGACGCTGGTTCATATGTTAACACTTTGTTCATGTCTTGCTGTTTAAGTATTTCAACAATAGAGTATGTTTGACCTTCTTTCAGCCTCCTTTCAAGCTGGGAATTTAAGGTGTTCTGTGGAATGTTGTGCAAACAAGCCTTTAGCTTTGATCTCTGAGAATTCTTAGGAGTAAGAAGGGAGAAGATGAGCTGGGGGCCTGGAGGGATTAACTGTGAAAACCTGGCCAGGCTTTGTTGGACAGGGAAGCTGGGGTGGAGTGTGGGGTGTCTGGGGAACAGATGTGAGCCTGACTTGATCTTCTGCAGCTGCAGACAGAGGTTTGCCAGAGGTGACTGCGAGTTCCCGTGGCGGCCAAAAGTCCTCTTGGTGTAGTCCACCCGTGGTCTCTTCTCTGACTGGAGCTGGAGTTAGTGTAGGATTTTTGCAATTTGATTCCAGCAACCATGTAACAGGTTGGATGGAGAAAGGATTTCTTTTGACAAGCCAGGGATTTGATGGGTCTTATGTCTGTGTTATTATATTCATTTCTAAACATTCCAGAGAGGTGATGGAGGAACAAAGCCCGCCTTTCTCAGTAATCTTTTATTACTTTGTGATCCTGATGAAAATGATGGGCAGGGCAGGGTAGGGCAGGGTCAGAAAAACTGTCTCCCCTAGAGCAGCGTGTCCCCGAGTTTGTTAGGGGGAATACTAGTCCCGAGAGATGCTTCAGATGATTTCATGATCAAGTAGGTTTAGACATTCTGCATGTGGTGTTTTCCTCTGGATATTCCCAATGCACATTCAAACACTAAAGGCTCTGAAATATCCTATAGTCAAGAATTCTCTGAATTTATTGCACTGAAAATTTCTCAGTTGGCCAGGGAATTACAATCATTTTAGGTGGAGAAGAGGCACCCACTGATATCAAATAGATGGAACTTCAGGAAGGCCTGGCCTCCAGGTTGGGAAATCGAGGCATCCATGATGTGCTCACAGAGTGGTGTTCCTGAAGCTATTCCTTTCCTCTCTGGTGGCATCAACAACTTGGGAATTTTTCCTTAGCAACCCACTCTCTGTGTTATTCTAGATGGAGTAGCTCTGCTTGAGATTTCATTTGAAGAACAAGACCAATAGCTGAAAAGAGCTTGAGTCAAATTCCCACACAGAGGGAAAAACATTCAGAACTTAGAATGAAACTTTTACTAATTTATTTTTTATTTATGTTTTGAGGTAAGGTCTCGCTCTATCTCCCAGGCTGGAGTGTAGTGGCTTGATCACTGCTCACTGCAGCCTTGACCTCCCGGGTTCAAGAGATCCTCCCACTTCAGCCTCCTGAATAGGTAGGACTATAGGCTCGCGCCCCCATGCCCGGATAATTTTTATGTTTTTGGTAGTCATGTTGCCCAGGCTGGTCTCGAACTCCTGGATCAAGCAATCCGCCTGCCTTAGCCTCCGCAGGTTCTGGGATTACAGGCCAAATGAGGCTGTTTTTAATGCCAGCTTCATATTTCCTCTCTATTATTCAGAAGGAACCAGAGGTGGCCGGAATGTAGCATCCTTTTGGCCAAAGTAAATATTTCAGGAACAGATAGCTGACCCATAAACAAATCAGGCTCAAATACAGCTTATCTCAGGACTTGAGGCCCAACAATTTACAAACAGGTATTGTGTTTTCCTCTGGACTTGGAGTGGGGGGGATGTGAGCCTGCTGACACCCTTTCCCCATGAGAGAGAGCCTGATAAAGGAATGAGCCAAGACGTGGAGAAATATTAGGCCTTGATGAGTCATTTGAGTGCCTGGATCCAGCCAAGCCTGGCATCTAGGCTGTTTGGTTATGCCAATTTGAGTTTTCTGTCTAAGTATTTTTACCAATATGCTTTTCATGAGAGACTTTTTCTTGGAGCTAAATGTCTGAGATAACAAGAATTCACTTAAACACCCCATCCCACTTTGCTCTGCCCCTAAAACCAGAGCAAGCACTATTAAATAAATTTTGACAGTCACCATTGTCATATAATTTAAAATAGTAATTTATTCTCTTTTGTCCTAGAAGATACTTGGAAGCTTGTCTAGTACAAAGCTCCATCTGATCCTTCAGGTAACTCTACAGACTGTCCACCAGGAGGTTTTCTGGCTTCTGCTTAAACTGTCCTCAGGACCAGACAGCTCAGGAATGCTTGAGGAAACACGTGCCAATTCCAGGCAGCTTTAATCAGGCTGATTGGCATCTGCCCGCCTGTCCTTTTGCCTTTTGGTCCTGGGCTAACTGCAGACCAAATCTAATCCCTCCTCCATAGGACTGACTTTCAGATTGTTGAAAATAGCTAAGCCTCCTCTCTCACACACCAGAAAAATGTCCCCAGCTTCTCCAGTGGGGCCAGTGTTGGTTTTCTTCACTGCCTTACCACGAGCATACTATAATGGGTTGTGAATTTATTTCAACTGGGGTTGCTTTCATCTGTGATTCCTAAAGTACTGTATGTCCATCATAGACTGTGCAGAAAGGTAAGAAGAAGAAAACGAAAATTCACCTGTGAGTAAGCGGCCAAGACATGAGCCCCTTTGACCTTGTGATGGCTCTTCCTCCATTAGTTTTACGCATGTGGCACACACGTGGTTGTGCTGGTGTTGTGCCCCCTTCTTCCTTCTCTCTGCCCGAGAGGTTGGCCTACAGTGGGCCACACTTGCACAGGGGCTTCTGTGTCCCTGGGTTTCTGCTGGGTTTAGACAATGAGGTGCTCAGGGCACAGATCTGACAGAGGAGAGAGGTCAAGTTGTTTATGTCCCTGATTCCTCCCTGTGGAGTTGCCTGGGGCTGATTCGTCCCACTCGGGGCAGCCTACTTAACACTTCTCTGTTGTGCCTGCAGTGGTTTCTGCCCTGGGCCCTTTGCTACTTACTAGCTTTGAGCTCCTGTGCTGGCCTTTGTAGTTCCCTGCTAGGACCCCTTTGTCAATGACCCATCCGCCCGTTGTCCTAGTTGAGTGCTGTTTCCAGTAGGAACTTAAAACTGATATGATTGTATTTTGCAAATAAGAAACAGACTCTGCACACTGACATATAACCTGCTAGGTCATTTCTTGGGATATCGAAAACCTCTCTTCATGTTGTTAAATATTCCTCTACAACATGTGATGAATGGCTGAGTAGGTTTTAGATATATTTTAAAACAAATGTACCAGAGTTTATTTCAACTTTGAGGAATAGGAAGTTAGTTTTTCCTCCCAATTTACTTTCTTCTTATGACTTTGAAAGTACTTTGGTGAATATCCTTGTCAGTAAATCTTTGCACATGTTCATGTTTATTTCCTTAGGATAAATCTTCGGAAGTAAAATCTCTAGATCAATAGAAATGAACATCTGAGAAACTTTTGCTGTATGTTGCCAGGTTACCCTCCAAAACTTTTAAAATAATTGATGCTGCTTCCAACTACCTGTAGGAAGATTTGTTTTCTGACACTTTCTCCAACATTTATTTAATATCATAATAAAATAATACCGTGTTTGCGTTGTAATAGGTGCTCTCCATTCCTTTGAAGATGAAGTCCCTAGGAGTGAACACAGACTCCAGGATAGAAAGGAACAGGCTCCATCACCTTCTTTTTCCTGAGCATAATACCTTCATTGATATAGCCTAAGAGATAGTCACTGTGTTAGGCTGAACAATGTCCCCTCCAAGATGTCCATGTTCTAATCCCTGGAACCTGTGAATATGATACTTTTCACATAGTAAAAGGGACTTTGCTGATATGATTAAGTTAAAAATCGTATGGGGAAATTATCCTGGATTAGCTAGATGGGCCCAGTGTAATCACAGGGGTCCTTATAAGAAAGAAAAAGGTGCTGTGACGATGGAAGCACAGAGAGAGAGAGAGACAGAGACAGAGAGACAGAGAGACAGACAGAGAGAGAGAGAGACTAGAAGATGCTATGCTGCTGGCTTTGAAGATGGAGGAAGGTGTGTATGGTAAACGCACCTGACAGTGATGACTTGAGCATACACTAACAATGACCCTCTGATATGGTTTGGCTTTGGGTCCCCACCCAAATCTCATCTCGGATTGTAATCCCCACATGTGCAGGGAGGGACCTGGTGGGAGGTGATTGGATTATGGGGGCAGTTTCCCCCATGCTGTTCTCATGATAGTGAGTTCTCATGTGATCTGATGGTTTAAAAGTGTGGCACTTCTCCTTTGCGGCCTCTCTCTCCTGCTATCGTGATAGATGTGCCTTGCTTCCCCTTTGCTTTCCACCATGATTGTAAGTTTCCTGAGGCCTCTCCAGCCATGCGGAACTGTAAGTCAATTAAACCTCTTTCCTTTATAAGTTACCCAGTCTCCGGTAGTATCTTTATAGCAGTGTGAAAATGGACTAATACACTCCGTATGGCAGATGCACCTGAATGTGTGTTCTGAGTCCCAGGCTAAGAAATCCGTGAGTAGCCAACCCGGAGATCCATTCCTTATTTATGAGGAACATCTGAGACCCCGGCCTGGCCCATGGAATGCAGGCTGTATAGCGGATCAAGGCCCTTTATTTTGGGTAAAATGAAGGTCGCCAGGTGAAGATTGTTTGGGGGAGGTTGCTAAGTGAAAATGTTATGTAAACTGCATGCCTTTTACAAGTGCTTGCAGTTCTTCTGCCCAGCCTGCTGCCACTGGACTCTCTTCCCTGTTTGTGAGCTCTCAATAAAACCCCATGTCTTATTTATTGGCTCCAGGTCTCTTCTTTGGCCTTTTGAACATGGTATCCTCCCCATTGGAGTCTACTGGGGCTTGGCACAACAAGGTGTCACAAGCCAAGGAATGCAGGTGGCCCCTAGAAGCTGGAAAAGGCAAGGGAACAGATTGTCCCCGAGAGCCTCCAGGAGGAACACAGCCCTGTTGATGCCTTGACTTTAGACGTCTCACCTCCAGACCAATGAGAATAAATAAGGGGTTGTTTCCATCTATGAAACCTGTGGCAATTTGTTAAGCAGCAATCAGAAATTACTACAGTCACTTTCTTGTTTCCTGTTGGCTTATGTTATTTTCTGCTAAATCCAAGGTGTGTGGTTTGTATATTTGTTGGTTTTTGCATGTTCTGCTGCTAAACTATATCAACTCTCTCTTCAATTTTGCCTTTGGTTATCAGGATCTCAGCTGGAGCTTTGTCTCTGTGCTTGAAATTAAGGGCATCAGAGCAATCCTGTAAGTGTGAGGTTGCAACAAACAGCTGCAGGGAGCCAGGTGGTGTGTCTTTAGGGAAATGGCTCCCAACCCTCTCTGCAGCTGGAAGGGTTTTTTTTTTTTTTCACAGGCCCTCTCAATTTTTTGCCTAAAATGTTTCTTTCAAATCCTAGCTTCTGAATTCCTTTCCTACACTTTCATCTCTCCTTTCCATAATTTACTACTTTTTCCACTTGATCATCAGAATATGTTAACATAATACAATCCTTTATACTTGAGGGATCTTCTCTTACCAAGTGCTTTCAGATAAATGGTCTCATTAAATCTTCCTATCACTGTGCTTGGTAAGTAGTGTTCGGTGTCGAGTTAATGACCATGCCCCTTTCCCACAAAGAAACACATTTTTACTCCCAGGGTTTCCTTATATAAAACTCTAAGGCCCCGGACATCAACATGGACACACACACACACTCTCACTCACAAATAAGGTACATAGCTTCTCACCTGCACACACACATTGTGTGGAACTCCTCTGGGTTCAATATGTTAGAAGAGGTAGCTTAGCTTATGCTACAAAGACAGTCATGATCTTTATGCAAATTCTAGAGATCCAAGAGATCCCTAGTTTCTTGATGATCTGCAAAAGGAGCTCACCTGCCATGCACAGGACATGCATGGATCATGCACCCCTAGCCATAGCTCAGGTCTGGCTTTGGGTGAGCCTGGCCCAAGGCTGTTAGTAACAGGAGAGGGCCTGGCAGGGCAGAGGGGACCTTTTTTTCCCTGCTCGCTGCCCTGCAGACTGCTCAGCATTTTCCAAACCTCCCCACTGCTCCTGGGTGGGGGGCTTCACAGTTGAACATTGTCAGCCCAGAGCTGACACCCAAGCTGACCACAGCCCTGAAGCATGCTGAGTGCCTCTTGGACCTGAATTCCCATAGTCTGTACCGAAAGCCACGCCCCAAGGCTGCAGTTTACCTCAATCTCAGTTTGCCTTTGAAATCTGTTCACAGGCTATCTCTGAAAAAGTCCTTTGGGTTTGGAAAACGGGACTTTGAAAACAATTCCATTTTTATTGTAGATTCAGGGGGCACGTGTGCAGGTTTGTTACTGGGTATATCGGGTGGTGCTGAGTTTTGGGCTTCTGTGGATCCCATCACAGAAAATAGGACTTTTCATTAATAAAGGCTCCCGAGGGCTTAATCCAGAGCTGGGTTCCCCATGCGTGCTCAGTGAAGATCTGCTGATGGATGGGTTATAACACCCCACCCCGTCACCTTCAATTTTCTGTTTTGAAATAGTTTTATTAGAGATGTTCAGATTTCTGTTCTCTGCGTTTATTTTTATTTGAGTCCAGCAATCAAATGATGATGCTACCTGGTCCCAGCAGCCTAGAAAGGCAGCTCTCCCAAGCATTTCTCAGAGGCTACACTTTACGTGAGTCCTAGGCGAACAAAGAGGAGGCCCACCCCACATTACATACACTTCCCGAGGGCCCAGGCCCTGCATCGGCTCTTGGCTAAGATGCCGCTTTCAGAGTTGGAGAGGGGAGCTGTTTGCGGAGTTTTCTGACACTCTTAACTGTTCAACTGGGCAGAGTTGTGGTTTGTTCAGAGAAGAGGCTTGTATTTAGGGAAAAAGTCATGGACAATGAATTTCTAACTAATAAAACATATTTCAGAAAGGCTGTATGATGAAGCAGAAAGAGTTGAAAATTTGGGTTTGGAAGACCTGGGTCCAAGTCCTGTTGTCGCAACATACCAGTGGTATTGGTCCTGGGCAGGTTACTGTGAGCCTGTTTCCTCACCTGTACAATGGATATAGTAATAATAATGATCATAACTTACAGGGTTGTTGGGAACCTTGAATGAAAGAATGAATCTGGCTGGGTGTGGTGGCTCACGCCTGTAATCCCAGCGCTTTGGGAGGCTGAGGCAGGCAGATCACCTGAGGTCAGGAGATCGAGACCAGCCTGGCCAACATGGTGAAACCCCATCTCTACTAAAAATACAAAAATTAGCTGGGCGTCATGGCAGTCGCCTGTAATCCCAGCTACTTGGGAGGCTGAGGCAGGAGACTCGCTGGAACCCGGGAGGCAGAGGTTGCAGTGAGCCGAGATTGCGCCATTGCACTCCAGCCTGGGTGACGAGAGTGAGACTTCATATCAAAACAAAACAAAACAAACAAAACAAAACAAAACCAGGCATGGTGGTGTGTGCCTGTAATCCCAGCTACTCGGGAGGCTGAGGCAGGAGAATCACTGGAACCCGGGAAGTGGAGGTTGCAGTGAGCCAAGATCACAACCACTGCACTCCAGCCTGGGTGACAGAGGAAGACTCCATCCTCCGCCCCCACACACAAAAAAATTAATCTGAGGCATCTGAGGCTGGGCGCAGTGGCTGTAATTGCATCCAAGAATTCAAAACCAGCCTTGGCAACATAGTGAGACCCTGTCTCTACAAAAATAAAAAATAAAAAATAAAAAAATTACCCAGGCATGTGGCACATGCCTATAGTCCCAGCTACTTGGGAGGCTGAGGTGGGAGGACTGCTTGAGTCCGGGAGGTTGAGGCTGCAGTGAATTATGATTGTGCCACTGCACTCCAGCCTGGGTGATGGAGCGAGACCTTGTATCAAAAAAAAAAAAAAAAAAATGAATGAATGAATGAATGAATTTGAAAGCACATGGTGTCTGAGTTTGCGGCTTATACTAAGGTTTGATTTTTTGCAGGTGGGCATAATACCCTCTTTGACCATTTCTGCTATGAAACATCTAGTTCAGTGTTAGCACATGATCTAACTCAGGTAAGTACTCACTGACTCAAGAACATTCCTGATGAATGCAAAATTGGAATTAGGAGCTGGCTATTTGCTTTTCAAAACGTTTTTCTTCAGTGCTCTTTTTGATACCCAAATCTCTTAGAGTGCTGACCAATAGAAATATAATGCCACACATTTATGTAGTAAAAAATTTCCTAGTAGCTACATTTAGAAAGTGATCGGAATAGGCGAAATGAATTTTGACAATATAATTTCATTTAACACACTATATCAAAAATATTACCCTTTCAACATAGGATCAATATAAAAATTATTAAGGAGATATTTACATTTCCTTTTGGTAGAAAGTCTTTGAAATCCAGTCTGTGATTTACACTTATAGCACATCTCAATTCGGACATGGAATTTTTACCAGAAATACTTGATCTGTATTTAGAGTTCACAAAATTTACGGCTGAAAAGTAGATTTATATCCCCAAGTTGTTCCAAATATATTTAAAGGTTTTTGTTTGTTTGTTTGTTTGTTTTCCAAGATGGAGTCTTGCTCTGTTGCCCAGGCTGGAGTGCAGTGGCATGATCTCCGCTCACTGCAACCTCTGCCGCCCAGGTTCAAGAGATTCTTCTGCCTCAGCCTCCCGAGTAACTGGGATTACAGGGGTGTGCCACCACACCTGGCTAGTTTTCATATTTTTAGTAGAGATGGGGTTTCACCATGTTGGCCAGGCTGGTCTCGAACTCCTGACCTCAGTGATCCACCTGCCTTGGCCTCCCAAAGTGCTGGGATTACAAGCATGAGCCACTGCGCCCGACTCGTTTTCCAATAATTAAATTATCAGTTTTTTAATTTAAATTTATTACAATAAAATAAAAATTCTGTTTGTCCAGGGCACTGGCCACATTTCAAGGACTCAGCTGCCAAGGTAGTGACATTATTGGACAGTGCAGCCTTGGGGTGATTAAAATTTGCTCTTGACATTCCTGTCCAGATATCCTTTCTGGGGTCTTGTCTTTAACAGATATTGAAGTACAGTTGTAAAGGTTAGAACTGCAGCTCTCAGATCTGGGGATCTATTTAAAATGCTGATGTCCAGGGCCTCTTTGATTAAGAGAAACTGAATTTTTCAGGTAGGCCCTGAGCATGAGTATGTTTTTCAGAATTTCCCAGATGATTCAAATGTGTCGCATCAGTTAAATACTCTGGAAGGTGAATTTGGGGCTGACTCATTGCAATCTGTCACTCCCTATTGACTGAGCAGTCTATGGAGACCTGAACAGAAACAAGTTGGGCTTCTGTTACATTTTTTTCTTTTAAAAACAACTCTCTCAGAGCTTTTACAAACTTTTGAGTCTTATTAGTATTCTTACTAAGTGTGAGAATTATATCGATGCATTTTTAGCTGCTTTATTACTTTATAAATTAAAAAATAGCCTTTGGGTCAGCATTAAGTTGATGTGTTCTGGGGCTCTTCCCAAGAACATGCTGTTGGCAATTTATTATAAATGCTGAGGGCACCTTTCAGTACCGCGATAATGCTTTTACTTATACTTTTTCGTAAACTGTATGATCGTAGCGAGATCACGCATGCCAGAATTATAGCACAGCTACTTCTTGCCAACATATATTGACATAACGGCTATCATTCGATCGTGACTCACAGCAGTTGATCAGCCTAATTGGTTTCAGCAACATGTCTGATCTAACTGCAGTTACATCACTGTGGTTGAGTTCGTTTGGGTGAATTTCCTGAGCTATTGTTTTCGTGTCTGAATTTGCCAATTGGTCATTTATATGCCTGTCCTAGTTTTTATAGTGTGGGCATTTGCATTACTTTATTCATCCACTATTCTTTCCAGAAACCTGACAATAGTTTTTCATTTTACTCATTTAATCAACAAAACTTGGAGGTGCACCACCTACCTTGCTCCAAGGCACTAAGGTAAGTCTGATTGGCAGTTGGACTTCATTTAGCTTGCCAGCTCCACCTGCTGATTTCACGGTGTTGAAAAGCGTTCTGGCTGAATTCACACCTAGGCTCAGTGGGAAAGAAACTTGTTATTGGAGGAGAGAGTGTGGTCCCATTGGCAAAATATTTTCTGCCCTGTGCTTGGAGCTGAGGATATAAAGACAATAAGCACTTATTCCAGCAGAGATAAAAAATTAGGAAACCATTCTATGATCCTGGTTTATAGAAAGTTCTATAGAAACACAGAAGAGAAAGCAATTTCTCTTCTGTGGGGGGTGTGGGGGCAATGAAGGTGGGGATCAGGAGAATATGAAGTTGTCACAAAGGTAATATTTCAAGTGGGTCAGGAAGGAATTCTGGGAATTTGGCAGAAAATGAGGAAGAGCAATTTTTATGTGTGTGTTTTTCATACTTTGATATGTTACTATCAGAATAAATGAAACTGATTAATGCTATTGGTCAAGTTTAGGTACATTAATATTTGCACCTCACATATACCACGAAATCTGGTATCTATTTGTGAGAAATTCAAGGCACTTTGCAATGTCTGGCCTGCTTTAATTTTTTTTGTTTCATTTTATTGTATTGCCCTTCTTTTGCTAAAGCAATGAGGTTTATATATATACATAAACTGAGAGGCTGAGATCACTGCCTGGCACATAGTAGGTAATACATATCTGCTGAATCAATGAATGAACATATTCAGATTACCTATATGTTTAGTGTAACTGGAGATCCTATCAAATGCACTTGTCATAGATATATATATATATATATCTCACATACACACCCCTTTCTACCATCAAAGCAACTAATTGGTGATGTGCTGATGGAGCAACACCAGCAGGCAGGACGATCCTGTTGCAACATATTCAGATCATGCTGTTTGGCTCAAGCCCCAATGGTTTTCCATGTCTGCGAACCGAAATCCTCTTACCCCCTGCTGGCCTCTTCTCTAGGTGCTAAGCCCCTGCCCCCTTGGGTTGAGATCACTGGGCTCACTGACCTTCCCATGACTCAGCCAGGCTGGTTCTTGCCTCCGGGGGTTTGACACTTGCTCATTTTCCCCCTGCTTGGAACTCTCTAGCTCAGGATGTGCTCATGACTGGCCCCTCACCTCCTGAAGGAGGTTCTTTGCTTCTCATGGAGGCCTTTCTCACCCACAAGTTTATTTTTATTTTTAATTTTTTTTGAGACAGAGTCTCACTCTGTCACCCAGGCTGGAGTGCAGTGGTGCAATCTTGGCTCACTGCAACCTCCGCCTCCTGGGTTCAAGCAATCCTCCCATCTCAGCCTTCTGAGTAGCTGGGATTGCAGCCACGCGCCACCAGACCCGGCTAATTTTTGTATTTTTAGTGGAGACGGGGTGTCATCATGTTGGCCAGGCTGGTCTTGAACTCCTGACTGTCCGATGATCCATCGGTCTGGGCCTCCCAAAGTGCTGGGATTACAGGTGTGAGCCACCACGCCCATTGCAGTCGCTCCCACTCCACCATCATTCCCTACTTCCTCCTTGAGTTTTCACCAGTGCAGGAGTCACTGATGTGCTACAGATGTTACTTATTTTGTTGATTGTCTATTTCTGTCCCCTCCTCTGAAGCACGTCAGCACCACAAGGACCAACGCTTTTGTCTGTGGTGTTCTCTGTTGTATCTCTACTGCTGAGAACATAGTAGGTGATGCATATTTGAATCAAAGAGTGAACATATTCATATTGTGTGTGTGTTTAGCATAAATAACTGAGATCCTAGCATATGCAACTTACGCATTCATATCGTATGTATTTTCCACATCATAAACATTCTTTAACATGGCTTTTACTTACCATATCATTTCAGCTTGTGAATATGTAATAATATGTGCTGTGGTCTAAATGTTTGTGTCCCTCCCCAAAATCATATGTTGAAATCCTAACCCCCAGGGTAATGGCACTATGACATGGAGCCTTTGAGAGTGATTAGGTCATGAGGATAAAGCCCTTGTGAATGGCATTAATGCCCTTATAAAAGAGACTCAAGGGAGTGCATTTGCCCCTTCTACCATGTAAAGACACAGGGAGAAGGCACAATCTATGAACCAGGAATGTGGACCTCACCAGATACTGAATCTGCTGGTGCCTTGATCTTGGACGTCCCAGCCTCCAGAACTGTGAGAAATAAATTTCTGTTGTTTATAAGGCCGGTCAGCATACTAGACTATGGTATTTTGTTATAGGAGCCCAAACAGACTAAGACATTAGGCTACGCAGCTCACCTGTTCCTAGGTGGTTTCAGTCCTCTGCCGTTCAAAGTCTGTCATGAACCTCTTGTTCATAAGTTCTCTCCCTTTGTATAGAAGAGAAGTTCTCTTCTTTTATGTGGAAGTGGTGTTGCTGAGTGAAAGGGCATGAACAATTGAGATCTGAATCCACACATCAGACTGTAGAACTTCATTTTGAGGTAGAATTTCTTCTTTTTATGATGTTACCCGGTAAGGGGCACGTCCTCAGCTTTTGGGAGGCGCAGACTGCATGGGAACTGCTGAAAGGTCTATGGGGACCCATTGGGCATACTAGGCCAGCGACGTCACGTATGGGCCCCAAGGCCTTAAGGTGAGTGACAGCAAGTGGAAGGAGGGTGCAGAATGTGGCACTGGGCTGGAATGACTTAGTGGAGTGGGGTGAACACTCTGCTCATTCAGAACTGGCTTTGGGATTGTGACAGGTCCTAAACAGCTTGGAGTACTAAGAAGAGCCCTGGACATGAACTGGAATATGCAGGTTCAAATCCCACCTTTTCACTGACCAGCTCTGTGACCCTGAGCAAGTGACTTAACCTCTGTGAGCCCCGTGTCCTCTCTGTAAAATGGAGGTATGAGTGCCTGTGAGAACAGGGTATGGAGAGGGTTCCTGTATAACACTTCGCCCTGCCCATCTGAATAAAAGGCTGCACTCACCTTTCCTAAGGAAGACTACTTCCCGATGTTGCAGTTTGAAGGTGAGTTTTGAGCTTAAATTCTCTATATAGTCCAATTCTATTAGTTCCCGGTTCAAAGATCTCAGAAGAGATGCCAGTGATTCTGGGTGTAGACCTCTCCCTCCTTCCCTCCCTTTCTCTCCTGAAAGGGGACATTTCTACACTTCTTCTGGGTGTCCTGAAAGGTCCATGAAGAGCAGGATGTGGCAATGGTGAGGGCAGTAGGCCCAGCCAATGTCTGTGTGGGCAACTGAGGTCTGCAGGTGAGCACAGCCAACTGACCTCCCATGAGTGCCAGCATGGTCAGAAAGCCCGGCGACTTGTTGATTAAACTGGAGAAGTGCTATTCTTAGTGGCAAGCTGTCATCCAGCCCTTATGAAAATGGAGCGAAATCACTCAGCCAGGATCTAAAAATACTTAGAAACTGACAACCAGCTCTGGGAAGAGCTTGGACCTGGAGCCTGGCCTGGGAAGAACCAAGTGGGGGAAGACCACTTGGTGGAACTTTGCAAGATCACAGAGCCCATGGCACAGACAAATAGTTTTCTGTATTTATGGCTCTTCATTATCTATTGTAATTAAAAATAAAATTTGTAAATATTTTATACTAAGAGTAATAATGGTAAAAGCTGCTTTTAGAATACTTCCAAAATGGCAGATGCTGTCCTAAGCCATTGAGTACATTCTGTGCTTGGACTCTGCAGTGTCTCTGTGGTTGGGTCATGTTACTGTTGTCATTTACAGATGAGGAAACTGAGTCTTGGAGATGGGGAATTTGGGCCACTCTAGTCAGTCTGTTCACAGAGGCTAATTACCTGGAATGGTCTGGAATTGGCCTTTGGTTTCCACCCCTCCTCTTTGGCAGCTCAGGGTTGCTTGGTATTATTTTCCCAGTTGTTAACAAGCTGCTTTCTTTCAACTTCTCCAGGGAGAAAATCTTGGTTGCTGGACCTCTCAGGAAAAACTGTCAGTGGTGATCTGATTTTGGGTTTCTTTGTGGAATTTATGCCTCATGTGCAGTTAAGCATGTGGTCAGGTTTAAGGAGGCCTGTTTTAATTTGCATAGAGATGGAGCTCTCTTTCCACCAGCCAGGAAGAAAGAGGCATATGGCGGCCTCACTGCTTGTGGATTGGCTCAGCACCAGAAGGCACTATTCCTTGTGGATAATTAGCACAGATGCCTGAACATGGATGCTTTTTATTTTAAAACCATGTTAAACATGTTTATTGGCTTTAGCTTTATTTGGCCCAATTTGTTGTTCCCTCCTGCATGCTGGGCACCTAGCATGGTGGAAGGCTCGAAGGCTTTAGGACTACTCTGCATGGGTTCAATTCTAGCTCATTAGAGTCCCCAGTGACACAGTTGCTATGTAGGCGTATTCATTTCTGTCCCTTTATATTTTTATTGTAGAGGTTCATTGGAAGAGACAGAAGATGATGGACAGGCCGATCTCAGGCTGCCATCTTGAACTGGAAGCCTGTACCTCCCAATGCAGTTTGGATTTCTTTGGTTCTGATATTTTTATTTGATTTTACTCTGATATTTTATTTATTTGATTTTTTTTTTTCTTTGAGATGGAGTCTCGCTGTGTCTCCCAGGCTGGAGTGCAGTGGCGTGATCTTGGCTTACTGCAACCTCCGCTTCCCGGGTTCACATCATTCTCCTGCCTCCCGAGTAGCTGGGACTACAGGTGCCCGCCACCACGCCCGGCTAATTTTATTTATTTATTTATTTATTTATTTATTTATTTATTTAGTGGAGACGGGGTTTCACCGTGTTAGCCAGGATGGTCTCCATCTCCTGACCTCGTGATCCGCCCACCTTGGCCTCCCAAAGTGCTGGGATTACAGACTTGAGCCACCGTGCCCAGCCTATTTATTTGATTTTTAAAAGAGATAGGGTCTCACTGTGTTGCCCAGGCTGGAGTGCAGTGGTGTGATCATGGTTCACTGTTACCTCAAGCTCCTGGGCTCAAGCCATCCTCCCATCTCAGCCTCCTGACTAGCTGGGGCTACGTGTGTGCCACCATGCGTAGCTTTTTTTTTTTTTTCGTAGAGATGATGGTCCTGCTATGTTGCCCAGGGTGATCTCAAACTCCTGGCCTCAAGCAATGGTTCTGATGATTTTTTTACTTACAGGTTCTGTTTTATGGTTATCTTGTTGCTACTTCAAATTCTATGTGAAAGGGCTTGGGGACAAATTAATAAATACCAAATGGTGACAGTAGTTTCTTAGTCTGATGACTGGGACTTTCCATGTTGCTGGTTTCTTTGTTCCTTCTCTCCGTAGGCTTTCTGCTCTTACCTCATCTCTTGCTTTCTTTTCTCTAACTCTTACAGAAAAAGACATTTAAAATCAGACCCAAGCATCTTGGAGAAGGGGTTTTGCTTATACTTGGCAGGTTGTTGCTTCCCATGTCTAAGACGAAAGAAAAGGAGGCTTTGAAATGTCATGAAATGTCCGGGAAAGTTTCCTGGATGTCAAGTAGCTGTTTCCTCACATCACGGGAATGAGTGAAGTGTAGAAGAATCAGAAACATACAGATTCAGTTTCACTGAAAACCCACACGTGGCTTAAAGTGTTGGGAAAATATGCCTGGGGCCAAGTCTGATTTGGGTTTAAAAAAGAATGCAGACATGATGGGTGGTGATGGAAAAGTCTAGAGGCCACTGGGTGTATCTGCTCATTCTTCACCAGGACATTGGGGTCATACATTCCTCCTGGGATGGCTAAAGCCAGGACCTGTTAAAAGGGCATGTCCAGAAACACAGACCAGGAAGACTTAGAGAAATGAGTGCAGAGGAGGGAGTGCCTATCTCTGAGAACATTCTGGTCACATCGGCAGAGCCAGAAGAATACTTCTAAGACAGAAGTATTCTTCTAAGTGTCCAGCCTGGTGCTAGTAAATAGTTGAAGAACAGGGCCGGTTCCATTGTTGTTATTCTCGGATCTGAGATAATTTTTCTGGTGGTCCAATAATCTGTGTGGAGCTCGAGCCAGGATCCTGGAAGCTGGCCTCTGTATCCCGACCCCTGCTCCACCTTAACTCTCGCATTTCATCAGCTATTGTCCAGTTGATTCTACTTAGCAAAGTTCCCTGGAATTATCCAAATGCCTGTCACCCCCACTGCTACTCCTCTAGTTCAGGCCACCATTACCTCTCACTAGATTGGTCCCCTCACCCTCCACCAACCTTGCTTGCATTCAATCTAATTTCCACAAGACACATGGCGTGAGCTTTCTAGAGCCCACCTCAGCTCCTAGCATTACCCCCTTGAACTTCTTCAGGGGTTGCTTACATGCTTGCAAATTCCCAACATGGTGTGTGTGGACCTTCACAATTTGGCCTCTTCCTGATTTTATATGTCTCGACAACCTGTTTCCCCCTCATTCCCCTCACCCTCTCAGACCCCCAATATGCTCCAACCATTTTGAACTACTTTCAGCCAATTCTTGGCTGGGGGATCTTGGGGAAGTCAATCAACCTTCCTGTACCTCAGTTTCTTCATTTGTAAAGTGAGGATGATAGCAGCACCTGCATGGGTTGTTGAGGATAAAATAGGTTCATATATGCTCAGTGCTTCTAGCAGAGCCTGGCACTGACTCTGCCACCTCCTTGTGCCTCTTTGTATGCAGAAACTTTGTACCTGGAACTTCCTCCCACTTTCTTTGGCTTGCTTTTGTAGCGTGGTGATCACCACTTCTGTAGCATGAGACACAGGCCATGTTGCATCATAATTATCTGCATTTCATTCTGTCCTTGCACCAGACTAGAAGCTCTCTGAGAGTAGGAACTGTTTCTCAGTTGCCTTGACACACCATAGTCAATCAATATTTGCTGATATAAAGAAAAAAAAACAGCTCACAAGGAGAGACTATGCCAAATTCCTGGTAGTTGCTTGTAGACCCTGGGAAGGTAATATTTCTTTTCATAAATCCACAAATGGTTATTCTTTTTTAATGAACCAAAAGAAAAACAAATTCACCATGTTGGCATTTGGCAAAAGCCATTTCAACATCTAAAGATATTTCTTGTTCTGGAACTCAGAACGACTTTGCACTTCCAAATGTCATTTGCAAGGTTGCTGGACTGATTAGGTTTGCACTTAGCCCCTTCCCTGACCATTTCCTGCCTTGGCTGGTGTTCCTTGAATGGTTCGGCATTCCAACTTAGCCTGGGATGCCAAGGCTGTCTGCTCTGCATTTAACCTGCATTTCTCCTGGGTACTGCGGGAAGCTGGGAAATGCACTCTGCATTTTTATCTCATGTGGTTGGGACACAGGGTGGTGTCCCAGGAAGGAGGCACTTTCTTTTGCCCTGGGCCAGCTGTGGTGCCATTTGACATGGCTGAAGGATTCTGTCACTCCAGTTGGCCATGGCTCATTAAAATGCCTGGGCTTGCTGGGAATTGTATTTCCAAATCTGTGCTTCTCATAGGGTCATGGAAACAGATTAGGGTGTGTCTTTCCCAGTGTGTCTGATTTGTCCATGGTCACATGAGGTGGAAGAGGGAGGAGGGTGTGTAATGCAGAGAGGTGCTTTGCAAAAGTTTGCACCTGCCGTTTCTTTCTGGAAGTGTACAATCTCTTACCCCTCCCCATCCTGTAGGAATTTCTTAAAAAAAGCACCCATTTTGTCATTTTTGCATGTTATATGTTATAAAAATTGACTGTAAGATTTTTTAAACACCCAGCTAATAAGTGATGCATACTGTTTCATTTACTTTAATTATGTAAAAGAAGCATGATTTGTCAACAAGTACATCACAAATTATATAATTTATCATACTTGGTTGAGAAAAACAATTTTAAAACATAGATGGAAGTTTAATTATGTATCAGCACTGAAAATAGGCAAAACCTGTCCTTGTGACCTAATATTGGGAATTCTCGCATTTTGCACTTAAAAATCAACTAGATAATTGGTGTGAATTTTTTTTTCTTTTTTTTCTTTTTGAGACAGAGTCTTGCTCTGTCACCAGGCTGGAATGCAGTGGCGCAATCTCGGCTCACTGCAACCTCCACCTCCTGGGTTCAAGCACTTCTCCTTCCTCAGCCTCCTGAGTGGCTGGGACTACAGGCACGTGCCACCACATCCATCTAATTTTTGTATTTTTAGTAGAGACGGGGTTTCACCATGTTGGCCAGGGTGGTCTCAATTTCTTGACCTCATGATCTGCTCACCTCAGCCTCCCAAAGTGCTGGGATTACAGGCGTGAGCCACCGGGCCCGGCCAATTGGTGTGAATTTTTAGTTACATTCTTAAGTATTGAAGAAAAAGAGAGATTTAGGCTACTTGCCATCATTTCTTCAAAGTATCCCATTGCAAGAGTGGATAGCTTCATTTCTAGTAAAGAAAGAAACAAATTGGATATCATTCTCATAGTTTTCTCACATTAACGTGGCTTCTGAAATGTTGGGAGACAGTTTGAAGGGCTACTAAGGTAAATGAAATTCAGAGATTAAGCTCAGAAAATCTAGGAGTGGACTGACAGAATTGTCATTTTTAAGCTCCCCTTTTCATAGTGATATGGTTTGGCAGTGTCCCCACTCAAATCTCATCTTGAGTTGTAGCTCCCATAATCCCCATATGTGGTGGGAAGGACCCTGTGGGAGATAATTGAATCATGGGGGTCGTCTCCCCCATACTGTTCTTGTCATAGTGAATAAGTCTCATGAGATCTGATGGTTTTACAAAGGGAAACCCCTTTCACTTGGTTCTCATTTTCTCTCTTGCCTGCCACCACGTAAGACGTGTCTTTCACCTTCTGCCACGATTGTATGGCCTCCCCAGCCATGTGGAACTGTGAGTCCATTAAACCTTTTTTTCTTTATAAATTATCCGATATCAGGTATCTCTTTATCGGCAGTGTAAGAACAGATTAATACACAGTCTCCCTCTGTTTGAGTGTGGACTAGACTTAGTGACTTCTTTATAATGAAGAAAATAACGGGATATCAATTTCAAGACTAGGTTATAAAAGACTGATTTCCATTTTGCTCCCTTTCATCCTCTCATCTCACTGCTCACTCTGATCAAGCTAGATTCCCTGTTGTGCAAAAGCCTCCACACTGACCCTCCAAGGCAGCCTCTGGCCACCCGCTGGTTGGACTTCAGTCCAATATTTGGTGAGGAACTGAATCCTGTCAGCAGCTATGGTGTGAGCTTAGAAGTGAATTCATCCCGTCAAGCCTTCAAATGACTGTATCTCTGGCCAATGTCTTCATTGCAGTGAGAGATCTTATGTCGGGGACTCAGCTAAGCTGTGTTCAGATTCCTGACCCACAAAAATAATGTGAGATAATAAGTGTTGTTTAAATCCACTGAGGTTTGAGGTAATTTGTTATGTTGCAATGGAAAATTAATACAACCTATTACTTCCTTGTTGAATTTCAACATCACTGTTCCTTATGCTTCCTGTCTTTAACCAATGGGTATATATTAAGAGGGATATCTGGGTAAAGCAGTTTCAGAAATACAACTACTTCATTCAAAACGGCCTGCTAGCCAGCATGTGCGGCTGAGCAGCAAATCACCCAAGGGTCTGAATCACAAACGTGCTCACTTGCTCTTCAAAACAATTACCTGGTAAACCCACAAGGAGGCTCTCAAACAACTTTGTTTACTTTAAAGAGAAAACTGTTTTTTGGCAGGGGCGGGGGGTGGGGCGGGGGTGTTGATTAAAAAAGGATACCAGGCTGGGCGCGGTGGCTCACGCCTGTAATCCCAGCACTTTGGGAGGTCGAGATGGGTGGATCACGAGGTCAGGAGATCGAGACCATCCTGGCTAACACGGTGAAACCCCGTCTGTACTAAAAATACAAAAAATTAGCCGGGCGTGGTGGTGGGCGCCTGTAGTCCCAGCTACTCGGGAGGCTGAGGCAGGAGAATGGTGTGAACCCAGGAGGCAGAGCTTGCAGTGAGCCGAGACCTCGCCACTGCACTCCAGCCTGGGCGACAGAGCGAGACTCTGTCTCAAAAAAAAAAAAAAGGGTACCATTGCCACATTTCATGATGTGAAGCTGGGTGAGTGATGGTGGAGGAGATGAAAAAGCATCTGCCTGGCAGCCAGGACAGGAGAGAGAGTGGAAGTTCCAGTGGGAGACATTGATAGACCAAGACTGTAGGTGATAAATAGCCCTTCTGTTCACATGTGATTGGTCAGAATTCAGTCATATGGCTACAGCACACTGCAAAGGAAGCTGGGAAACGTAGTCTCGTGCAGTGCCCAGAGAAGGAGAAGATGGATTTTAGCAACACACAGCAGTGTCTGCCAAAGTGATTCACTCTTAATTCCATTACATAACATTTAATTGAGCACCTATGATGTGGAGACATGATTCCAATCATTAAAGATACAAATGAGGTGGAAAAAGTATGGTCCTTGTCCTCAAAGATGTCACAGTCTAGCTGAAGGAGTCTGTTTGAGGAAACATGGTTTGGAAGTAGAGTCTTAGGCTAGCTTCCACCATCGTCAGGTGAAAAACAGTGGTAGTTGCAGACTGTTCTGTCTATGGGCTGAAAAGCACAAATTAATCCTGGGGAGGTTTTATTCCTAAAGCCAGGGGGGCCCCAAAGCTGTTCACCTTAAGACTTTCTTTGTAAGAAATTACGGACAGGACAAACCTCTCCTTCCCCTATTAAAATGTCTGTGACTGTGAACTTCCAGGTAGCATGTGTGCACACCTATTTGGCCAGTGTTCCAAAACTCCAGCAACCTCTACTTGCAGGAATAACATTCTCCAAGGTAGTTTTCAACATTTCTGCCAAGAATTAGGAAATTAGACTGTGAACTGGGAGAAGCTCTTTGGAAAAATAATTTGACACTATAGTCAAAAGTCAAAATAGGCTAAAGTCAAAATTAGGCATAACCTTTGATCCAGCAGTGTTCTTCTAGCCATATGTATTGGAGAATCTTTTGATCATGTGCACCAGTACAAGAATGTTCATTGCAGTACTGTTTACAATAGCAAAAAATTGGAAACAGCACAGATGTTTATCAGTGGTAGAATACATTCTGGTATAGTCACACAATGAAATATTATACAGTAGTGAACAGGAAAAATTACAGCCTCATGCGTTAACATGAATGAATCTCAGAAAACTAATGTTGAATGAAAAACACAAGTCATACAGGAATAGATAAGGATGGCTTCATTTACGTAAAGATTAAAAACAATCAAAACTAAACGATATACTGCTTAGGGGTATGTGAGTAGCGCATACGTGCATAGATTCCTGTCAGCACCGCCATGTACTCTGCAGGCCAAGTGAGTGAAGTGAAGAGGGGTAGATGAGGCCTGCATTCTGCTACCTCTCTGTTTCTGACTTTTACTTTCAGAAAAATGACTTGCCTGGGCCCTTCTGCTCCTCCTGCCTCTCAAGCCAACCTCTGCACTATAGTACAGGCCCAAACAAAGCTGAGAGAGAGAGTGTGTGCACGAGAGAGAGGTTGAGTGTGTATGTGAAGGGTGACAGGTTTGAGAATGAAAGCCAGATCCAAGCACACTGGCCCAAGCACACTGGATCCAAGCACAGTCTTGGCCCTACCTGTGTGATTTAAAAAAATCACAAATGTGGACTGGACAACATTTATTGAGCAATTACTATGCCCCTCTCACTGTGCAATGCAATTTCTTCTATTTCATCTCACTTCATTTTCACAGCCACCCTGCAAGTTCATGTTGTTGCTGTCATTTTACAGACAAGGAATGCAAAGCTCAGGGATGCCGAGGAATTTATCCAAGGTCACTGTGATGGGATGGGAACTTTGGTTTTCAGCCTTTAAATACATTGGTGCAGAAGTCCAAGAAAGATGCTTGGAAAAACCTAGTGGTACGTAGCTTCGTCTAAACCATCACCTCTTTGAATAAAAGCTAGGCAATCCCTCTGCCCCATTTTAAGTTGTTATTATTATTATGATTTTTGCTCCAGGGTGGAGGGCAAATAAAATGTTAGCAGCCTTCTCTTGCCTTGGCTTTGGAGGCTGACTTCTCTGAGCAGGTGGCTGGTGCTTGCAGATGTGGTTGAACCTGTACATCTGGCACACATCAGTCCATGGGCAGGACATGCTATTACAGTCCTAATGAAATTTGGGTCTGCTGCATTTCCATAAGCCACCCAAGGAAGCAGGATTCCTGGCATTTTGTCAGAAGTAAAAGCCTGGAAGATATACAACAATTTCTATCATCATGATGGATTAGGTTATTTTCATCTTGTACAAAGTTACTCCCAATTGAAAGGTTGGAGACAAGATAGTTCTTGATTAAATGAAAATTGTGCCTGACTAGGACATAAATTATGTAGTGGAGCAGCAAAAAAATCCGAATGTGCTTTTATGAGCTCAGTGCCCATCATGGTTTAACTCAGAGAAAAAACCTTTTCCTCCTTTGCAAGGATGTCCACGGCTACGTGGTTGAAGCATTTCCCGGAAGGAATACTCTGTGGTTGGAGTTTTGGTAAGGGGCATGAGCTGCTTTGGTTAATAACATTTTCATTCTGTAGTTGCATCTCTTTGTTTCGTGCTTATTAATCCATACAGACCTGTCCCCCACCACACTCATCACACCCAAGGGTCCTATTTCTATATCTTATGGGGTACATTTGCTTGGCCTGTGACCCTGTGAATTGTCCTCCCATCCTCATCCATCTATCTCATGTTCCCATATATATATATATGAAGTATACAGTTTCCTCTTTCCCCACCAGCCTGTAGGCTAGATAATTGAAGCAGGAGGGGACAACACAGTGAGATGGAACCCACTCTATTCTTCCAGAAATTTGAATTTAGGAGGGAATGGTAGAAAACGAAGTTCAACAAATATTCCTAGTTCTCCTTTCGAACGTGTGGTAGGATTGTGCTTCTTGGCTCCATTGTGGTTTGAATAATTCTGACCAAAGTCTTGTGAGCAAAAGGGACATGGGTTATTTTGCAGACACACAAGACCCCCAGAAATCTTTTTCCTTTTGGCATGGCAACCCGCTGGGGCCCCACAGCAGCTATGATAAGCAGAGGCTCTGCCAACTCCCCATGGACTGCAAAATGAGTTAGAAATAAAACTTTTTCTGAACCACTGAGATGAGATTATTTGTTACTGCAGCATAATCTAGCTGATCCAGACCGATACATAGGGAAAGAGAAAAAATGTGAGTAAGCAAGAGAAGAGAGAAGGATCAAAAGGGAGTTTTTAAAAATCTCGTGGTCTGAAATAGTAATGCATGAACTTGGGACTGTGGTTGTGGACTTGTCCATCCATGCAGTATGTAACCTTTTGAGTCTGACTTCTTTTATTGAGTATAATGCATTTGAGATTTATCTATCTTGTTGCACATATTAAGTTTGTTTCTTTTTATTGCTAATTTGGAATAAGTAGCAGAGAAGGCTATCCCACAGGAAGCTGACAATCATTGCACTGTCAACATTTCTACCCTAACCCCTTATAACCCCAAGATATCACTGACACCTTATTTTGCTTTGGCAAAAAAGAGATATAAAATTTTTACTTTTCAAAAAAGTAAAAAAATCTGGAGGTTTCTGGGTAAGCCATAGAGCATTGCAAAAAATCTGTTTATTTCCAAGCAGACTGTGAGGATTGGTTAACAGTAATATTATTGTTGCGGGACAATCAAAGATGGGAGAGACTGAACAGAGTGGGTTCAGGAAAGGTCTTTATTAAAAGGTGATCACCTGGCTCAGTAGGACTAGCGTCCAGGAAAGTCTGAGCCCTGGATAAAGACAGCAGCCACCTTTTAAGCAGTCAGTGGCCGGGAGCTACGTGATGCAGGAAGCATACTTACAGAATCGAGAATGAAGGCAGTTGATCCGTCTTTTACCTTTATGTACTACATGTTCCACATGCCTGGGAGACCATGTTTCTGTATCAACCTTGTAACTTTGCAGCTGTGCTGGGGAGGTGAAGCAGGAACTCGCTGAGCCTCAAGGAGTGTGAAACTGGGGAGTACAGTTAGGGCTCGCTGAGCACAGAAGGAAAAACAGGCAGTGAGTATTCTTCTCTAACTTAGACTACGGGGGGCGCTACATTACACTTAGCTTTTGAAGGAAAAGGTAAAAATTTTTGGTTGTCTTTGATTATACTTGTAAAATTCATGAATTTTTTCTTCATTATGACTGTGTGTCTCAAACTGCAAAACACAGACTCACGTCTGCCAGGGTTATTTGAAGCTCTTGGTGTATTTTTCTGGAGCTCTTGACTCAAATATTTGGAATAAATGCTTAATACTTTTTATTTAAATTTTTTTAAAAATTAAATTTACAACTCATATGTAGAAAAGTGCACACACAAATGCATGTATCACCAAGTTTTCAAAAACAGAACACACCCTTTTAACAGACCACTCTGACCAAGAAACAGTTACTATTCTCTCAAAGGCACCCACTGCCTCAACTCCTAACACCACTGATTAGTTTTGCCTGTGTTTGTGCCTTTTTTTGTTTTGTTTTTTTGAGACAGAGTCTCGCTCTGTCGCCAGGCTAGAGTGCAGTGGTGTGATCTCAGCTCACTGCAACCTCCACCTCCTGGGTTCAAGCAATTCTCCTGCCTCAGCCTCCCAAGTAGCTGGGACTACAGGCACACGCCACCACGCCCAGCTAATTTTTGTATTTTTAGTAGAGACGGAGTTTCACCTTGTTGGCCAGGATGGTCTCAATCTCTTGACCTCATGATCCACCCGCCTCAGACTCCCAAAGTGCTGGGATTACAGGTGTGAGCCACCGCACTCGGCCACATGTTTGTGCTTTTTTTTTTTTTTTTTGAGATGGAATCTCGCTCTGTTGCCCAGGCTGGAGTGCAGTGGCACGATCTTGGCTCACTGCAAGCTACCCCTCCCAGGTCTACGCCATTCTCCTGCCTCAGCCTCCCAAGTAGCTGGGACTACAGGCACCTTCCACCATGCCTGGCTAATTTTTTTGTATTTTTAGTAGAGACGGGGTTTCACCGTGTTAGCCAGGATGGTCTCAATCTCCTGACCTCATGATCTGCCTGCCTCGGCCTCCCAAAGTGCTGGGATTACAGGCTTGAGCCACCGCGCATGGCCATTTGTGCCTTTTATGAATGAATTCATATATTATGTATGCTTTCGTGTCTAGTTCTATGGCTTAACGTTGATTGTGAAATGTGTAACTATAAGCTGTTTATTCTTATTGCTTTATACATTAGTTTTGAGATGTGTAACTATAAGCTGTTTATTCTCATTGCCTTATAGCATTCTGTTGTATGACTGTACCACAATTTATTTATCTGTTCTATAGCTAATGCACATATGGTGGTTTCTGGGTCTTGGCTAGTCTACAGTGCTGTTACATCTTCTAGTGAATATATGTAGGCATTTCTGCTAGGTCTCTATATCTAGTCCCAGTGAAAATGCTGAGTGATAGGGTATACATATGTTCACCTGCAATGCCTACCACCAAATACTTTTTCAAAGAGGTGTATTGCAATTACTTTTTTTTTGAATTTAAATATAGTAAGTTCACTTTTTATTGGTGTACAGTTTATTGTATGGATGTACCATAGTTTGTTTATTCACCTAAACACTGAAGGACATTTGGGTTGCTTTTGATTTTTTGATGGTATGAATAGTGCTGTTATAAATATTTGTATTTTTGTGTGAACATAAGTTTTTTTTTTTTTTTTGAGATAGAGTCTCACTGTGTTGCCCAGGCTGGAGTGCAGTGGCGTGATCTCGGCTCACTGTAAGCTCCGCCTCCCGGGTTCACGCCATTCTCTCGCCTCAGCCTCCTGAGTAGCTGGGACTACAGGCGCACACCACCACGCCTGGCTAATTTTTTGTATTTTTAGTAGAGACGGGGTTTCACCGTGTTAGCCAGGATGGTCTTGATCTCCTGACCTCGTGATTCGCCCGCCTTGGCTTCCCAAAGTGCTGGGATTACAGGTGCTGGCCACCAGGCCCGGCCAGTTTTCATTTCTTTAGAGTAAATGTCTACAAGTGGGATTGCTGAGTAATGTAATGTGTATTTAACAGCATGAGAAGTTGTTTTCTGGTGTAGCTGTACATCTTGCATTCCCATCAGCAATATATGCATTCACCTGCTCCAAATGCTCACCAGCAATTGATACTGTCAGTTTTGTTTTTAGAATTTTAGTCATTCAGTAGCTGTGATGTGGTGTCCCATTGTGGCTACAATTTTCATTCCCCTAAGGACTAATGATGTTGAACATCTTTTCGTGTGCTCATCTTTTCATTCACAAATCTTTAAAGAAGAATATCCAAGTTTTTTTGCCCATTTTTATATTTGGTTGTTTGTTTTCTTACTGTTGAATTTTGAGAGTACTTTATATGTTCTGCATAGAACTGCTTTCTCAGATACATGCTTTTCAAATATTTTCTCCCAGTATGTAGCTTGTCTTTTCATTCTCTTATGTTTCTTTGATGAAGTTCAATTCATCAAGTTTTTCTTTTATTAATCAAATATTTGGTGTCAAATGCAAGAACTCTTGGCCTCACTCAAAGTCACAAAAACTTTCTCCTATGTTTTCTGCTAAAAGTTTTGTAGTTTTACATGTACATTAAGCCGACAAACCATTTTGGGTTAATTTTTATGTATGGTTTGAGGCATAGGTTCTTTTTTGCATATGTATGTTTAATTTTTTTAGAACCATTTGTTGGAAACATTATCCTTTCTCTACTTATACCTTTCACTTCTACAAAAAAAATCACTTGACCATATTTATGTGCTTTTATATATAGATTCTCTAATTTGTTCCATTGATTTCTGTTTTACTAATTTTTCCAAGGTACATTTTGATTGTGGTAGACTCCTACTAAGATTTTAAATTGAGTAGCGTGAATTCTTCAACGTGGTTCTTTTTAAGTATTGTTTTGGCTATTCTAGCCCCTTTGCCTTTCCATATGTATTTTAGAATCATTTGTCTATATTTATTTTTTAAAAATGTTTCTGAGAGTTTCATTGTGGCTGCATTAAATCTATAGTTTCATTTAGAAACTATAGGTAATTTCACTATATTAAAGTCTTTTGGTCCATGAGTATGGTATTACTCTCTATTTAGTCACTTTTTACATCCTTTATTAGAATTTTCAACATCCAGATCTTGCATGTAGTTTCTAGATTTTTACCTAGTTCCTTTTTTCCAGCTATTGTAAATGATTTAAAATTTTTTAGTTTCCAAAATTTTATTACTAGTATATAGAAATACAATTGATTTTTGTATATTAGCTTCATATCTTGAAACCCACTGTGTAAATTCAGTGGTTCTGTGACTATTTTTGCAGATTCCTTGAGATTTTCTACATTGACAATCTTGTTATCTCTGTATAGGAACAGTTTTATTTCTTCCTTTCCAAGAAGTAAGTGCTTTCTTTTCTTGCCATATTGCACTGATTAAGATTCAATGCAATGTTGAATAAGACTAGTAAAAGAGGACTTCCTTTTCTTCTTCCTGATTTTAGGGGGAAAGCATTCAGTCTTTCACTGTTAGATGGAATGTTAGCTGTGATTTTTTTTTTTTTGTGGATGCCCTTTATCAGATTAAGGAATTTCCCTAACATTTCTTGTTTCTGAGAATTTTATTATGAATGGATGTTGAATTTCATCAAATGCTTTTTGTGCACGTAATGATAAGGATTATATGTTTTTTCTCTTTTAATTTGCTATTATGCTAGGTTTTGCATTTTTGAATGTTGAGCCAGCTTTGTATTTTCAGGATAAACCTTATTTGGTTATGATGCATTATTTTAAAAAATCTATTGCTGGATTTGACTTGCTGCTGTTTTGATGAGGATTTCTGCTTCTATGTTCATCAGGGATATTAGTTTATACTCTTCTTGTGCTATCATTATCTGGTTTTGGTCTCAGGGTAATTCTGGGTTCACAGATAAGTTGGGGAGTTTCTCTCCCTCTTCTCTTTTCAGTAGAGATTGTATAAAACTGGTGATTGCTAGTGAAACTATCTGGACTTGGAGTTTTGTTTGTTTGCTTGTTTTTTTTTTTTTCTTTCAGACTAAGTCTTGCTCTGTCGCTCAGGCTGGAGTGCAGTGTCGCAATCTCGGCTCACTGCAAGCTCTGCCTCTGAGTTCTTGCCATTCTCCTGCCTCAGCCTTCTGAGTAGCTGGGACTACAGGTGCCTGCCACCACACCCGGTTAATTTTTTGTATTTTTAGTAGAGATGGGGTTTCACCGTGTTAGCCAGGATGGTCTTGATCTCCTGACCTTGTGATCCACCCGCCTCGGCCTCTCAAAGTCCTGGGATTATAGGTGTGATCCACTGTGCCCACCTATAATCCCTAAGAATTCAAATTTATTTACTAGCCATAGGGCTACTCAAGTTATCTGCTTCTTCTTGAGTGAGTTTTGGTAGTTTCTATCTTTAAAGAATTGGTTCTTTTAATCTAAGTTGAATTTTTATGCATAGAGTTGTTCAAAATATTTTCTTATTATCTTTTAAACATCCCTCATGTCTCTAGTGATAGTTTCTCTTTCATTTCTGATATTGGTAATTGGTATCTTGCCTCTTTTTTTTTTTCTTCACCAGCCTGCCTAGAATGGTATTATGGACTGAATTATGTTCCTCCACATTTATATGTAGAACTCCTGACCCTCAGTACCTCAGAATGTGACTGTATTTGGAGATAATGTCTTTAAAGAGGTAATTAAGCTAAAGTAAATTCATTAGGATGGGACTTAATTGAATATGAATGAGGTCATTGTAAGAAGAGGAAATTAAAACCAGACCACATAGAGGAAAGACCATGTAAAGACAAGGGGAGAAGATGACCATCTGCAAACCAAGGGGAGAGGCCGCAAAAGAAAGCAACGCTGCTCCCACCTTGATCCCAGACTTCCAGACTCCAGAATTGTGAGAAAATAAGTTTCTGTTGTTTAAGCTACACAGTCTGTGGTACTTTGTTATGCGGCCCTAGGAAACTGATACAAAGTTTACTAATTTAATTGACCCTTAAAAAAAACCTAGCATTTGTTTTGACTGGTTTTCTCTATTGTTTTGTTTTCAATATTACTGATTTTTATTCTTGTTATTTCCTTCTTTTGCTTGTTTTGAGTTTATTTTGCTCTTCTTTTCTAATCTTATAATGTGGAAGCTGAATTTGAGACCTTTCTTTTTTCCTAATATTTACATTCAATGCTATATTTTTTCCCTGTATACTTACTTTAGCTCCATCTCAAATTTTTACATGTAATTTCATTTTCAATTCAGTTCAAAATATTTTCTAATTCCTATTAAGATTTTTCTCTTTGAAGCAGGGATTACTCGAATGTTATATTTCCAGGTATTTGTTTTGTTTTTTTACCACATCTTTCCGATATTGATTTCTAGTGTAATTCCATTATAGTTAAAGAACGTACTTTTGTATTATTTTAATTATTTTAAATTTGTTAATGATTTATTTATGACTCACAATAAGGCCTAGCTTGGTAAATATCCTTCGTGCACTTACAATAATGTGTATTCTGCTCTTCTTAGCATGTGATTAATATTAATTAGGTCAATATGACTGATGGTGTTATTAATATCTTCTATATCTTTCTAATTTTCTACCTATTTGTTCTATTGGTTATGGAGAGGAAAATGTTAAAATATCCAACTGTAATTGTAGATTTGTCTATATCTCATTTTGGTTTTTATCAGTTTGGCTTCATATATTTTGAGGCTATTTAGTTAGGTACAGATTGATTTGGGATTGTTATGTCTTACTGGATTAGATCTTTCACTGCTATATAATGTCCCTCCTTATTTCTGGTAATTTTCCTCATTATAAAGTCTACTTTGTGTTATATTAAAATAGCCACATACAGATTTCTTTTTTCTTTTCTTTTTTTTGAGATGAAGTCTCAAACTGTTGCCCGGGCTGGAGTACAATGGTGCGATCTCGGCTCACTGCGCTGGCGTGAGTTCCGCCTCCCGGGTTCACACCATTCTCCTGCCTCAGCCTCCCAAGTAGCTGGGACTACAGGCACCCGCCATCACGCTTGGCTAATTTTTTGTATTTTTAGTAGAGACGGGATTTCACCATGTAAGCCAGGATGGTCTTGATCTCCTGACCTCGTGATCTGCCCGCCTCGGCTTCCCAAAGTGCTAGGATTACAGACGTGAGCCATCATGCCCAGCCACGCCCAGCTAATTTTTTTGTATTTTTAGTAGAGACAGGGTTTCACTATGTTGGCCAGGCTGGTCTTGAACTCCTGACCTCGTGATCCACCTGCCTCAGCTTCCCAAAGTGCTGGGATTACAGGCATGAGCCACTGCACCCAGCCCAGATGTCTTTCTTTTTTTTTTTTTTTTT
>NW_026652308.1:207061-224925 GCF_009828535.3 Hylobates moloch | reverse complement strand
TTTTTTTTTTTTTTTGAGACGGAATTTCGCTCTTGTTGCCCAGGCTGGAGTGCAATGGCACGATCTTGGCTCACAGAAACCTCTGCCTCTCGGGTTCAAGCCATTCTCCTGCCTTAGCCTCCAGAGTAGCTGGGATTACAGGAATGTGCCACCATGCCTGGCTAATTTTGTATTTTTAGTAGAGACCGGGTTTCTCCATGTTGGTCAGGCTGGTCTCAAACTCTGGACCTCAGGTGATCCGCCCGCCTCGGCCTCCCAAAGTGCTGGGATTACAGGTGTGAGCCACCGCGCCTGGCCCAGATTTCTTTTAATTAGTGCATGCATTATATATATTTTCATCTGTTTATTTTAAATTTAGCTATACCATTATTTTTATTGTTTATTTATTTATTTGAGACAGGATCTAGCTCTGTTGCCCAAGCTGGAGTACAGTGGTGTGTTCACAGCTCGCTCACTGCAGCTTCGACCTCCCAGGCTCAAACAGTCCTCTTGCCTCAGCCTTCCAAGTAGCTGAGACTACAGACATGTGCACAATGCCTGACTAATGTTTTTCCATTTTTTGTAGAGTTGAAGATCTCACTATGTTGCCCAGGCTGGTCTTGAATTCTTGAGCTCAAGTGATCCTCCAACCTTGGCCTCCCGAAGTGATGGAATTACAGGCATGAGCCACTGTACCTGGCTGATACCATTATTTTTAAAGTTGATTTCTTATAGATGACATAAAAATTGGATCTCCCCTCCCCTACATTCAATCTGACAGTTTCTGACTTTGAATTGATGTGTTTAAACCACTTACATTAATTATTGATATAGTTGAATTTAGGTTACGCTTTTCTTATTGTTTTCTGTATATCTTCTGTTTTTCATTCTTCTCTTTCCCCCTTCCTGCCTTCTTTTGGATTACTTAAATATTTTTGAGACTTTTAATTTATTAACTTTTTTAGTGTCTTTCTGTGTAGTTTTTTTGGTTGTTGCTCTAGGGATTATAATATACATATTTAATTTTCAGATACTAATAAGAATTAATATTTTATCACTTCAAGTAAAATGTAGAATACTCACAACTATTTAGGTCCCTTTATACTCCTCATTTTAAGTTTCATTATTATCTGTATTACATCTGTGTACATTGAAAACCCATTAGGAATATTGTAAGTTTTGCATTAAATAGTCTTAAATATTTTCAAGAACTGAAGAGAAGAAAAATAGTTCAATATGTTACCCAGATATTTACCTTTTTTCTCATCTTCCTTCCTTCCAGAAATTCCACATTTTTCCCTCTGGTATCATTTCTTTCTGTATGAATAGTTTCTCTTTCAAAAAAGAAAGGTAACTGTATGAAATGACAGGCATGTTAATTTGACTGTAGTAATCCCTTCACATTGTATATGTACAGCAAGATAAGTCAAGATAAGTATATTAAAATATTATATTGTATACCTTAAATACATACAAGTTTTTTAAAAACAACTTTTTTTGGGCAAGGGTGCTGATAAATTACTTTTCCTTTATCTAAGAATATCTTCATTTTGCACTTATTTCTCAAGGATATCTTCACTTAATATGAAATTACGAGTTGACAGTTCTTCTTTTTCAGTATGCTATAAATGTTGTTCCACTTCCTTCTGGCTCCCATGGTTCTGGGACAATAATCCTCAATGTTAAATTGTTTTTCCTATATATGTAACATGCTGCTTCCTTTGCCTTTGCTTTAGAGCAGACTAATGATGATGTACCTTGGTACATCTTACATTGATTTTTTCTGGTTTGGTGTTGATTGAGATTCTGAAATCAGTAAATTTATGCCTTCTACCACATTTGGGAAGTTTTTGGCTATGATTTCTCCCTTCCTTCCTTCTTTTTTTTGTTTTTTTTTTTGACACAGTTTTGCTCTTGTCACCCAGACTGGAGTGCAATGGCACAATCTCAGCTCACCACAACCTCTACCTCCCAGGTTCAAGTGATTTTTCCCACCTCAGCCTCCTGAGTAGCTGGGATTACAGGTGCCTGCCACCATGCCCGGCTAATTTGTTTTTTGTATTTTTAGTAGAGACGGGGTTTCACCATGTTGGCCAGGCTGGTCTTAAACTCCTGACCTCAGGTGATCTGCCTGCCTTGGCCTCCCAAAGTGCTGGGATTACAGGTGTGAGCCACCACGCCCAGCCGATTTCTTAAAATATTTTCCTTCTGCACCAATTTATTTCTCCCATCCTCTGGGACTCTAATGACACATATATTAAACCTTCTGATGTTGTCCTATTGGTGCCTAAAGCTGTTCTTTTTAAAAAACCTTTCTATTGTTGTTTTTCAATTGGATAACTTTTATTGATACACCTTTAAGTTCCCTAACTCTTCTCTCATATCCTTTCTTCTATATAACACAAACAGTAAATTTTCTCTTTCTATTTTATAGTTCTAACTTTTTTTGGTGCTTTTGTATTTTTCTTCTCAGAATTTCTATTTTTCCATGTGTTTCAAGGGAATTTTCCTTTATTTCATACAGCATAGTTATAATGGCTGTTTAAAAACCTCTGTCTGATATTCCCAACATTGGGTTATCTGAATGTTGGCATCTGTGGTTATCTTTTCCTGATTTGTATATTGTGTAATTTTGGATTATGCCCTGGCCATTTAAAATATTATGTTATGAGACTCTGGCCCTCATTGAAATCCTCTGGAGAATGTTGATATTTTTTCTTTTGGCAGGCATCTGCTTGGTTAGGCTCAGGCTTTGAGTCCTGAGCTGTCTTCTGTTGCCTATGTTAGGTCAGTCTTCAAACATTTACTGTGTTATTTTGACCTATGGATTGTGTATTCCTTCCAGGGACCAGTTTTAGACCTGGGCAATGATCTACAACTTAGTTCATTTCTTAAAGCCGTTGTTACGTTGTTTGAAGTTAGCTCCATGCATGCATAGTTCAGTGACGGGCCCAGTGCAGCATACACATTTGTTTGTGGTCCATTTCTCAAACTCTTTCCTCTTCATGACTTCTTCAACATCCTTCAGCTCCTAGGACCCCTTTTCCTGATTCTCAGGCTAGAAACGTAAGGCGTTTGCCTTCCAGGCCTGTTGTGCATTTCTTGTGTCTGGATGTGGTTCTAAGTAAAGCAGCAAGAGGAGAGAGAGAGACAGAGAGAGAAATAAAGGACCAGGATTCCCTCCTTCCTTTTCATCCCACTGGTAGAAAAAAGGATTTTCTTTCAGAGTTTTGGGTGCCTTCGTGGCTGCTGCTGCTGCCGCTGTCATGGGAGTGCAGTCTTAGAACATTTGCCGGGGCAGGAGACAGAGAAAGAAAAAACAGTGGATTTCCTCCTCTCTCTCCATTCCTCAGGGGCCCCTTTCCTGGTCTTCTGACCATAGAGGGATGGTTTCTCCTGGGCACTTCTCCCTATATGCCTGCTGGGCAGTTCTGGGATTTGGGTGTCCTGAGTCTAAGCTGGGAGATGTGGGAGGAAAGAAAAGCTGGTAAACTCGTTGCCACCTCCATGTTTCTCTGAATGTTGTCTCCCTCTCCATCTGCTTGCCATGGTTTTCTTTCTAGACACTTCTGATGATTGCTGCATGTATTCTGCCCGGGGTTTTTGGCTGTGATCACTGGGAGAGATAGAAGGGACTGTATTTGCTCCATCTTACCCAGCTCTGGAAACCTGCTGGAGAGTTTAATTGCTAAGTACTTTTAAGTTTTATTTTTATATGAAAACATGCAGAGTAAGACTGCAAGATCAGCATGAACTTCTCAAAGCTTCTAAAGCTGATGTCTTTGAGAAAATACAGGCTTGTGGGGCATTGCTTTGATAGGAGTTGAGTCTCCTCTGTTTAGAGAGAAGACAAGAGGGAGAAGCAATGCCCTTCTTGGTATAGATGGCAGGGTTAGCACGGCCCCTGCTCACTGTGGGGCTGACTGCCCCCACTGCAGGAGCCTGGAGTCCTTCTTTTGCCCTAAGAGCTGATTTTGAGAGAATCTTTGCTTCTAGCTTTTCCCCTGATGACTGACTGGTCCTATCAGAAATTTTACTGAGGCTTACTGGTCCTGGAAAACCACAGACAATACCCCTGGCTGCACGGGACACTGAAATCTGTTGGGACCACTCCCTCTCCCAGCACAATCATGCTGGGGCACAGTCTTTGGCGGGAGCTCCATCTCCTTGACTTCTTTCCCCAGGCAGGAAGAAAATCTCATGCTATCATAATGTGCTGAAATTGTGTTTGGAGATGTAGTTTCCTAGGAAAAACATCATTTGGTTTCACAGAAGCTTCCTGCTGGAAACAGGAAAGAGGGGGACGATGCTAAGGGCTGAGAGGGGCCCTCCCAGAAGGGCAACAGGAGTGATGGTCTTCTCAGCCCTGGCCCCTCTGCAACCAGCGAGATGATGCTGAGACTTGGTGAGCGCAGGGGGATAGGAAAGGAGAGAGCAGAGGACACAGGGAAGGTGGGGCTTGCAGGTGCCTAAGAGGGGCTGACTCTGCCAGAATCAAATAAAAGGACAAAATAAAAAGAAACAAAGAAGAATATTTGATATTATCCCCTGCCTTCTTGGTACACCTGCAACTGGCCACCAGCCAGAATGTACTACCGAGTAATTTTCATAACCAACCCAGTGTACCTTGAAGCACATCAGGCATTTAGAATTTCCTAGTTTTCATTCTAATCTTACTGAATTTTGGGGGGTGGTAGGGGGTGTGCGGGGACAGGAACACTGATGGGGTAGGGCGAAGAGATACCTGGGCCTACTCTCAGGCTCAGAATACCAGGGAAATTTCAGTTTTTCTTTTTTGTTTGTTTGTTTGTTTTTTTTTTGCCTAGTAGTCTAGGCTCAAAAACACCCTGTGGTTTCTTTTCTTTTTTTTTTTTTTTTTTGAGACGGAGTCTCGCTCTGTCGCCCAGGCTGGAGTGCTGGAGTGCAGTGGCGCAATCTGGGCTCACTGCAAGCTCCGCCTCCCGGGTTCACGCCATTCTCCTGCCTCAGCCTCTCCGAGTAGCTGGGACTACAGGCGCCCGCCACCACGCCCGGCTAATTTTTTTTGTATTTTTAGTAGAGACGGGGTTTCACCGTGGTCTCGATCTCCTGACCTTGTGATCCGCCCGCCTCGGCCTCCCAAAGTGCTGGGATTACAAGCGTGAGCCACCGCGCCCGGCCCACCCTGTGGTTTCTACAGTGTGGGTGCTGTTCAGTTCACAGCGCTCTGAAAGATGACGATAACAATGTGGATTTCGACTGCAGTGGGCATTTCTGTGAGATGGCTCCTCTCTCCCAATGAGGCTGCAGTTTGAGATTGGATAATCTTAGGTGTTGGACCCTTGACTGTGCCTTTCATATTTTGAGTCATTTTGTGGAATCTTCTAATGTTAGAGTGCAGTGTTTGCCTAACATTGGCTGATTGTCACTGTTTAAACATTGGCTGACCAGACGTGAAACTTTTATCCTCAAAATGGCCCAGTCAGGTCTGGTTAAATGTGTACCATCATTTTTACGTGATAAAGAAGAAACTATATCTAGAACTGCCGACCTAGAACTCCACAGACTCAAACTAAACAAAATTAAGATAAAAATACATCAGGAGGAGAAGGAAGTAAACACGATATAGAAAATTCAACCAATGTGGCTCAGTTTTTAACCCATCAAATGTCCACCTAACTTCTCTGACACATCATTCATATCTGATTTTTAAATATTATAATATTTGCCTTATAAACCTATTATTACTCTTTGAGCAATTTAAACAGCTAGCTTGAATATTATTCCTTTGATTTGTTACGTGGGCCTAATGCTTCTAGTGTTTCTTTGGAAGCCAGAAATTACCCATCCTCATCTTCAACCATATCCTTGGGCCCCATAACTCATTCTGATTTTGATTGCTCTGTCATTCTGTGACTTTGGATAATAGGCCAATATTCTAGGAATTACTATTATATTTTATTAATCAGAGCCAGGAGAATTTATAGCAGTGAAACTGAAGGATTTGCAAGTGGAGCTCGCATATCTCCTGTAAAACGTGTCTCCATGGACCAGCCCATGTGATGGATGGAGATAGCACATGCTCCTTCCCTCCCTTGGCAGCCAGGTGAGCAGCAGCCAGATCCTGGCTCTGGGGACCATTGGCTGAGCCTTGCTCAGGGCTTCTCTTAAGGAAAATGTGTGGGAAGGGAGTGTAACATGGAAGACTTACTATGAATGGTGTGGCCACACATACCTGCAGGTGGGGTCGTGGTCACAGCTCCACATATGGGCTGATAAAGGAGAACGCTATGCACTTTTTGCAATATTTCTCATGATTTTTCCTGATAAAGAAATATTAATACCTACCTGCTTATCATAAGAGATATATTTTGGGCCAGGCGCGGTGGTTCACGCCCGTAATCCCAACACTTTGGGAGGCCTAGGCGGGCGGATCACGAGGTCAGGAAATCGAGACCATCCTGGCTAACACAGTGAAACCCCGTCTCTATTAAAAATACAAAAAATTAACTGGGCGTGGTGGTGGGCGCCTGTAGTCCCAGCTACTCAGGAGGCTGAGGCAGGAGAATGGCGTGAACCCAGGAGGCGGAGCCTGCAGTGAGTTGAGATCGCGAAACTGCACTCCAGCCTGGGCAACAGAACGAGACTCCGTCTCAAAAATATAAATAAATTTTAAAAAAAGAGACTTATTTTGGAAGTACTGACAAGTGAAGAGTTAAAGAAATGGACCACTTAGGACGCAACCACACAGCTTATATTTTGACTTATTTCCCTTGCATTATATATTCCTATGCAGTTTTTTGTTACATAGTTAAGCTTATTCTACGTATATAATTCTTACACTCTTTTAATACTGCATTGCACGTACCCAAATAATTAAGGAAAACTCTTCCTAAATATCATTTTAGAGTGCTGCATTAATGTGCTATCAGAGAGTTAAATCAGTGTTTACTTACCTCTCTGCAGATTTACTGCCTTTCAGAAGGGACTCGTTCCCCACAGTAGAATCCTTAAAGCATCGGGCTTGCGGAAATGCTATCAACCTCCAGGTTCATCCATCAACTACGGGTCCACCCTTTGCTAGGCTTGTGGCTAAATCTTCGATGTAGCAGTGCATAAAATGGAAGTAATAATAATTAGTGGCGCAGAGTCGCTGTATCATTGAAATAAGATCAGTGCTGTAAAGCATCCGGCACACAGCAAATGCTCTTTAATCAATTGAAGTCAGTTGCACTAGAATTTCAAGTATCTTCGCACTTGGTGTTTCTTCTATCTGGAATGCTTTCCCCCTAGAAATCTGTGTAGGACTCTGTTTTGTTACCTTATTAAAGAAGCTTCCCAGAACACCCAATTCAAAGAGGGATCATACCTCATTCTAACTCTGCTTTATTCCTTATCATAATACTTATCATTGTCTGGCACATTATTTATATATTTATCTAGTTACAGCCTGTCTTCTTAATCTAGAATGGAAGCTTTCTGATGCAAGGATTTTAAGTGCTTTATGCCCTGTCATATCTCCAGCATCTAAAATACCTCTTGGCATGTAGTAGGTGTTTAATAAGCATGTGTTTAATGAATGAATAAACTGCTTGGGCACTGGGGGTGAGATATGCAAAGTCTAGACCTCACACTAGTCTAACCTCTGGGAATGTGACTCTGGAATCTGTTTTTAAGAATTTTCTTGGGTGGGGCATGGTGGCTTATGCATGTAATCTCAGCACTTTGGGAGGCTGAGATGCGAGGATCGTTTGAGGCAGGAATTCAGTTTCAGCCTGGGCAACATAATGAGACCCCGTCTCAACAAAGAATTTTAAAAATTAGCCAGGTGTGGTGGCAAGCACTGGTAGTCCTAGCTACTCAGAAGGCTGAGGTGGGAGGATCGCTTGAGCCCAGGCGTTTGAGTCTGAAGCGAGCTGAGATTGAACTACTGCCCTACAGCCTGCACAACACAGTGAGACTCTGTCTCAAAAAAAAAAAAAAAAAAAGTTAGAATTTTCTCCTCTGAGATTTTTATGTCTTCTAAAAATTGTGACCTGCTTTCTTAAGCTGTAGTTCTTTTACCAATTTCATTTTATTGAAACAATCCTTGCAAAATCTGATTACATTTTCCTGTTGTCATTTCAAAATCTACTTGATTCTAAGTAAAGAACAATACTTTAAACAACAATAATGCTACTAACTACAATGGGTTAAACACCTTGGTGTACTCATTACTACTCAGCTAATTCAATGAAAGATCACAATGACAGGTGAACAGGACTCATGTGCGTTTGTTCAGGGCAGTAATTTCTGCGTGGCCAAACTGCTTTGACGACACAAAGGAGACAAAATGAGGCAATCCTTGGTGCGTTTCACACAAAGCTCTCCTCCGTCTTCCTCTTTACTCTCGTTCCCTGACTTGCCCCTCCCTTCTTCCTCACCGCTGGTCACTGTAAGCCTTCTCCTGTCTTTTAATTTCTGAAATGGTCAAAACCACTGCCAAGGTCCCAGGCCCCAGGATATGTGGACCCAGGCTCAGTGTGGGCTGGACCTGCATGAAAGCTTGGAGCCCATTGGTTGGGGGAACTCAGGTGGATCTGGACGGATCCTCCCCACGTAACAGCCTTGTTACCTTTGCCTGCATTTGCGAAATAGGTGCGTGGGAGAATGTTCCTCATTGTCCTGAGACTTGCGTAAGATAAAGCAGCTAAAAACCTTAGGTCAGTGTCTGCTCATCAGAAACATGCAGTGCAAGAAAGCGAGTCCTGTTTTCAAAAACTGACAACGTGACATCCTCTCCTTTCTTCCTCTGCAACGATCCACTGTTGAGGTTGTGTGGTTTCTGTGACTCTTTGCAAATTCTTTCTGCAAACATGTACGGGGATGAGCCTTGTGCTAGGGTGCTGGGGGTACGAAGATGTGACTGTGGTCCTTGCTTTGGGACATCCTAGCAATTGTAATACAATGTATTATAAAGTTGTATTTTTGTGTTTACAAGTTTTGGATGCAGACTCAAATCTGACCATTTTGAGTCAATGGGAAAGGGCCAATTTGAAGACTAGCATATTTCAGGGTAATCAGTTTCATTACTTGACATGTTCTAGGAAACTCGGGAAGCGCAGATTTGAATTAAATTGAATTTAATCTTCCTTAAATACATGCTGTAGTTGAAACCAGGCTAACAAGTGTTATCTAATAAAGAGATCCTTGGTGAGAATCAGTTAAGAATGACTGTAATTAGTGATGGTTTATCATTGTCAATTTAAATCCTTGGGTATTCCTAAAGTACTCAGGGATGCTTAAAAACTCTTTGTCCCCTTAAGAGGCTTTAAAACATTTTCTCTGCAATCTTGTTGACACAGTTAATTAACAGAACAGTAGACACAAATGCTTACTTCCCTAATTGTGCTGGGGTAAACCTTAGTCACAGCATAATTCTTCCCAAAATTCCAGCGTGTGAAATGCACGTGAATGAGTGTTGTAGGTCATCTTAGTGTTGGCTAGTAATGAGCTGAAAAAACACTTACTGTGTCTCACGCCTGTAATCCCAGCACTTTGGGAGGCCGAAGTGGGCCCATCACGAGGTCAGGAGATCGAGACCATCCTGGCTAACACTGTGAAACCCCGTCTCTACTAAAAATACAAAAAATTAGCCAGGCGTGGTGGCGGGAGCCTATAGTCCCAGCTACTCGGGAGGCTGAGGCAGGAGAATCACTTGAACCTTAGAGGTGGAAGTTGCAGTGAGCCGAGATCGCACCACTGCACTCCAGCCTGGGTGACAGAGCGAGACTCTGTCCCCTCAAAAAACAACAACAACAAAAAACCACAAAAAAACTTACTCTGGGCATCTCCTCCAACTCTCCAATCCTGCTCTACCTGATGGTTTTGTTTAAAATGTTTCAGATTTCTCTTTTTTCTCCCACCTGCTGATGAAACTGCTTTTACATGTAACATCTCTGACATGGGATCTTAGCCCTGAAATGAGCCATTAACTAGGGAGTTACATATGTATATATTTTATATAACTTTTAAGTTTGGGGTACATGTGCGGGTTGGTTACATAGGTAAACTTGTATTATGGGAGTTTGTTGTACAGATTATTTCATTGCCCGAGTATTAAGTACCCATTGGTTGTTTTTCCTGATCCTCTCCCTCCTCCCACCCTCCACCCTCCAATAGGCCAAAGTATGTGTTGTTCCCCTCTATGCATCCATGTATTCTCATCATTTAGCTCCCACTTATAAGGGAGAATGTGTGGTGTTTGGTTTTCTGTTTCTGCGTTCGTTTGCTAAGGTTAATGGCCTCCAGCTCCATCCATGTTCCTGCAAAGGACATGATCTCGTTCTTTTTTCATGGCTGCATAGTATTCCATGATGTATATGTACCACATTTTCTTTATCCAGTCTACTATTGATGGACATTTAGGTTGATTCCATGTCCTTGTGATTGTGAATAGTGCTGCAATGAACACATGAGTGCATGTGCCTTTATGATATATTATATTCCTTTGGGTATAAACCCAGTAATGGGATTGCTGGGTCAAACGGTGTTTCAACCATTTTGGAAGACAGGGAGTTCTATTTTTTATGGCCACTGTTCCTGATAAAGGGAGTCAGTATAAGTGTCTTATCTGTGGACTGGGACTCAAAATAGAAATGGAACTCACAGGCTGAAACATTTATCGTTTGAGCTGTACATGATGCAAAATCTGTATCTTTTGTTCTCACACCCAAATGTGAGTTTACAGCTATGTGGAGGTTTGTTTGTGAGTTTGTTGAAATGCTCTGAAGGGAGGAAGAGAGTGGAGAAAGGGGGATGTTAGGTGGACTGTGGGGTGTCTGAAAGTGTGGCTCTGGGAGTGTTCTAGAAATCTCCAGGGCTGTGGTGGGCACTGCGGCCTGCCCATTTCTCTCTAGGGAGAACTTCATGTTTCTCTTTTTTATGGACATAAGTCAGCTGTGCTGGGATTGGAGAGGGTCTCCCAGACCCCTTTGCCTCTGGGCTGCCAATTCATTTGGAGCCTTGGCCAGCCCCCTGGGGAGACTCAGCTTTGCTGCAGCTTGCTCTCTCTATCATCAGGATGGTGGGGAGGAAGGAGGTCCTTACAGTCCAGGAGGTACACCAGATTCTAATGACGTGAATATAAGCCTTGAGGAAACACTCAAAAACAAACAAATAAACAAACAAAAGACAGTTGTGAATCAAGGGTGAATTCACCTTGACTTTTCTTTGCCAGCAAATGCACCCAGCTGGGGGGAGGTGCTCAGAGACGAGGAGCCTGGACGGTCCCCAGACTGGACCTGCCTGCAACATCAGCATCATCTGGCTGAACTTGACAGAAGCACAAATTCTGCATTCTCTGGTCCCTCCCCAGACCTACTGCGACAGAAACGCTAGAGCTGAGGCCCGGAAATCTGTGATTTTAACAAGCCCTTTGGGTGATTCTGTTGTAGTGGAAGTTTGAGAACCGCTGGTTCAGAAGTGTATTAAATCTGGGTTTGCGTATTCCTCTGTTGTGCACTAGCAGTGGAATCTTAGTATCCACATCTATGAGGTAGAGAGAATATTCATTCACTCAACAAATATGTGTTTCACACCTGCTCAGTCCAGATAGTGTGCTCAGCCCTGGGGACACAATACCGGTGAAACCAGGCAGGACCTGACTTCACAGAGCTTAGAGATAGACACTGAACAAATGATCACAAAATAAAAGTGTAATGACCGACGGCAGTAAGTGTTCATGGGGGAATGGATCGTAGGCTCTGAGAGTTTGGAACAGGCACACTGGATCTAGTTTGGAGACTCAGGGTGGAGCTTGCCAGCCTAATGCTGTCATTTTGAACATTTCCCATCCAAGGTGACTCTTGGAAGTAGTTTCTGACAGGCCAAGGCCATTTCTGTCGGTTTGTTCTGCCCCATCCGGCTGGGCATGTGGCTTGCTCAGTGCCCCCAGCCTTGGCCCCCTCCACCATTTTGAATGCCATCTTCATCTCTGTGTGGAAGTGGCAATTAAGCGAGGCCCTCAGACTCTTGGAGTGCGGCCTTCCTGGCCTGCCTCCCCCTGCCTGGACTGTTGGCTTCGTGAGGAATACAATTCCCTAGCGACAATTCTTTGCTGTGTCCTTCTGCCCCCAGTTTCTTTACTTGGGTCCTGGCTGGCTTCCCACTCTCCACTCTATCCAGAAAGCAACCCTGCTTTATTACAGATTTCTCCGCAGGTCTGAGCTCCAAGTGCCTGGTGGCTGATGCCTGATGTGGGTGAGGGCAATATGGTTTTGTTGCAAATCTGACCCATTGAGGCGGGCCACGGGGTGCGAGCTTCTAGCAGCCCTGTTGTGCAGCCTCTGGAGCCTCCTTGGGTTTGCTGTCCCTCCTGATGGAGCCTTGACTGCAGGTACCAGTGCTTTCCCATCACTGGGAAGGACACTGTCAGGCTGGCTGATTGCCAAGGAGGTGCTGGCCCTTCTGGGCCGGAGAGGAGAGGGCCATGATCTTTTGGAGTTGTTAATCTTGTCCTGTCCTTGGAGCAGAGAACCAACTTTCAAAACTGGAACCAAACACCCATGCACAAGAACAATAGACCCATGCGTTGAGTTGAGAAGCCGTGCTGCCGGGAGGGTGGGGAGGCAGGCTCGTCAATAGCACCTCTGACTATTTCAGATGTCCGCTGAAGAAGAGTTTGCTTTCTAAGCACCAAACTCTAGATGGGTCTTGAAAATTAGGGAGGAATTTCTCTGGCTGTCATTAGTCTCTGCTGCCCCCAGATTCAGCAGTCCCAAGGCCCTGAGGAATTTCAGGCTGACGTGTTAGATACACCCTGGGCTTAAGCCAAAGCAGGGTTACACTGGTGTAAAGTTTAGTCTAAAGCTGCCTTCTTACATATTTTAGTTCAGCCTAAAGGTTTTTCCATTTATGGTGAACTGTAACCTCACTGAACATGTAAACAGGCTGTAACTTACCCTTGTACCAGTCACAAAGTTTCGGCCAATTGCGGGTGGCCAACTGTTCAAGCCGTGTTCACGTAAGGCCAATGCCAAGCTGTAACCAATCCAGCTGTTTCTATACCTTACTTCCATCTGCTGCATGAAACTTTCCTTTTTCTGTCCATAAACTGGCAGCGCCAGAGTCTCTGAACCTACTCTGGGTCCGGGGCTGCCTATATCTCAACCGTTCTTTGCTCAATTAAACTCTGTTAAATTTAATTTGTCTAAAGTTTTTCTTTTAACGCTGGGTGGTTCCTTAGGACCACCCAGCGTTAAAAGACCACCTTGCTGGGCAAGGGTGCTGTACTTATTCTTGCTGCCCTGGGCCTGTTCTGGTGAGCCTGAGGCCCGCGAATGTGCAGTGGTCTTCCCTGGGACCCCCAGAGTCTGCTGATGGCTGCAGCCAGCTTGTGTGCAGGTCTAGGCTTTCTGCTTTCTGTCCTTTCTCCATTGCTTGGTAAGAACCCTGACAGGTAGCCTGGATCTTATTTGTCCCTTACTTGGGGGTAGACCCTATTTCTTTTTTCTTTTTTTTTTTTTTTTTGAGACAGAGTCTCGCTGTCGCCCAGGCTGGAGTGCAGTGGCGCGATCTCGGCTCACTGCAGGGTCCGCCTCCCGGGGTTCACGCCATTCTCCTGCCTCAGCCTCCCGAGTAGCTGGGACTACAGGCGCCCGCCACCTCGCCCGGCTAATTTTTTTGTATTTTTTTAGTAGAGACGGGGTTTCACTGTGTTAGCCAGGATGGTCTCGATCTCCTGACCTCGTGATCCGCCCGCCTCAGCCTCCCAAAGTGCTGGGATTACAGGCGTGAGCCACCGCGCCCGGCCGGTAGACCCTATTTCTCCTCCCCTCATCTAATGGCTTGGCTTCTTCGTCAAGGCAGATGGGCTTCCCAGATTGAAGCCATCATTGCTTCTTGACTGCTGGGCCGAAGGTGGACCCAGACTGCACCCCCAAGGCCCATGGCTGTCCATCCTGGCTGCACAGTAGAGTCAGTGGGGGGAGATTTTAAAAAATATATAGGGCCTGATCCCACTTAAGCCATTTAAAACAAACTGTCTGGGGATGGGAGTTGGGCTTCGGTGTTTTTTGACAGCTCCCGGTTGCTGTACCATGCTGCCGTGTTTGAGAACCATCTCCTCAGATCCATGGCAAGCAGCCCTAGTTCCTCGAAGGCCATTTCACATCAGATAGAATTATTTATAGGCAGAGTTTTTAAAAAGGATAAAATAACAATAAAAAGGTTTTCATTCCCAAGGGGTTACTGCAGCCATCATTGCCCAGCAAGTGCCCAGCTGCGCTCTAAGTTACAGAGGTGAAGAGATTTGAGGCAGTTCCGGCTCCCGGGGTTTTCATCTGGGGGTGGAGGCCTCGGTAAGAAAAATCACCCAAATGTATAATTAAAAACTGTGGGTAAATGCCAAAGGGGGCTAAAAGAGCGGTTCCTCCCCAGGGTTGGGCAAGTATGGGGTGGGGGCAGGGCTGTGGTTAGAGAAGGATCCCCCGGGGGGAAAACATTTGCATGGAAATCAGAGGGAAGAATAAGGCTTCCCAGGTGGAGGAGGGAGGACCAGCGGGTTCCTGGCCGAGAGAAGAGGGTCTGCAGACCCCTGAGGCAAGAGGAGCCTGTGTCTTTGAAGGTCTGAACAAAGGCTCATTCCACAGAGTCAGGAAAGCAGAGGGGGCAGTATTTGGGGAAGAGGCCCAGGAGGAAGGGTGGGGGCGCCAAGTTGGCCAGGGCCTTCTTGATGCTGAATGGCAGCAGGACTTTGAAGAAGTGACAGGGTCAGAGGTGCCATCCAGAAAGATCACCCTGATCAGAGCTGGGAGAGTGGAGGTGCCCGGCAGGAGCAGATGCCAGGGCCAGCTTGGAGGCAACTGGAATACTCCAGGCAAGAGGACGGAGTCCAAGGCCAGGGTGGGAGAAGGGGTTGGGGAGCCCTGCAGGGGATAGAATGGACTCGAGATTTGAAATCGGGGCAGGGAGTGGGAAACAGTGTCAGTCATGACCCCCTGGGTGCTGCCTCGTGGACCAAATGGATGCTGGTGCTATTGACTGTGATAGAATCCTGGGGAGCGGCCAGAGTGAGGTGGCAAAGAGACAGAAAGAGAGAGAGGGAGAGAGATAGAATGTGTGTGTGTGTGTGTGTGTGTGTGTGTGTGTGTCTGAGTGCATGTTTGTCTGAGATGTGTGTATGTTAATTACTAGCCCAGGCCAGGTGCAGTGGCTAACGCCTGTAATCCCAACCCTTTGGGAGGCTGAGGTGGGTGGATCACCGGAGGTCAGGAGTTTGAGACCAGCCTGGGCAACATGGTGAAACCCTGTCTCTACTAAAATATAAAAAATTAGCCAAATTAGTCAGGTGTAGTTGTGGGCGCCTGTAATCCCAGCTACTCAGGAGGCTGAGGCACGAGAATTGCTTGAACCTGGGAGGCAGAGGTTGCAGTGAACCGAGATAGCACCACTGCATTCCAGCCTGGGCAACAGAGTGAGATTCTGTCTCCACAAATAATAATAATAATAATGATGGTGAGCCCAGTTTGTGGTCAGTTTAATAAATGAAAGTGAGGAAACAGAATTTTCCTTGTTTGGCCACAAAATATTATCTGGGCATATTTGAGAGGAATAAGGAGATAATTTTCTTTTTTAAAAAATGTTTTAGTTGACAAAAAATTGTATATATTTATTGCATACATGTTGCTTTAAAATATGTATCATTGTGGAATGGCTCCACTGAGCTAATTAACATAGGCATTACCTCACATGCACATCATATTTTTGTGGTGAGACTTAATATCTACTCTCTTAGCAATTTTCAGGAGTAAAATACATTGTTATTAATATAGCCACCATGTTGTGCAATAGAACTCTTGAACTTTTTGCTCCTAATAGAAATTTTGTACCCTTTAACCAATATCTCTCCAACTTCTACCTCCCCCTCCCCCCAGCCCCTGGTAACCACCATCCCGCTCTGTACTTTCCTGCGTTCAGCTTTTTAGATTCCACTTGTAAGTGAGATCACGCGGTGTTTGTCTTTCTGTGCTTGGCTTATTTCCCTTAACTTAAGGTCCTCAGGTTTGCATGTGGAGGAGACAGTTTTCTAATCTTTAATCCTTTGCCTTTGTGGAGCGTTTGCAGTCGCCTGAGTGGTTTTCCATGCATTTCCCATTCCGCCTCTTCTCACACTCGGGCAGACATTATCATCATCATGACAGTTTTTAGAGCAGGTACTGAGACTCAGAGAGCTAAAGCCTATTGTCCAAGACCATGCTGAGGACCAGGATGTTGGAATCTGCCCTTCCTTGCCACTATTTGCTGCATGGCCAGTGTATGCTGGGCACTTTTCTAGGTGCCAGAGGGCGCTGAGCTGAGTCTGGTGTTGGGAGGGGTGGGTCTGCGACCCTCTCCTCCCACACCTGTGGGTTCTCTTCTTGCCCCGAGTGGGGCAGAGGAGATCCGGCTGAGGCAGCCCTAGGCGCAGCCCCCACACTGCCCGCGGGGCGGCGATGGGGATCCGGTGCCTTCTCTCTGTGGTTGTGCAGGTCTTGAGGGCTCCTGTGCCCAGAGCTCCTGCCCTGGACAGCAGGGGCTCGGAGCTGCCCATTCCCATGGTAAGGAGGCTCCTCTCTATGCTTGAGGGTACTGCCTGGAGGTGTTTGCCTCACTCTTCTCTGCTGTGTTAACTGAAAGGCAGGGTGCAGATGCATGTGGAATCTGGGCAGCCTTGAACGTCCGCCCTTGAACTCAAAGTACGCACACCTTCCTCTTCCAACTTGGACGCCGGCTCCCTGGGTTCATCTTGGCCTTGGCCCTGTCCTTCTCGGGTCTAGTTCATTTCCTTTTGCTATCAGGCTGCAACTCCCATCCAAGGAAGGCTGGGCAGAATCCGATAATGAGTAGATTTCACTGACGGTTAGATTGATTGTCTAATCTGGTTGTCATGGGGGCCAGCAGAGACAACAGCGTTGAGTCTTCCAGCGCTGAGGACAGATAGGTCAGAAACATGCTCTTGGGTGGCCCCTCAGCCTGTCCATCTCTAAGAGACCAAAAGACTCGGTATTTTGCAGCCACCTGGGGTTATGGCAAGGATGATGTCAGGTCCCCGAGGGGGTCTCTGAATGGCCCTTCTGCTCTTGATTTATGAAAAGCATTCTGGCACATGCTTTTCCTCTGTCCGTCTGTTGTCAGACAGCCTGAGGAATCCACTCCCTTCCTCTCCGTCTTGTCTCGAATCTCAGCAACACTCTGGGAGGTCTCTCAGTGGCTCCTTCCGAGGTTTCACAATCAAGTCTTTATTCCAGGCGATTTATTTCCAACCTAGATACCAACAGCACATGTTGGGATGACTATAAAGCTGACTGCAAGGACATCTCAGCCAGGCCCAGGCAGTGGTTGGAAGTCTTAGGATGGAAGTGTGAGAGTTAATTGGAACATTTTTCAGATGGGGAAATGGAGGCACAAAAGGGGGAGGCATGTGGCCTGAGACCCTTACAGGCATGGGACACATCCTTTTCTGGATCCTGTGGCCCAGTCTTTTCTCCACATCCCAGGGACTTGCTGACTCTTCATAACATCTCACGTGTTCACAGCAGCATACGTGTACCTGCTGCTGTCGTCATTTGTGATAACTGCACACCGTTGGCCGCAGCCCGGCTCAGAGAGGCTCATGACCTGATTCTGAGGGAGTGGTAGGAGCAGACTCTGGAGCATGTTTGCAAGGGGCCAGGCTCTCCTGTCCGTGCAGTGAATTCAGTTGCTCCTCGTGACTGCCCGTGAGGAAGGCATTGCTATTATCCCCATGTTATAGACGAGGACTCTGGCACACAGAGGGGGAAGAGTTCGGTCCACATCACACACCCCAGAGTGGCAGAACCAGGATAGGAATCCACACAGTCGGGCTTTGACAAGATGTTCTTTTTTTTTTTTTTTTTTTTTTTTTG
>NW_026652308.1:157366-207013 GCF_009828535.3 Hylobates moloch | reverse complement strand
CTCCTTCGCAATAGACCTGGTTCAGTAACACCAGGTCTATTGCGAAGGAGCGTGTAAGGTTCCAGGAGAGTGCAGGAGGTCTGTCTCGTTTTGGAAAGGCTGACCGACAGGAAAAACCACATAAAACCCTTGCTGACTTTTCTGCTTATGTTACACCGAGTGTGGGTGCATTGTGCGCTGTACAAAATAATGGTTTTTGTCAGACAGGGACCAGCTGCTGATGGAGGAACACCTTTCCTCCTAGGCTGTCCCTGCATCAGGCACAGCCTCGTCATCCTGCCCTGCCCAGTAATTTAGAAGAATAGCAGTAACGATGACAGCCAAAGCCAGCTGGATCCTCAGGGAGAGTCCTAGGAGGCAAACTATAATTATCTAAATTAGACTCTGAGGGGGGCTTAAGTTTTACAACCTGTTGTTCTCTGCCACAGAGAGGAGTGTTGCTAATGTCTCTTTTTGCTGAAAGTGTGCCTTGCAATGAAGTGTCTCATGGCTAATGTTCATATGGAAAAAATGACACTTTCTTTTCTTTCTTTTTTGCCAAAACCCATTCAAAGAGTTCACTGTATCTCAGGATGGTGAAGGTTGAGAGGACTTCTAGAAACTTCCAGAAACTTATGAAAGTTTCCATGTTTGTGAAATAAATGTTTTGCCTTTTTCCTAAATTACATTCCCATTAAGAAGCAAGTAGTTCTTGCGTATTCTTCTATCTCAAAGTAATCACTCACTGATTTCACCAGGCTTTTTTTTTTTGGAGTCTCAATTGGCAAATTTCTACAAAGTGCTGTTCTTCACAAGAGTTCCTGTTACCTCAGGACCAGAGGTAACCATGAAGCTGAGGGCGGTGGGGCAGCCTCACTAGTGAAGTGACTCCCTCTCGCTCACAAGCCTTCCATGGGGCTCACGTCGCATCTCAGCAACATTACAAATGCCGACCTAAGTAACATGGGGGTTGACTTCGGACCTTGTGGTCAGGCAGACCTGTGTTTAAACCTAGGCTTTGACACTGGTCGATCGTTCAGCCACATGCAGGTTACCTAACCATGTCCCATGTGGCACAAAGCACTTGCCTGAACGCCACACTGGGAGGCTTGACTAAACTTTATCCTGGCTTCCACCTGCACTCGCCGTGACTCTGAGGACTACTGACCCCAGCCTCGTGCTGAGTTTGGGCTCAAAAAATTGCAGTGCTGTCAAACTGCAGAATCTCTATTGCCCAACAGAGACTTGTGTCTTGCCAAATAATTTTTAGTCATTTTCTACCCATCCCCCTTTATGTAATTTTCCATTTCCCCATAGCCCCTCTAGTCTCTATTTTTTTTTATTCCCTCCTTTTCACTTCCCCATAATCCCTTTTAGTTCCCTCTCTATTCTCCCTTTAGAAACCTCCGTACGTTTGTCCTAGCTGGATTTGAGCTCAGTTATACTGGAGTCTCTTTCCTCTAAGGCGGTAGACTGAACAAAATGTTTTGCCACCTCTAATGTGTGTCTGGCACTGTTTGGCATTGATGAAGGCTCAGCTTCTGCACCTGTAACATGAACAGGTGAGTATCTCTTCTTCTAACTAGGCATTATTTAGTGATATAATAACAGTAACATGTCGTGGGCCATGAGAATTTATCTCCCAAAGTGGAAACCACATTGGTTAAATGTACAAATATCAATGCTGTACTGAGTTGAAAAGACAACCCAAGCCAGGTGTGGTGGCTCATGCCTGTAATCCCAGCACTTTGGGAGGCCAAGGCTGGTGGATCACCTGAGGTCAGGAGTTCAAGACCAGCCTGGCCAACATGGTGAAACCCCGTCTCTACTAAAAATACAAAAATTAGCCGGGTATGGTGGTGTGCGCCTGTAATCCCAGTTACTTGGGAGGCTGAGGCAGGAGAATTGCTTGAACCCAGGAGGCGGAGGTTGCAGTGAGCCAAGATCGAGCCACTACACTCCCGCCTGGGTGACAGAGCAAGACTCTAAGAAAAAAAAAAGACACCCCAAATACAAGCAAAGTGACACTTGAAAGAGTCTTCACATTTACCGGCTAAAGAAGAGAAACAAGGAAATCTTAAAAGTGAGAGGGCCGGGCGCGGTGGCTCACACCTGTAATCCCAGCACTTTGGGAGGCCGAGACGGGCGGATCACGAGGTCAGGAGATCGAGGCCATCCTGGTTAACACAGTGAAACCCTGTCTCTACTAAAAATACAAAAAATTAGCCAGGTGTGGTGGTGGGCGCCTGTAGTCCCAACTACTCAGGAGGCTGAGGCAGGAGAATGGCGTGGACCCGGGAGGCGGAGCTTGCAGTGAGCTGAGATCGCGCCACTGCACTCCAGCCTGGGCGACAGAGCGAGACTCCATCTCAAAAAAAAAAAAAAAAGTGAGAACAGCAACAGCACATGCAAGGCAGAGTTGTGGATGCAAGAGTGGACTTTCGTAACAGAAAAGAGGCAGGCAAGATTGGGATTAAAAGGGCCCTGTGTATCAGTGTGAGGTGCTTGGATTCCATCTTTAGGGCAACAGGAGAGCTTAAGCCACAAGGTGAGTTTTGCTTACTAGGTGGTGCTAATAGGAAGAGCCAAACCATAAGGCAGAAAAGAGGTGGATTTGCTTACATCGATATTAAAGATTTCTGGTCCAGTCCCTGGACAAAGTTTATAATAGATGCCAGAAATGGGAGAAGGTCTTTACTCAGGAAAACCCTCAAATCCACAGGAAAAAAAGATGGCAACTTCTAACAAAATGGGAAAAAGATAGAATGAGGCCATTTTTAGCAGAACAACCTCCCATCTCAAATAATAAACACATGATGAGGTGCTTAATATCATTAGTAATCAGATGAAAATTAAACAGCCACAAGCCACCACTTTACATCTGTTAGACTATATCTTTATTAGAAAGCTGGATAGTGCCAAGTGTGATGGGAGATCCAGGAACCTCCCCTCACTGCTACGAGGAGACTGGATTGGAGAGCGAACGAGTTGAGTATTGCGTACCCAGAGAGGCTGCGTAAACCCGGATCCTTGAACAAAGATGTTCTTTGCTGTGTTATTTGTAGAAGTACGGAGTTCTCTCTCAGCTAAGAGATGAGGCTGACAAAGTGCTGTGGATGCACAGGAAGTTTAACGCATCAATTACAGGAAACAGATCAGCCGGCCAATAGCAACATCGCTGGATCTCAGCAACACAGTGTTAGTTAGTGAGAACTCTAGGAAGCAAAATGAATTATCTATGCCATTTACGTAGATTAGAGATACACCCATACAAATACATACAGCTTTTAAGGAATATGTGCAAAAAGCACTCTGTTAAAGAGAATGAAGGTTGCCCAGAGGCAGGGGGAGGGGAAAGGGAGTGAGGGGATGGAGCTTGAAGGCAATAAATAAATAATAAAACCTTGCATGGTTACAGTTCTCGGACTGAGGAACATGAAGATTTTAGCCTTTGTTACTGAGGTTAAACAAAAGCCATCATCATTTTGAGGAAAAGGACTACCTTTGTGTATGTACTTTATTGGGGTCTGGAAGGATGCACATATGCTTAAGTGATTAAGAATTTTATTAATAATCCCATATAATGTTTATCGTGTTTTCAAAGCTCCTTCCCATAGGTGGATCGATTTGACTGTTACAGCGACTATATAAATGAGTTAATGGGAATATTTTTAGAAAATGAGGAAGCTGAGCCCATAGGGGCAAAGTGACTTTCCTAGAGTCACACAGCTGGGAAGTGTGCCTCATACCTTGGACTCTTAACCCTTGTCCAAGGTCTCAGGTCCCCAGGAATTATCACTACATCAAATGGAAAATCATTGCTCCTTTAAGGAAACTGAAATGATAAATGTCGTTTGCCTTGGATTTTTTTCACATGGACTTTTCTGTTTTCACTGCTTTTGTTGTGCTTAGATTTTGTTTTTGTCATCGTTAGGGGAGAAATTTTGCTACTTGCTGTGTATCGTGTCGATGGCTGTTAGCGCTACAACATAAAGGCCGTTAATGGGTTTAACAGAACTAATAGGAGCTATTTTTAATTTAAAAGTGTCTTTGTGTATTTTTCTTATTTCAAAGATAACTTATACTCCATTGGAACTCTCTTTTTTTCACCTTCCAGAGATAACCACTGGTAAGAGTTTGGCTTATATTCTTCTACATTTTTTTTCCCCCAAGAAACTGAAATTTGAATTTTCTTCTACAGGTGAGAAAAAAAAAAAGTAAAATCTCTAACCGTCTTAGTGATGATAATTCTGAGAAGACAGGCCCATTGAGCCAAGTAGTAGGATAGGTTTCCTCAGGCTGGAGACGCAGTAATAGTTGCCTTTGCCTTCACAAAGCATCCTGACATTTTTAGATGCAGCTGCACTCTATGGGCCGGAAGTCGAATTCCCTGGAGGGGTAGAGCTCTCAGTATTTTGGACATATGTGAAGTCAGCACAGGGGGCAGGCGGTAAGTTAACTTGAAGAGAATTCCAGTTACAAATTTAGCTCAGCTTCTAAAAAACACTCCCATCGAAGAGAGATTCCTGGTTGCTGTCGAACTGCGTCCCCTATGGGATTTTCCTTTTGGAGTTAACTAGACACAGTTGTTACTAGGTAGCAGGACAACAGATTTGCTTAAGATCTCTTCGATTTTGACAATTGGATGATGGGTGACTTATGTGGTATTGTGGACATCTGTTGGTTTTATGTTTTGCCTGCCAAGCATCCATACTCTCTTTTTTCTGGTATCCACACTCAATTTTTCTTCTGGTTCACCACCTATACCGGGTTGAATAATGCCTCCCTCCCCACCCCAATTCATGTCTACTCGGAAGCTCAGCATGTGACTTTATTTGGAAATAAGAGTCTTTGTGGATATAGCTAGGATGAGGTCATCCTGGATTAGGGTGGGTCCTAAGTTCAATGACTGATGTTACCATAAGAAGACCACGAGAAGACACAGAGAGAAGGAAGCAGAGGCAGAGACTGGAATGAAATAACTGCAAGGGAAAGAACACGGAGGATCAGGATTGTCAGTGCCTCCAGGAGCTAGGAGAGAGGCCTGGAACGGGCTGTGCCTCAGAACCTCCAGCAGGAACCAACTCTTTGGACACCTTGATGTTGGGCTTCTGGCCTCCAGGAGTGGGAGAAGATGATTTCTGTTTAAGTCCCCCAGTTTGTGGTATTTGTTATGGCAGCCCTAGCAAATTAATATACCTCCCATTTACCCTGTCAAAATTATCCGGGGGCTAGTCTCTGTTGTGCTGGGCTCCTATTAACTTCAGTAGGGAAGGCATTAGGTTCAGGAGGCTGAAGAAGAGACCCAGAGTCCTCAAATGAGACATGGGGTTTTATTAGCAGGAAGCTTACATACACAGTGGTCCAGTGGTGGTGGGCTGGGCAGGAGAACCATAACTGCTTCCAAAAGCATGTGGTTTATACAGCATTTTCACCTAGCACCCTCCCCCTAACAACTTCCACCTGGCAACCCTCATTTAACTCAGAACAAAGGGCCTCAATGCCCTGCACCGGCCCTTTACGTTCCATGTGTCAGGCTGGGGGCTCAGAGATTTCTCGCAGCTAAGGAATGGATAAGGGTTGGCCCCTCCCATTCCTTAGGATCCTTGGAACCAAACACACATTCAGGTGCATCTGCCATGCAGGGTCATTCTCAGGGTATGCTCAGGTCGTCACTGTCAGGTGCGTCTACCATACGGGCTCCCAGCCCTCTTCCAGGATGGACATGTCACACAGAGCTGAGCAGGTTACTTAGGACAGACACATCACTTTGCCTGGGCTGATAAGAATTAGTCCTGGAACTCTTTGTGGATTGTTTGGCAAAGAGGATCTTTTTATGCCAGGTCAGCCAACCTGGAGCTGCTGGAGGTCATCTTTGTTACCACACTCAGAGAGCCTGCCTGGGAATGAAGCCAATGCTAAGGAAAGCAGAACAAAAAGATGGAGACACATCCCTGATAATATCACTTAGGTACCTAGATCCAGCTGTGCCTGAACCCCAGTGGACTGTTCATTTAAGAGAGCCATAATATCCTGAAGTGTGAGTGGGGGTTTCTATCACTTGTAATGAAAGGATCCTTACTAGTAAGTGTGATTTGGAGACAAGCATTCATGCTCATGATCGTTGAATGATAATCCTCAGAGACTCCTAGTTGACCCTGTTGGATTAATGGTTGCATTTTCTCTGGAGAGATAAAAATGGAAAACCAATAGAAAAAAAGGAAGCTGACATAGGAAAAGGAAACAAACATTTGAGTGCTCAGTCCTGTGCTAAGCAGTTGACAAAATCCTCCCTCCCTTTCCTTCCTTCCTTCCTTCCTCCCTCCTTTCCTTCCTCCCTCCCTCCCTCACTTCCTTCCTCTTCCCAGCAACAAAACTTGTATAAGTTTTGTTGTCCATAAGTTCCAGAGGAGTGGCTTCAGACTCAGAGTGCCATTCAGGTCTGCTTGATTCTAAACCCACCTGCCCCATCACCTGGGGAAAGAATAATGTTGTTGGTTCCCGAATCCTCCTTGAACATCCTTACAGGGGGTCTTTCTCTTGCTTTGCTGAAGGCATTGCCTGGGATTAAACTCCAGCCCCGCCCTTCACCCACTCAGGAGCTTGGCTGCCTCGCACTCTATAGGGTAGATTCTGATTATTGCTCCATCTTGCAGAAGAGGAAACAGAGGTTCTGAGAGTTAAATACCTTTCTCAAGGCCATGCAGTCACGAATGGTCCTGAGAAGAATTCAAACCTGAGCCCTCCATATTCAAAGTGTGGTCCATGGATTAGTAGTTTGGAATCGTCTAGAAGCTTGTTAGAAATGCAGAATCTCAGCCCCCTCCCCTCCACCTCCTGAACCCAATTCTGCATTAGAACGAGAACTCCAGTGACTGCTGTGCACAAAGAAGCTTGAGAAGTGGTGGTGTAGCCCTTGCCATCCGGAGCACCAAAGTCTCCATGCGGTGGGGGACCTACATATACTATGTGCCCTGCTGCACTGGGATCCCTCACACCAGCTGGCTCATATTGTCAAAAGGAAAAAAGTCCTGGGTAAGTGGCAAGCCCTTGCACCCTCTCCATGGGGCTGGGAGAGTGGAGGCTTTGGCTACTGAGGGGCTGCACTGAAGGCCTGCAGAACAGGAGGTTCATCTGGCTGTGCAGGGCTCACCCCAGCCCGTCTCAGGCCTGCATCCTCACCACCTGGGCCCAGCTGGAGGGCCAGCTGCCTTTTCCACAAGGGATTATGCCCGGATAGCTTCCCACAGCAGCTCCGCGGATTCCTTGCTGACCCCCTCTGGGAACAAAGGGCTTGGAGAAGGTCCACAGTCCTGTTTGGAGAGTGGGATCAAAGTGAGAGCCACATCTGTCACAAGAAACGTGGGAACAGCCTCTTGCAGGAGAGATAGGGAAACTCTTAGTCCCTGGCTGGGTTTGATACTTAATGGCTGGAGTGCTTTTCATGGCTGTTGGGTCAGTGGCTGCTGATGGTCATTGAAGTCAGCTGAACAGACAGCGTTCCTTCTTGTGCCCGTGGCCACCTGGAGAGGCGTGGGTGCTGTTATTGGCTATACCTGGAACAGACCGGGGAACCTGGGGTTAGAACACTGTGGAGACCGTCAACAGCTGGGCAGTTGGGGGGCCGCTGGCACTCACACCCAGGGCATTCTGCCTCAGATGCCGGCTTCTGTTCTGAGACACTCTTGGATGTCACAGAGCAGTAGAACAGCTGAGCAAAAGGGGGCACTTCTCTGGATATTGACATTTTTGTGGATGATGGGGAGGGTCAAATAATTTTATGAAACCATTTAAGATTCACTTCTAACAAGCTCCCAGGGGACGCTATTGCTGCTTTGCAAAGTAAGGGCCAGGGTGGTGCACACATCTAACTTCATGGCCCCGGAAAGCCACTTCTCTCTTTGTTTTCTGTCCTGTCAAAGCGGGTGATAATGGCATCCCCGGGAGGGATGATGCACAGCCCTCATACATCATCATCAGTGGTGCTCTGTTGACTGGGCTCATATTGGGATCACCTGGGGGAACTTTAGACCCTACTAAGGCCTGGCTTCCTCTTCCCCAACACTCTGATTTAGCTGTTGGAGGTGGGGGAGGGAGGGCCATGGGGATGCTTGTGGCTCCTCAGGGGCTTCTATGTGCAGTTGAGCACCACTCTCCTGAAGGCAGCTCTGGCCAAAGAAATGCAAGAATCCCCATCACTTTTGGAGTGTCGGAGACGCTTTACATCGGTGCTCCTCTAAGTATGTTCCGTGGACCAGTGCTTCCTGAGAGCTATTTGTGAATGGGTTGGCAGAAGTACAGAGATAGAGTTCTCAAGAACTTCCATAGCGTCTCGATACTGCCAGACCTCTGAAGATGTGATCAGGGGCGCATCTCCCTGAACAGGGTGTAGACCAGCTCCAGGGCAGCCAGGCCCCTGTGGGGAGGTGTACAGTCAGGATGAGCTGCAAATGAGTCCTGTGCAGGGGAACGCGCGTCACTGCATCAAGGACAAGATAGAGAAAAACCCACTGGTCCTTCATCTCACCACTTCCCTGTTACCTCCTGAAATCTCGCAGTCACCTGAAGTAGGGTTTTTTTTTGTTTGTTTGTTTTGAGACGGAGTCTCGCTCTGTCGCCCAGGCTGGAGTGCTGTGGCGTGATCTCTGCTCACTGCAAGCTCCGCCTCCTGGGTTCACGACATTCTCCTGCCTCAGCCTCCCGAGTAGCTGGGACTACAGGCGCCCGCCAGCATGCCCGGCTAATTTTTTGTATTTTTAGTAGAGACGGGGTTTCACTGTGTTAGCCAGGATGGTCTCAATCTCCTGACCTCATGATCCGCCCACCTCGGCCTCCCAAAGAGCTGAGATTACAGGCGTGAGCCACCATGCCTGGCTGAAGTAGGTATTTTCATGCTTATCTGCAGATGAGGAAACTGAGGCTTGGAAAGGTCAAGCCACCTGCTCAAGGCTAGGTGTCTCTAAACCAAGGTAGGGCAGGGCTTTGTGGGTATGTTACCGGTGTAGTCACGTAGGACTCCACACTCCGGGTTTAATGCCCTATGCTCACCATCTTGAAATTCTTAGTAATTTTATTTTTGAGTGTGTGTTTTGTAAGCAAAGTGCCATGGGACAATGGAGCATGCAGCAGGCTTGGAGCCGCCACTCCTGCCTGGGCCTGCCACCCTGTTTTGCACCTCCCCACTTTCCCTGTAAGGGTTTTGCTTCCTCACTCCCTCCTGGCAACTGCTGCCACCCCCATCCTCAGGGGCCCTGGATCAGGGTGCCGGCCTGGCATGCATGCCCCATGCACAGAGCCATGAGGCAGGCCCTGGGCAACTGTGAGGGACTGCACTCGCCACACGGGTGAATCCCATGCCCGAGGGGGCACACCATTAAATAGCAGGTAAAAATACCATGACAGCTTGAGAGAGAGACTGAGAAAAAGGAAAAAGCTCTTTCCCTGCTTTTTTTTTGAACAAAGAGTTTTGCATTTTCATTCTGCATCAAACCCTGCAAGTAATGTAGTTGGCTCTGCATATGGCCAAGATTTTTTTTTTTTTTTTTTTTTTTGAGACAGTCTGGACTCTTTCCCAGGCTGGAGTGCAGTGGCATGATCTCAGCTCACCGCAACTTCTGCCTCCCCAGTTCAAGCGATTCTCCTGCCTCAGCCTCCCGAGTAGCTGGGATTACAGGCAAGTGCCACCATGCCCGACTAATTTGTGTATTTTTAGTAAAGCTGGGGCCAGGCGAGTCTCAAACTCCTGACCTCTGGTGATCTGCCCACCTCGGCCTCCCAAAGTGCTGGGATTACAGGCATGAGCCACTGCACCTGGCAGGGCCAGAACAGCCCTCATGGGCCATGCTCTGTTTTCTGCCTCTGTACCTGATTGCTCTGTTGTCCAAGGACTGCATGGCCCACTGCTACATGAAAGAGGCCAAATGACAGTTTCTTCTGGTAGGAAAAGCCATGGATTTGAACTGGTTTTTTAAAGTCACTGAACCTGGCTGCGCTTGGTCAGTGCAGGTGGAACTAGGGCCCCTCTGCGTGCTAGACTCTTGGATCTTCAGGAGGGAATTGCTTCGTTATGCCAGCTAGTCTCACATCAGACTCTGGTTTAGGGGGATTAGAGGTTCATTCTTTTGTAAAGAGAACAGTGCTTGAGACCCTGTGGCCCTGAGTCAGGCAGACCTGGGTTCAAATCGCAGACCTGGGTTCAAATCCCAGCTCTGCCACTTCTTTTATTTTTATTTTATTTTTTATTTTTGAGACGGAGTCTCGCTCTGTCACCCAGGCTGGAGGGCAGTGGCACGATCTGGGCTCACTGCAAGCTCCGCCTCCCGGGTTCACACCATTCTCCTGCCTCAGCCTCCCGAGTAGCTGGGACTACAGGTGCCTGCCACCATGCCGAGACAGGGTTTCACCGTGTTAGCCAGGATGGTTTCGATCTCCTGACCTCGTGAGCCGCCCACCTTGGCCTCAAAGTGCTGGGATTACAGGCGTGAGCCACCGCGCCCGGCCCCAGCTCTGCTGCTTCTTAACCACGTGGTCTGGGACAGATCTCTTAACTCCAGACTCGGTTCTTAAATGCTGTAAAATGAATCTCCTTTGTGGGGGTGTAGTGAGCCTATGAACAGCTAGAGAATTGCTGCTTAGGCCTGGATACTTGACATGTGGTTTGTAGCCCAGCAGCATCAGCATCACTTGAGAATTTATTAGAAATGCAGATTCTTAGGACTTAGCCCAGATTTTCTGAGCCAGAATCATTTAACAAGATTCCCATATGATTTGTGTGCACATTCATATCTGAAAAGCACTATTCTCAGGGATCTCCCAGAAGAATGAATTTCATGTTGGAGTCCATCATATAGATCCATATTTAAAGACTTCTGGAGACAAAATAATTCTCAGGTGTCCTGCCTTAGCTTAAGGTTGGCAAACTCTTATTTATCCTTCAAAACCTTGCTCAGTATTTTCCCCTTGGTTATACCTTGCCTGATTGCTGAGGTAGTCAATCATTCTCTTCTCCTCACTACTTCATCACATCCAAACATCTAATACTGCATTTATCACATTGCCTGATGAACGCCTTGTACAGGTGAGTCTCATCTCATAGGCTGTGAGTTTCTGTGAATAGCAGCCCAGCAGTGAGGATGATGATGATGGCAATAGCTGAGATGAAATATGTCAGCTCACCTACGGGGTCTGACAACAGGACTTGAGAGCAGAGTTGGGTTGTGGTCACCCCAGACCCCCATGCACCCAGATCTGCTTGGCACAATGAGGTCTTCAGAAAAGTTTGTTGAGCTGAATTGATAGAAAAATGTCTCCCTCTTCCTTGATTCTCTCACATCCATGTAGAAGAAGTGTAGAGAAGGTGTTGACATGCTTTATTTTTTCTCAGAAGCTCATGATCTGGGTCCCAGCTTAGCTGAATATTTCTTCATTTGCTGGCAGGAACATTCCTCCCCCACTGGCTTTGAAGTATTTCTGAGGGGCGGCTGCCAAGTTTCATCACCTGCCCTGGCAATCTGAGGACCTTCCTCATCATGTTCTCATGTGCAATGCATGCTGTCCACTGTCTTCCCTACTTTTCCTTTCTAGAAAACCAGATGGTAGTCTGGGCTGCTCACCCCATCAAGAAAGCCATGTATGGCCAGGCACGGTGGCTCACGCCTATAATCCCAGCACTTTGGGAGGCCGAGGTAGGCAGATCAACCTGAGGTCAGGAATTTGAGACCACCCTGGCCAGCATGGTGAAACCCTGTCTCTACTAAAAATACAAAAATTAGCCCCGCATGGTGGCAGGTGCCTGTAATCCCAGCTATTTAGGGGCCTGAGGCAGGAGAATGGCTTGAACCTGGGAGGTGGAGGTTGCAGTGAGCCAAGATCATGCCACTGCACTCCAGACTGGGTGACAGAGTGAGACTCCGTCTGAAAAAAGCCATGTTAAGGTGAAACCAATTCCAATGAAGGTAAACAACTGCTTTAAATTTTCATGGAACATTGAGGCAAGTACAAAAATTTGGGGTGTTTCCTTCAACCCTCAAAAATACGTTTTTTTTTCTTTTTAAAAATCCCTTGCTGTTTTTATTTTTATTTTTTGTCCTTTGCAGGAGTGGTGCCATAGAACATGTCAGGCATTGACTAGAATCCCTGTGCAAGTTTAGGGGCCACATCTCCCCTTGGGGCTTTGGATCTGCTAAGAGTTGAGACAGAAGAGCAGGCAAATATCCACAGGGCTTTCTGGAGTAGAGAATTTGTGTTGTTTTCATATAAACTATTAATTTATCCTTCTTATTTTTATTCGTCAACTGTTATGTAATTCTTTGAATATTTATTAAACCATTATTAGGTACCTGGCAAATCTAGGGGTGTTGGATAAAAGATGACAGACACTGCTGGGCACGGTGGCTCACGCCTGTAATCCTAGCACTTTGGGAGGCTGAGGTGGGTGGATTGCCTGAGCTCAGGAGTTCGAGACCAGCCTGGGCAACACGGTGAAACCCTGTCTCTACTAAAATACAAAAAAATTAGCCGGGTGTGGCAGTGTACACCTGTCATCCCAGCTACTTGGGAGGCTGAAGCAGGAGAATCGCTTGAACCCGGGAGGCGGAGGTTGCAGTGAGCTGAGATCACCCCATTGCACTCCAGCCTAGAAAACAAAGTGAAGCCCAAAAAAAAAAAAAAAAAAAAAGGGTGTCAGACAGAGAACCTCCTCCTCTAGAAAACTCGATGCATGTGAAGCAGGGATCTCAGACTTGAGCTGCGTCAGAATCCCTTGGAGAGCTGGTAACACACAGATTCTAGGGGCCCCACTCCGCTCCGGGAGTCTCTAATTCAGTATGTCTGGGGTGGGGCTCCCAGGTGCTGCTGCTGGCCCAGGACCCACTTAGAGAACCTCTAGTGTAGGCCGGGCGTGGTGGCTCATGCCTGTAATCCCAGCACTTTGGGAGGCCAAGGCGGGCGGATCATGAGGTCAGGAGATCGAGACCACGGTGAAACCCCGTCTCTACTAAAAATACAAAAAAAAAAAAATTAGCCGGGCGTGGTGGCGGGCGCCTGTAGTCCCAGCTACTCGGAGAGGCTGAGGCAGGAGAATGGCGTGAACCCGGGAGGTGGAGCTTGCAGTGAGCCGAGATCGCGCCACTGCACTCCAGCCTGGGCAACAGAGCAAGACTCCATCTCAAAAAAAAAAAAGAGAACCACTAGTGTAAACTATCCCAAGACAATGATAAGTGAGTTCGTCTGGCTTAGGGAAGAGGTGTAACTCAGGAGGGAGAAACCGGGCCTGCCTGAGAGGTCAACTGAAGAAGCTCCACACGGGGAGGGATGCTTCAGTGGAGGCTTCTAACCTGACCAGAAATTCACAGGAGGACAAGGATGAAGGGGTTTTTGGCAGAACAGCTACGCCATGGCTCAGAGGCAGAAAACCACATGGCTGTTGTTCTGCATTTAGATCTAGCTGTCTAAGAGAGGAAACCAAATAAGTGATTTAAAGAAGGCTAACTTCTCTCTCATAGAGAAGTCCAAAAGCAAGCAATTCAGGGCTGCTATAGAAGCATTTTTTTGTCTCTCTCTCGCTCTGCTTTTGCATTCTAGGCATACGACTTCTATCCTCAAAGTCACGAGATGGCTGCTGGAGTGCCAGTCAGGATGTCTGTACAGTAAGTGTGATTTGGAGACAAGCATTCATGCTCATGGTTTCACTTTATCCATGGTTTCACTTTCCACAACTTCTAGTTACCTGTAGTCAACTGCAGTCCAAAAATATTAAATGGAAAATTCCAGAAATAAACAATCCATAAGTTTTAAATGGTGCACTCTTCTGAGTGGCACGATGCAATCTCATGCCATCCCGCCCCATCCCAATGCTGTATACACTCTCTGTCTGTTAGTCACTTAGTGGTCTTGGTTATTGGATCAACTACTGTGGTATTGTGCTTGTGGTATAATTCTTAAAAGTGCAAGAGTAGTGATAGTGACATATTGTTATAATTGTCCTATTTTGTTATTAGTTATTGTTAATTTCTTACTGTGCCTAATTTATAAATTAAAGTTTTTTTTTTTCCAGACGGAGTCTCGCTCTGTCACCCAGGCTGGAGTGCAGTGGCGCGATCTCGGCTCACTGCAAGCTCCGCCTCCCGGGTTCACGCCATTCTCCTGCCTCAGCCTCCCGAGTAGCTGGGACTACAGGCGCCCGCCACCATGCCCGGCTAATTTTTTGTATTTTTAGTAGAGGGGTTTCACTGTGTTAGCCAGGATGGTCTTGATCTCCTGACCTCATGATCTGCCCGTCTTGGCCTCCCAAAGTGCTAGGATTACAGGTGTTAGCCACCGTGCCTGGCCAGGAATTAAACTTAAAAAAAAAAAAAAAAAAGAAAGAAACCAACAACAGCAGAGTCTTGCTCTGTTACCCAGGCTAGAGTGTAGTGGTGCAATCTCAGCTCACTGCAATCTCTGCCTCCTGGGTTCAAGCGATTCTCCTGTCTCAGCCTCCCAAGTAGCTGGGATTACAGGCACGCGCCACCATGCCCAGCTAATTTTTGTATTTTTAGTAGAGATGGGGTTTCACCATGTTGACCAGGCTGGTCTCGAACTCCTGACCTCAGGTGATCCACCCGCCTCGGCCTCCCAAAGTGCCGGGATTAGAGGCGAGAGCCACTGTGCCCAGCCTTGAAATTAAACTATCATAGGTGTCTAGGTATAGGAAAAAAAAAATGTATATATAGGGTTCAGTTCTATCCTCAGTGTCAGGCATCCATTGGGGGTCTTGGAACACATTCCCCCTTGAATAAGGGGTCTATAGTATTTCAGGCAGAGTGAAGGGGAAGGGCAAGGGGTAAAGGCTCTTACTTCCAGCTGAATCAGTCCCCTGCAAAAAGACTTCGCAGAAACCTCACCTGGGACTTCTGTCTAGATTCAAGAGAGGCAGCAAAATGCAGTCTCTTAGCTGAGCACATTGCAGCCCTGAATAGAGCCCGAGGTCTGTTAATTAAGGAAGAAGCAGGGAATGGACAGTGGCTAGACTGTTTTGGTGTGTTTGGAGGAACGTCAAGTTCTTAGTGTTGCCAGAGCCTGAGGTGCCAGAGGGCACTTGGTAGGAGGAACGCGGTGCAGCACTCAGCCACTCAGGAAAGGGGAGGCACGGCCAAGACGGGGGCAGGATGGAAAGTCCATGGATGCCACAGGGCTTAGACCCAGCCTTAAATGTGAATCCATCCCTGGAGTTGGAGTGTCAGGGTATCTCTTTTCTCTTTTGGCTCCTTTCCTTCTTCCTTCCTTTTTTTTTCCTCCCTCTTTCTCCACTTTCTTCTTCCCCTGCCTTCCCATTCCACTTCTCCCATTGCAGGAGCTGCAGGATTTGGTTTCCAGTCTGAGATGAGTTTGAAGGTGGGGAGGAGCCCTGCCCCCAGGTAAGGAGGGCCTCGAGGGCATGCTAGGGAGTGCTGGGGGAAGTTTCCATCAGTCGGAAAAGCCTGGGAGCCAGGCTAGAGATAGCCACTCAGAAGAGGTAGGGAAGAAAGAGACATCATTGGTTCTGGGCAGTAAAGGAACATGATAAATGCAGACTCAAGAAAAATGAGTCTATTGGAGGCCGGGTGCGGTGGCTCAAGCCTGTAATCCCAGAACTTTGGAAGGCCGAGGTGGGCGGATCACGAGGTCAAGAGATCAAGACCATCCCGGCTAACACAGTGAAACCCCGTCTCTACTAAAAATACAAAAAATTAGCCAGGCATGGTGGTGGGTGCCTGTAGTCCCAGCTACTCGGGAGGCCAAGGCAGGAGAATTGCTTGAATTTGGGAGGCGGAGGTTGCAGTGAGCCAAGATCGCACCACTGTACTCCAGCCTGGTGACAGAGTGAGACTCTTTCTCAAAAAAAAAAAAAAAAAAAAAAAAAAAAGAAAGAAAAAGGAGACTATTGGGAATGATGCTGTCTCTAAACTGCATTTAAATTTTACACTCTTGGCTCAGGAGGAAGAAAGCTTCATATGGAATCTGCTATTGCATCATTAGTGAACGGTGCAGCTGAGGACTTTGCTGAAATCTGCTATTGCATCATTAGTGAATGATGCTGCTGAGGACTTTGCTCTTAGTGTCTTTTATTGTCCTCCTCATGAAATCCTGTAGGAGTCCTTTCTTAATGTAGGAACTTGGGAAGAGCTGCTTTCCTTCAAGAGTTTGTAGTTTTTTTCTTCTCCATTAATGAAATTTACACAATCCATCTGACTTCGTTTGTGCCATGGCTCCCAGGAAACACTGGGGCAAATGGACTGCTGTGGTTCTCTTTTCTTTGGTTCTCATTTTCTATTTCTATTGGTATTTTAATTGCCTCATTGGATGTATTGTTGTATGTGAAATATGACAGGAAACACAGGTATGTTAGCTAGGCTGGAAGAGATTAATGTGTGGCACAGTTGCTGGGTGCAGGGGAGTCCTGGCAGGGTGGAGAGTTAGCAGTCGTTGTGGCCCAGGTGGGAGGCGATGTGATCGTGCTGGGAGGGAAGTTTAGATGTGTCCAAGAGAAGTTGCAGAGAGCCCATAGTGTGATAGCTGACCATGTCAGTTTCACAAGGGGGACAGCTGCAGGTGGCTGACACATCCAGACATGTGTATACCAACTGGGGAGGAAATTTGCTAGATGGTTTTCATTTGGGTTTTATTCTATTCCTTGGTGTTGAACACCTTGGGCTTTCCTGAAAGACATACTTTGGCAATACTTCCTGTCTCAGCTCAGGACCAGGGTTGGGGATCAAAGGCACCCGTGCTACTCTGTTTTCTAAAGTCTTTTGATTTCTGCCACTGGTTTTATGTACCTACAACTACATTCTTCAAAAACAGACCTACTTGCATTGTAAACTAATCTAAAAATTGCTATGAGGGGCAGATATTGGTCATGGTGTCACCCTTCAGGTGACATATTAACCCATTAAGAGGGCTTGGTGGGGGCAATGTTTTGGTTGTAAAAAGTGACTTAAATAATGGAGATTTTGATACCATTCAAGTGCTCTGTCATGGGGATGGATATATGTAAAAGAAGGGTTTTGGTTGTGTGTAAGTTTCATGGCCCCAGGACTCTCTCGCCTTGTTGCCCACTCACACCGTGACTGATTAACTCCCCACAGTCAACCCCAGCCCATCTTTCCTGCCTGACTCCATCCCCCACTGATCTGCTCATTAACTAACCAAACAATCAATCAGCCATGCAGTCGCGTCAGTGCACCTCTGTTTCTACTTTTCTATCTCAAGCTCAATTGTCAGTGATAAAAAATAAAAAGAAAATATAATTTTTTGCCTGTATGACTCAGATATTTAGTTGCTTCTAGTTCTGGGCTGTTTCCATTCTTATTCTGGCCATTCATTTATTCTTTCACTCCTCCTTATAATCATTCATTTCTTATACGTTTATTCAACACAACTTAATTGAGCATCTCCTAGGTGCCAGACTCTGGTGCTGATATTGGAGAAAATAAATAATTTCTGTCTTCACAAGGCTCCCATTCTAGCCTAGAGTTTCTTAACAGACAGAGCTATTAGCATTTGTGTGCAAAAATTATTTGTGGCCTGGGATGGTCCATGTATTACCGGGTATTATTACCACTGGTTCCACCCTCTAAATGCCAGCAGCATTCCCTCTTTCCATTGCAACAACAAAAAATGCCCCCACGCATTTCTAAACTCAGTGGCAAGCCTGTTGTTTAGATAAAGTGTGGTGGATTCTGTGCATTGGTTCTTCTCATTTTCTTCCCCCCAATTACTGAGGCTGGAAACCTACAAACTATGTTTCCCTTTCATCCAGGGTGTATTAGTTTGCTTGGCTACCATAAGATGATACCACAGAATGGATGGCTTAAACAACAGATAGTTATTGTCTCACAGTTCTGGAGGCTGGACGTCGAAGATCCAAGTGTTGGCAGGGTTGATTTCTCCTGAGGGCTGTCTCCTTGGCTCGCAGATGGCCTCCTCCTCCCTGTGTCTTTACGTGGTTTTTCCTCTTTGTATATGTGCATTCCCAGCATCTTTTCCTCTTCTTGTAAGGACACCAGTCATATTGGCTCCCTCCGCCCCTTATGAGCTCATTTAATCCAAATTACTCCCTTAAACGTCCTGTCTCCAAATACAGTCTTATTGGGGGTTGGGGCTATCATAGAGATCTGAATCTAGGAAAAACACAATTCAGTCCATAACGAATGGTGAGGCATGTGACCTAGCTTGACCTAGCATGTACCTCTGCTGGAGATCCAGATGCAGAAGTTAGCAAGGTGAAGTGCTGATCTTATGCAGGTGTTCTGACAAGCATGGTGGCAGGGGTAACGGGTTTCTAGGGCTGCTGTGGGTTTTTAGCGTCCAGCCTGGTATCGTAGGGTCCAGTGGTGGGTGGCAGAAGCCATCAGTGTTCCCTGCAGCAGGTCTGTGGTGTGGTTGGGCATTTCTCCTGGCTCTATTACTGCTTGCATCACATCTGATCTCATTCTCTGTTTCTCCTGAAGATTGCATGCACTACTCAGTACCGTTTAATAAACCATCTTTTTGCTTAAATTAGCTAGAGTGGATTCTGTTGTCTGCAACTAAGAACTCTGATACAGAAAGAAGATCCCCAAATATTTCATTATAATTTAATGTGGTAAATTCTGGGTAGAGTTATGCATAGGATTTCATGGAACCTCAGAAAAGAATAACCCATAGTCATTTGCCTTTGTCTCCTAACTCTTGGCACTGCCTACCACCACTTGAGTGTTGCTGCTTGTTCTGTTCAAAAGCTTCTTTGCTAGATGGATCTAGTAATCCATTTATCTAACAATGACTCTGTAATTTAGTAACTAGTAACTAATCAGCTAATCAACGAGTAACTCCCTTTATTTGTACCTGAGATGCTGATCCCATTATTGCGGGTGGAGTTTTAGGACAATGGGTATCCAGTCTTAGCTCTGTGTCTCTCTAGCTGTCTTATCTCCAGCCAGTCACTTCTGCTCCATCGGCCACATCTTCTTCTGGTAATATAAGAATCAAGCAGTCCCAGAGGCCCCTCTCAGCCTTGTCATGCTACACAACATAGTGGTTCTTCAGTGGAAACCAAAACATTTGCTTGTATGAACTCCTGCAGAATGTGCCAAATGGCAGGGATGGATGTAAAGTCGCTGTTTTAGAAACACAGGTGTCTGGAGACTGCTCTGTCTTCATGGCAAGGGAGGATGGTGGGAGGAGAAGCTACAACCAAAAAGCCTTTTCCAAAATGTGTTTATCAGTGTGCTAACCCCACAGGATTCTTCTGCAGAGGCGATTCCATGGTGTACCCACTGGGAAATGCTGCATACTCTATTGCTTTCTGGACAGTCACAGTGAACTTAGCAGGTTGAAGGCTTAGAGGAGGCCTCCAGGAAGGAAACCTGTTTATTAAACCTCTTCTCACATGTATTTGACCACTCAACCCTTTGTTTTCCACATAGCATCTACTAACATCCTCGGTAACACCACTTTTGGGGAAATACTGAACTAAATTAGTCTCAAAGTCTTCCAAAGTAAGCATAGACTTGAAAGGTCCCGTTTGGGATGGTGAGTCCTGCCTACAGCTTCCCTGACTTCTGACTAACCCAGGGAGCTCTCAGAGTTCTCAGCAGCAGGAGGCAAGGCCAAAAATCCCTATGAGTGGAGGCCACATGGAATTGTTGCTGATATCAGTGGTGAGTCACAGGGGTCCACACTGGGGACATGAGTATTAGACATGAGTCATGGGCATATGGAAGCCTTATTCAGCTCTACCTTTCTTTGGTCCCTAATCCTTTGTAATGCCCTGGTTTCATGATGTAACTTCAAGGGAATTAAGCTTGGAAAGCAAAAATGATGTAATTTAATTCGGCTTCAATTAAAGCCTTCCGCTAGCATGACATCTGACCATGTCAGTTTCACAAGGGGGACGGCAGCAGGTGGCTAGGCGCGTCCAGACATGTGGGTATGCCAAGTGGGGAGGAAATGGGCTAGATGGGTTTCACTTGGGTTTTATTCCAGTCCTTGGTGTTGAACACTCAGGGCTTCCCTGAATGACACACTTTGTCAACATTTCCTGGCTCAGCTATTAACTGAGGACCAGGAATGGAGACATTAGGCAAACAATCTAGGCCGTTTTCTTGTCTTCTGAATCCCACCACTGGTTCTTTGGTTCTACCTAGAGCTACTGTCTTCAAAAAGAAACCTCCTTTTATTCATTAAAAACTGATCCAAAAAATGGTTTTCGTGGGCAGTTATGGGTGGGTCATTGTGTCATATTTTGTTATGAGTGCCAGATAAACTTATCAAGAGGGCTTGGTGAAGGCAATGGTTTGACCTAAAGGAGTGACAAAAATACTGGGGATTTGCCCTCTGTTATTGGGAGTTGATAACAGTGTGGCTTTAAACTTGTTTGTAAAAATCTCTTTCTAGGCCACGCACGGTGGCTCATGCCTGTAATCCCAGCACGTTGGAAGGCCAAGGTGGGAGGATTGGTTGAGCCCAGGAGTTTGAGACCAGCCTGGGCAACATAGGGAGACCCCGTCTCTACATAAAATAAAAAAGTTAGCTGGGTATGGTGGTGTGTGCCTGTAGTCCCAGCTACTTGAGAGGCTGAGGTGGGAGGATCCCTTGAGCCCAGGACTTCAAATATGCAGTGAGCTATGATTATGCCACTGCACCGTAGCCTGGGCAACAGAGCGAAACCGTATCTCTAAAATACAGAAGTAAGCTATTTCTGGGACTTCTAGAGTCTTGTCTCTTTTCTTCTCCAATCTACAGTTAAAGAAACTTCTGGAATAGGTGAGCATCTCCTTATTCCATGACATCCCTGAGACGCTGCCGACACTTTCTCTCTGCCCCACTGCACCCCCTTCCTCACCTGCTTTGCCATCCACTCCTGGGCCCCAGACTTCCTGCTGCCGGCGCTGCCGCTGCTCCCAGCCCCGTCTCCGGGAGGAAAGCTGGACAGCTCCGGCCAGGCCAGGGAGCACAGGGCCTGCGCCAGCTCTGCTAAGGCTCAAGTCGAGAGGAGGTTGCCCCTGCTCCCTGCTTTTCCCCGTTGCCTGTGGCTAACACAGCCTAACTTTCAACTGCGAGTCCCAGCGCAGCGCCCTGGGGAGCAGCCTGGTCTTCTCTCCCGCTGGCTGAGAGGCTTTTTAGGTCATGCCAAGGGCTTAGTGGGGCATTCTTTCCTAGATGTTTCTGCTTCTCGTTCCCACCCTTCAGCATTCATCACTGGAGCCTTTGTTTTGTTTTGTTTTGTTTTGTTTTGACACAGTCTTGCTCTGTTGCCAAGGCTGGAGTGCAATGGCTCGATATCAGTCATTGCAACCTCCATCTCCCGGGTTCAAGCGATTCTCCTGCCTTAGCCTCCCAAGTAGCTGGGACTACAGGAATGCATCACCACCTCCGGCTAATTTTTTTTTGGTATTTTTAGTAGAGACGGGGTTTCACCTTGTTGGCCAGGCTGGCCTCGAAATCCTGACCTCGGATGATCCACCCACCTCGGCCTCCCAAAGTGCTAGGATTACAGGCTTGAGCCACTGGCCCGGCCCACTGGAGCCTTTTTGCTCCTTCTTTCGTAACTCACAGGAGCTGTTTTTGGGCTCACTAGATAGAGATGAGATTAGCTGTGGATCATAGCTGACATGTATTGGGCCGGGTGGCCTGGGCTGGGAAGTGTCTGACAGTCATGGCCTTGTTTTCTCCTCACTTCAACTTTCTGAGGGAGAAGCTGTTATCATCTCCAGTTTAAAGATGAGATAAATGAGACTTCAGGAGTATCTTAGGCCGAGCTCAGTGGCTCACGCCTGTAATCCCAGCTACTTGGGAGGCTGAGATAGGAGAATTGCTTGAACCTGGGAGTGGAGGTTGCAGTGAGCTGAGATTGTGCCACTGCATTCCAGCCTGGGTGACAGAGTGAGACTCCATTTCAAAAAAAAAAAAAAAAAGTGTCTTAGCTCTGGCTGCTACAGCAAGATCCTATAGACTGGTAGCTTATGAGCAATAGGAATCTGTTTCTCACAGTTCTGGAGGCTGGGAAGTCCGAGATCAAGGTGCCAGCAGATTTAGTGTCTGGTGAAGGCCACTTTCTGGTTCATAGATGGTGCCTTCTCACTGTGTCCTCACATGGTAAAGGGAACAAGGCAGCTCTCTCTTGTCTCTTTTCTTGCTAGGTCATTAACCCCATTCATGAGGGATCCACCCTGTGACATTGTCACCCCCCAAAGGCCCTATCTCTTAACACCATCACTTTGGGGGTTAAGGTTTCAACATAGAAATTTTGAAGGAGACAAAAACACTCAGTTCATAGCAAAGAGGATAAATACTGTGGCCAAGGTTTCTCAGCGAATAAGCAATGGAACAGAGTCTCATTCAATGAGCCATTTATGGAACACCTGCTCTGGCCCAGGTATGGTATGAACTTCAGGGACAGAGGCCGGAATGTGACCAGACATAGGACTTCAGTGGAGCAGTAGGAGAAGTGAACTGAGGACTGTGTGAGGCAAGATGGGCATTGCAGTGGGCAGCCCACCAATGTGGCTCAGGGAGTGGGTGGGGTGGGTTGTCCTTGACAGACTCTAGTTTAAGGAAGGCTCTTTGAGGAGTGACAATTGGTGTAGCTCTGGAGGATGAGCAGGAGTGAGGAAGGCTAAAGAGGAAAGAGGGCCCCACTTTGCAAAGAAAAAAAAAAGTTAGAGAGCCACACAGCACATTTGGGAAAACACCATGCCTGACTCAGGGTCAATGCTGAATAATCTTTGGGCACTAACAGAAGGGATGCCCAGCCAAGCTTCTCAACCCATTTCCAGGCTCTGCGGAGGGCGGGATCTTTGTAGGGTGTAAAGTGGGGAAGGGCTGCACAGATTTGGGGTTTGGGAAAGTGGCCGTGGCTGGATGTGGAGGATGGCTAGGAGGCACAGGGGAGGTAGCACAACTCAGTTGAGGTCATTCTTTCCATGATTTTCATTATTATTATTATTATTATTAGTTTTTGAGATGGAGTCTTGCTTTGTCACCCAGGCTGGAGTGCAGTGGCGTGATCCTTGGCTCAACGCAACCTCCGTCTCCCGGGTTCAAGCGATTCTCCTGCCTCAGCCTCCCAAGTAGCTGGGATTACAGGTGTGTGCCACCACGCCCAGCTAATTTGTATTTTTAGTAGAGACGGGGTTTCACCATGGTCTCGATCTCCTGACCTCGTGATCCGCCCGCCTCAGCCTCCCAAAGTGCTGGGATTACAGGCGTGAGCCACCGTGCCCGGCCTGTATGTTTTTTAAAATTTTAAAAATTTTATTTATTTTTTTTGAGATGGAATCTTGCTCTGTCACCTAGGCTGGAATGCAGTGGCACGATCTCGGCTCACTGCAAGCTCTGCCTCCCGGGTTCCCATCATTCTCCTGCCTCAGCCTGCCGAGCAGCTGGGACTACAGGCGCCCGCCACCAGGTCTGGCTAATTTTTTTTGTATTTTTTAGTAGAGATGGGTTTCACCGTGTTAGCCAGGATGGTCTCGATCTCCTGACCTCGTGATCCGCTCGCCTTGGCCTCCCAAAGTGCTGGGATTACAGGCATGAGCCACCGTGCCCAGCCAATTTTTATATTTTTTTGTAGAGATGGGGTCTTGCTCTGTTGCCTAGGCTGGCCTCGAACTCCTGGTCTCAAGTGATCCTCCTGCTTTGGCCTCCCAAAGTGCTGGGACTACAGGTGTGAGCCACTACACCCAACATGTATGCCCCTGACTAATGTGATCATTCACTTATTATTGATTACTGACCTATGTACAAAGAAATAATAATTGGAGGTGGCTAACAATAAAAGGAAGAAAGACAATAAAATGATAAAGAAGCAAAGAGAACAAGAACCAAATGGTAGTAAGGACAACTATCACAATTCTTAACTAAGGACAGCAGAAGCAACTTAGCAAAAACATCAAACTCTGAACGCTCAGGAGTCAAGACAAAAAGGGATATGCAGCACGTCACTTCTGCTTGGGGATTTTTGTGGTATTTTTGGCCACCCAACATCTGGAACCTTTTTCTCTGGGAATTTTCCTCCCTCCCTCCATAGAAGCAGAAATGGCTGATACTTGTTCTTGGCCTCCCTTGCATCCAGGGAGCAGAAAAACAGCAGATACACCATCCACAGACAAGTGGGATTGGGGATGGCCTATGGGAAATGCTCTCTGGTGTATGGCCGTGATAATTGCATAGTTATGGGGGTGCTGGTGGTGGCAAGAGGTGGCCCATGCTGGTGGGGCTGGTGATAGAAGCTGGCTGCACTGGCTGCTATGGTGTGCTGTCCCCTGCACTGCTGTGTGTCAGGACTGGGGTGTTGATCCATTCAATCCATATACATAAGAATTTTTTTCTTCCAATTTTTAATTTTTGAATAATTTCAAATTTACAATGAAATGAAAAGAACAGCACAATGAACATCATATCTGCCTTTATCCAGATTTAATGATTTGTGAACATTTTTCCAAATTTGTGGACACAAGCTCCGTCTCTCTCCGCACACATGCGTATGCACACGCACACATATTTGCTGAACTATTTGAAACTGCGATGCCCATATCATGATCCTTTATCTCTGAATACTTCAGCATGATCTCCTAAGAATCAAAACGTTCTCCATCTTCATAATTCCATTGTCACCTTAGGAAAATGAACAATTTTATAATACGTAATATCCAGTCCTTATTCAAATTCGTACACTTCCCAAAAACGCCTCATGTCTTTTAGTCTCTTGAAATCTAGAACAGTCCCTCTCCCTTCCCAGTCATTGTCTGTATTTAACACACTTTTCAAATGCTTTTAATTTCAGATACTTTAAATAAATTTATTTTCTGCTCAAATCAACTCTAGTCTCTTCGGTCACTTACAAATCTGGCCTCGTGCACACAGGAGCATTTCCACTACATTCATAGGAAGATTGACTTTCCCTTGCTCAAAAAGGAGTAGCAGTTCCAAAAATGGGCTCTGCTGTCAGACCGCCTGGGTTGGAATTGAATCCCACCACTAACCAGCTGGGGGAGGGCAAGCTACTTAACCATTATGAGGATCAGCTTCCAGAATTGTGAAGCTGCATAATAATAATAATAGTCTCTATTGCATAGAGTTGTTGACAGGATTAAACGAATTCACAGGTGTAAAGGGCTTAGAACCGTCACCCAGATGCACTGTAAGTGCGGTGTAAGGGTTTGCTATAATGATGCAACCTCTTCCTGGTACAGTCTCTCAATTCTTTGCTTCCTAGGCAACTTGTTCTCTTGGAAAATAGACCCAATGGAAGACCCTACTCAATGATCTATTTTCCACTGTAGGGTGATAGTACCAGCTGTCTTCTTTGTAAATGGTGCTTTAGAATTTTCATTAAGAAGGAGAGGCCGGGTGTGGTGGCTCACGCCTGTAATCCCAATGCTTTGGGAGGCTGAGGTGGGAGGATCCCTTGAGGTCAGGAGTTTGAGACCAGCCTGGACACCAAAGTGAGACTCTGTCTCTACAAAAAATTAAAAAATTAGCTGGGTATGGTGGTGCACACCTGTGGTCCCAGCTGCTCAGGAGGCTGAGGTGGGAGGATCACTTCAGCCCAGGAGTTTGAGGCTGCAGTGGGCTACCTGAGTCCTTGGGGAATTCAGAGTGAAAATATTGTCCTTTCCCCTCACTTTCAAACCTGTTGATTTCCTGGCCCAGCTTGAGTGATATTTCTCCTCTCTCCAACCCCAGGGGGACACATCACTTGATTTCCTGGTTACTTTTGCTCTGTTGTGGGTGAAGAAAGCCACTGCGGCTGGTGACTGTGACTTAGATGGAGAGGGGAGGATCAATCTCTTTTTAACAGACAGAAGAGGGAGTGAGCTGGAGAGGCAGGCAGCAAGAGGGAGGCACTTCTTTCACTGGTAGGGAAAGGACTTGTGTCCTGGGCCTGGATCACCTAGCTCTGTGACTCTCACTATTCTATCTAATCTTCCTGGGCCTTAGTTTTCTCACCTGCAAATTGAGGAGAGGGATAGAACAATTGGAAGAGACAAGCCTGACTGTGCAGTGTGTTTTCTTTCCTTTTTTTTTTTTTTTTTTTTTTTTGAGACGGAGTCTTGCTCTATCTCCCAGGCTGGAGTGCAGTGGCGCAATCTCAGCTCACTGCAACCTCCATCTCCCGGGTTGAAGCGATTCTTCTGCTTCAGCCTCCCGAGTAGCTGGGATTACAGGCACCTGCCACCACGCTTGGCTAATTTTTGTATTTTTTTTGTAGGGACGGGGTTTCACCATGTTGGCCAGGGTGGTCTGGAACTCCTGACCTCAGATGATCTGCTTGCCTCAGCCTCCCAAAGTGCTGGGATTACAGGTGTGAGCCACTGCGCCCGGCCGTGAAGTGTGTTTTCTCTTCCATCTAGCAGTGTATCCAGGAGCCAAAGCTGGAGCCTGGGCTCTGGCACCCCCTCACCCCCACCCCTCACCCCTACTCCCACCCGAAGCAGTGGAGCTCATCCCCGTGCCATAGGCTCAGCCTCAGTCATGGGTGGGGAGAGAAAAGCCTTGCTCTGACCCCAGCTTAACCCTGGCCCCCATTCAGAGGTATTGTTGCTATTGTTTTCTGGGGTTTGCTTCACCGGAATACTGCCCCTTAATGTTCTAAGATCCTTTCCAAGGAATACGCAAGTCCCTCCCCCACCACAGTGCACATTCACTAGATAGGGGAGACTTTACTTTTTTTGCTTGCAAAATCCAAGTCCTTTCACTTTTCCTCTCCAAAGTGATGAAAAGGAATTCGGCTGCCAGGACAAGTCACAAGGAAGATGAAAGCAGCTTTCCTGAGGTTCAATTCTTCCAGAAACAATCTTCCTCTTCCCTCTTCCCTGAACTCCTCCCCAACTTTCAATGCACCCAAGTGTATATTGTCTTTAAATGTCAAAGGGAAAAAAAAGAAAAAGAAAGAGAGTGAGAGAAAACCCATTTGCTCCTGAATGCCACATTCTGCTGAGGGAGAAAAGGCAGAAAGAACAAGTGTTGGAATTAAAGAGAAGCAGATTTTTTGTCTCCTTTGCCTTATTCAGGTCTTCAGGCCGGCCCCCTTTGCTCTCTCCTCTCCCTCCCGTCTCCCTCCCCTAGGCCGCATTGAAATGTCAAATACGGCAGTTTGCAGCTGAAAGGGGGTCCCCGGTGGGAACAGTCTGCCCTTCTAACCTGCAGGACCCAGCTGTTCCCTGCTCGTCCTCGTGTTTGCTTTTCCCCTTTCTTCCTCCCCGGCTAACGCCAGCAGATGTTGTTTGGAACGGAGGAGGCGAAGGGGGAGGGAAAGCCTTTCCACCTGGGCGTGTGAAGGAGGCGCGTTACAAACCACGCTGGGCCCCTTCTTTCCCTCGAGTTTCTCCAACCTCCGGTTGACAGAGATTGTCCCCTGGGGCCTTTTCACTTTCTGCCTGGGAAGAGATAGGCCGGGGAAAGGAGCTGCCTGTACCCAGAGTGCCTGCCTCTGCCTGGGTGTCCTCTCTCCCCTTTCGGGGATTCTGTCCAGGCACGTTGGAGGTCAAGATAAAGCAGAACACTCATGGGCTTTATTAAAAATGTGCCAACGGGCCGGGCGCGGTGGCTCACGCCTGTAATCTCGCACTTTGGGAGGCCAAGGCGGGCGGATCACGAGGTCAGGAGATCGAGACCATCCTGGCTAACACGGTGAAACACCGTCTCTACTAAAATACAAAACAAACAAAAACAATTAGCCGGGCGTGATGGCGGGCGCCTGTAGTCCCAGCTACTCAGGAGGCTGAGGCAGGAGAACGCGGTGAACCCGGGAGGTGAAGCTTGCAGTGAGCCGAGATGGCGCCACTGCACTTCAGCCTGGGCGAGGGACTCTGTCAAAAAAAAAAAAAAAAAAAAAAAAGTGCGAGCGGAAGTTGAAGCGTTTTACAACGCCCAGAGTTGGTGAAGGTGTAGGGAGAGGATGTTTCCCTATATTGCTGGCGAAGGGGGACATTGGTCCAGCCTTTCCAGAGGGCTTCTTGGTAACATCAATCAACACCCTTCGAAAAAGTGCAAATGCTCAATTCAGCAATTCCAGGTCTAGGGATTTTCTCCTAAGAAATAATTAGGCAATGAGCCAAGAGTTATGCACAAGGATGTGTGTCTCAGGAGTGTTTATAATACAGCTCAATTGGAAACGCTTTTCTCTCTGTCAAGGATTAAAAAAAATGAAGGCATGTTATCTCATGGAATAGGATAGAGTCATGGAAAATGATGATGTAGATTTATATTTGTGTATGGTAAATGTGTCACAGGAAAGGGTCCTGATCCAGACCCCAAGAGAGGGTTCTTGGATCTCGCCAAGAAAGAATTCAGGGCGAGTCTGCGGTGCAAAGCAAAACCAAGTTTATTAAGAGAGTAAAGTAGTGAAAGAACAGCTACTCCATAGACAAGAGTAGGACGTTCCTGAAAGTAAGAGGAGGAACGCATCCATCCTAGATAAAATGCTTGTATATATGGGGAGATGTGCTCTGCTACAAGGGTTCATGATGAAGGATTAATTTTCTTAATTACAATATTTTGCAAGAATCGATATTATCTTTAAAGCAAAATTAGGAATGTCTTTGTTCTCCAGATATCAAGATATCTGCATGCTCCCAAGTCTGGGTCTGTTTAGTAAACATCATTAATTTGTTTCCTTAACTGTAAACATTTAGAGGCTAGGAATGCCTCATTTTCTAAGAGTGCAGCCTGGCAAGTTCCAGCCTTATTTTCCCAGCCCTCACTCAAAATGGAGTGGCTCTGGTTTGAACGCCTCTGACAAATGCACCTGATAGCAATAACTTAGGCACACCCTGAGAATGGCCTTGTATGGCAGACGCACCTGAATGTGTGTTCTGAGCTAGGGAATCCGGGAGTGGGAAACACAGAGACTCATTTTTTGTCTATGAGGAACATCTGAGCCTCTGGCCCGTCCCCTAAAACATAGGCCATACAGAGGATTGTAGCTCCGAGTTTTGGGTTGCATGAAGGTTGCCAGGAGGAGGCTGTTTGGTGGGGAGGTACTAAACGAAACTGCTACATAAACTGCATGCCTTTTGCAATCGGTTACAGTTCTCCTGTCCAGCCCACCAGCACTGGACTCCCTCCTCTCAGGTAAGCCCCCATGCCTCGTTTTCTGGCTCTGGGTCTTTTCTGCAGCCTCTTGAATCTGGTGCCTTCCCCACTGGAGTCAATAGGGGTTTGGCATGATAGTTTGCTGATGTGAAAAGATATCTGCAAAAAAACAAGGGAAATAGCAAGATATACCATGTATAGTTCTTTCCCATTTTTTACATTAAATGATATATGTGAATAGAAGAGTCTGGAAGGATAGGCACCCAGATGTTGATAGCTGGGTGGTGAAATTATGGTTGATATTTCTTGTCTTTATAATTCCTAGTGATTTCTCTTTTTTTTCATTTACAAGGATCCTTATTATAATCAGAAAACATCAACAAAGTTATTACCTTCTTAGAGAGCGTGAACTCTGTAAATTAACTTTTGCCCCTCAGGTAGTGTAATGCTATCTTTTTCCTTATGTTGTACAAATAAAAATTTCCTAATAATTAAAATGTTCACTTTTATAACACGAAACCAGAGATTTATTGTTTTTGGCATCTGAGAAGGAAAGCGTCTAATCCCTAATAGATCACAGAACACACAGTGATGTTCTGTGATTTCTTTCCCCCTCTGGTCGCCTGTTATTTAACTTTGATGGTCCTTTTATAAAGAATGATTGTCATCTTTCCTCCTTCACCTCAGCTCCAAGCTGGTCCTGCATCACTTCTCTCTGCTCTGTCCCCAACTGCACTGTCCCACCTACTCAATGTCCCCCAGCCACTTCCCCCAGCCAGCCTGCTGTTGGCTTTTTTACCTTTTTGTTTTGTACAACCAACTCCAACCCCCACATCAGGACATTTCAATCGACATATTTTTTTTTTTTTTTTTTTTTTTTGAGACGGAGTCTCGCTCTGTCGCCCAGGCTGGAGTGCAGTGGCGCGATCTCGGCTCACTGCAAGCTCCGCCTCCCGGGTTCACGCCATTCTCCTGCCTCAGCCTCTCCGAGTAGCTGGGACTACAGGCGCCCACCACCACGCCCGGCTAATTTTTTTTATATTTTTAGTAGAGACGGGGTTTCACCGTGGTCTCGATCTCCTGACCTCGTGATCCGCCCGCCTCGGCCTCCCAAAGTGCTGGGATTACAAGCGTGAGCCACCGTGCCCGGCCCAATCGACATATTTAAAAGGAGCCTGACTGTCTTGGACAGCCCAGGACATGTGGACATTGCTATAAAATACATCCACCTTGAATATTGAGAGGTTCCTGTAAGCCTTCCAGTTTTTCCTTCCCAACATGACTTCCTAAATGCACCGAAGTTACTATTTGAATTTTATATGATTCTGCCCTTAGAGTCAAAACTGGGTCCCTTTACCTACATGTCTCATGGGAAGGTGAGGCCTTGGCTTTGGCTAAAACACATCGTGGAGGTGGAAGTTCTGACTCTGCTTCTCCAAATACGAACCGGTGTTCCTAGGAAACACCTGCATTTCCAATTTGTGCTCAAGTGGGAGTGGCTAGCTGAATTCAGGGAAAGAGACTTGAAGTTAGCCCTTGAGATATTGGCCGCCATATTGGAAAGTTGGAGGCATGGCTTGGATGAGTGTGGCTGACTTTTGGAGCCCATGCCAACCTCTCCAGTTTGGCAGTTTGAAGACTGTCCTTTCACATTTGGTAATGGGGAAGAAGAGGAAAGTAGGAAAAAGGCAGCCTTGATTTCTGCTTGTTTTTAGCTGAGGTGAATGTATCTGAGGGTTGATGATGCCCTTCGGATGGCTTTGCTGCTACTGGCATGTTGCTTTGCTCAGGTGCAGACAATCACTTGCATAGAACAGTGTCTGTACATGTAGATATCTCTTGGCCATCTTCTTGCTGGGGAAGTGCTCCTCCAGAACCACGGAATGGAAAGATGAGCCAAGGAGACCCTCTTCATCTCCTGCAAGGATCCCCCAGCCATAACCCCCTCAGGGTTCAGGATGACTGAAGATCATCCTGAGTGCCTGGTGTGTGCCTAGTAACGCAGATACAGTTCAGTGTCGGGAGGACAGTGCTGGAGGGAAAGAGCCACCGGCCGCTGCTTCTCTGCCAAAGAATAGCTTTATGGAAATAAAAGACAGCTGCGTAGGAAGCAGCCAGGCACTTGCATGGATGCTTTCATTTGTGAACAGAGGCTGTGCTAAGCAACAACTAGAAGGAGTCTTGGGCATCCCTGACTGGACAGAGGACAGTTCTTTGTTCTCCCCCCATAAATAAGGGACATTTTCTCCAGGACTGTGATGTATTCCAGAAATTTGTTGTTAGGGCTTTCAGCTGTCTTTTCAGATTCTCATGGTTCTTAGGTCTTTATAATGTCACATCTTGAGAAAAAGTATAGGTTTTGAAAATCTAGCTCTAGTGATTACAAAATTTATAAGCTTAGTCTTCAAACTTTGCTAGTTTTACATGGGACTGTAATATCAGCCTCTGGAGGCTATAGGGCTTAAAAGGCTGGTTTAATCTGGGTGCGGTGGCTCACGCCTGTAATCCCAGCACTTTGGGAGGCCAAGGCGGGCAGATCACGAGGTCAGGAAATCGAGACCATCCTGGCTAACACGGTGAAATCCCGTCTCTACTGAAAAATACAAAAAATTAGCCGGGTGTGGTGGTGGGTGCCTGTAGTCCCAGCTGATGGGGAGGCTGAGGCAAGAGAATGGTGTGAACCCGGGAGGTGGAGCTTGCAGTGAGCCGAGTTCGTGCCACTGCACTCCAGCCTGGGCAACAGAGCAAGACTGTCTCAAAAAAAAAAAAAAAAGTCTGGTTTAATTGATGTGGTCCTGGCTACCTTTCTAGCCTTATGTCATGTATTTCAATATTTCAAGCCAAATGATGTCTTTCTCTTCCCTGCGTCGGTAGGCTCTTTCACACCTGTTTTAGCACTTCCTGTCCCTCTGCCTGAAATATCACTCCCTGACTTGTTCGCTTCTCAAGCCCAAGTTCATCCTTCAGGGACCAAAGGAAGTGTTGTCTCCTCCGTGATATCAGCTTTTCCCATGTGTCTCTGCTTCTGTTTACCTCCGTAGGAGCTCATCATACACTCTTTGTTTTGGGAAAGTCTTCATGAAAACGGTTCCTCTCCCCTACTAGACTCTGAACTTCTTGAGGACATGGCGAAATATCCATTGCTGGATGAATACACAGATAAGTCAAGTGCTGTACCCCTGGCAGCTGCTGTTTTATTTTTCTGCCTTTCTCTAAGTTCCCGTTCTGAAGCGTCCTTAATCCCAGATGAACTAGATTGACTTAATCACATACGTATAAAATCAGTCTATCAGGAGTAGGTACTCTGATTCCCTGTCTGCTATTTTTAGTGAACCCATTAGATAAGTGATCTTCAGAGTTGTTCAGGTGCAGGACATTTGGAAGTCCCTGCATTGTTTGGGGGAGACTATGAAATATTGATCAGTTGTCTTCGTCAATGAACTATAAATAATTTGTTAGTTATATAATATACGTTATGTATACAATATACGTTTGCAACCATGGGCAGATATAATGTGTCCATAAAAAATAAAAACCCAAATCCTTTCAAAATTCAAGTTTTTAAATGAATTATAATTGTATCCCTCCAAGTTTTAAAATCAACATTTATTTGCTGTTTATTTATTTATTTATTTGATCTGTGAGTGCTCACGAGAAGCAATAACAGTGATAAATACTTAAGAAAAAAATACTGGAGAACAACTTACAACTGAGAACACTCTATTTGTTAACCATTACTCAATTTTGACAGCTTAATTGTCTTGTTTAGTAAAGTTTATTGAGTACTTAGGATGTGCCAGACACTTCTAAGGGCTTTGTATGGCTATCTCACTAATCCTCATTACCACCCTAAGATATGGACAATTTTATGATTTTCATTATACAGATGAGGAAATAGAGGCTTAGCGTCAAAGGTTAAATGCTTTCAGAAAGTAAATGTTTTCAAAAAGTAAAATCATGACGCTCATACTAACGTAAAATGAACACAGATCGGAGATTTCATTGAACTCTTGAACGAGAGAACCAGTAAGATGTTACTGAAACACATCTGCATTTCTTTTTTTTTTTTTTTTATACTTTAGGGTTTTAGGGTACATGTGCACAATGTGCAGGTTTGTTACATATGTATCCATGTGCCATGTTGATTTCCTGCACCCATTAACTCATCATTTAGCATTAGGTGTGTCTCCTAATGCTGTCCCTCCCCCCTCCCCACACCCCACAACAGTCCCCGGAGTGTGATGTTCCCCTTCCTCTGTCCATGAGTTCTCATTGTTCAATTCCCACCTATGAGTGAGAACATGCGGTGTTTGGTTTTTTGTCCTTGCGATAGTTTACTGAGAATGATGTTTTCCAGTTTCATCCATGTCCCTACAAAGGACATGAACTCATCATTTTTTATGGCTGCATAGTATTCCATGGTGTATATGTGCCACATTTTCTTAATCCAGTCTATCATTGTTGGACATTTGGGTTGGTTCCAACTCTTTGCTATTGTGAATAGTGCCGCAATAAACATACCTGTGCATGTGTCTTTATAGCAGCATGATTTATAGTCCTTTGGGTATATACCCAGTAATGGGATGGCTGGGTCAAATGGTATTTCTAGTTCGAGATCCCTGAGGAATCGCCACACTGACTTCCACAATGGTTGAACTAGTTTACAGTCCCACCAACAGTGTAAAAGTGTTCCTATTTCTCCACATCCTCTCCAGCACCTGTTGTTTCCTGATTTTTTAATGATGGCCATTCTAACTGGTGTGAGATGGTATCTCACTGTGGTTTTGATTTGCATTTCTCTGATGGCCAGTGATGATGAGCATTTCTTCATGTGTTTTTTGGCTGCATAAATGTCTTCTTTTGAGAAGTGTCTGTTCATGTCCTCTGCCCACTTTTTGATGGGGTTGTTTGTTTTTTTCTTGTAAATTTGTTTGAGTTCATTGTAGATTCTGGATATTAGCCTTTTGTCAGATGAGTAGGTTGCAAAAATTTTCTCCCATTCTGTAGGTTGCCTGTTCACTCTGATGATAGTTTCTTTTGCTGTGCAGAAGCTCTTTAGTTTAATGAGATCCCATTTGTCGATTTTTGCTTTTGTTGCCATTGCTTTTGGTGTTTTAGACATGAAGTCCTTGCCCACGCCTATGTCCTGAATGGTATTGCCTAGGTTTTCTTGTAGGATTTTAATGGTTTTAGGTCTAACATATAAGTCTTTAATCCATCTTGAATTAATTTTTGTATAAGGTGTAAGGAAGGGATCCAGTTGCAGCTTTCTACATATGGCTAGCCAGTTTTCCCAGCACCATTTATTAAATAGGGAATCCTTTCCCCATTTCTTGTTTTTGTCAGGTTTGTCAAAGATCAGGTAGTTGTAGCTATGCGGCATCATTTCTGAGGGCTCTGTTCTGTTCCATTGATCTATGTCTCTGTTGTGGTACCAGTACCATGCTGTTTTGGTTACTGTAGCCTTGTAGTATAGTTTAAAGTCAGGTAGCATGATGCCTCCAGCTTTGTTCTTTTGGCTTAGGATTGACTTGGCGATGCAGGCTCTTTTTTGGTTCCATATGAACTTTAAAGTAGTTTTTTCCAATTCTGTGAAGAAAGTCATTGGTAGCTTGATGGGGATGGCATTGAATGTATAAATTACCTTGGGCAGTATGGCCATTTTCACGATATTGATTCTAAGAACCCATGAGCATGGAATGTTCTTCCATTTGTTTGTATCCTCTTTTATTTCATTGAGCAGTGGTTTGTAGTTCTCCTTGAAGAGGTCCTTCACATCCCTTGTAAGTTGGATTCCTAGGTATTTTATTCTCTTTGAAGCAATTGTGAATGGGAGTTCACTCATGATTTGGCTCTCTGTTTGTCTGTGATTGGTGTACAAGAATGCTTGTGATTTTTGTACATTGATTTTGTATCCTGAGACTTTGCTGAAGTTGCTAATCAGCTTAAGGAGATTTTGGGCTGAGACAATGGGGTTTTCTAGATATACAATCATGTCATCTGCAAACAGGGACAATTTGACTTCCTCTTTTCCTAATTGAATACCCTTTATTTCCTTCTCCTGCCTGATTGCTCTGGCCAGAACTTCCAGCACTATGTTGAAAAGGAGCGGTGAGAGAGGGCATCCCTGTCTTGTGCCAGTTTTCAGAGGGAATGCTTCCAGTTTTTGCCCATTCAGTATGATATTGGCTGTGGGTTTGTCATAGATAGCTCTTATTATTTTGAGATACGTCCCATCAATACCTAATTTATTGAGAGTTTTTAGCATGAAGGGTTGTTGAATTTTGTCAAAGGCCTTTTCTGCATCTATTGAGATAATCATGTGGTTTTTGTCTTTGGTTCTGTTTATATGCTGGATTACATTTATTGATTTGCATATGTTGAACCAGCCTTGCATCCCAGGGATGAAGCCCACTTGATCATGGTGGATAAGCTTTTTGATGTGCTGCTGGATTCGGTTTGCCAGTATTTTATTGAGGATTTTTGCATCAATGTTCATCAAGGATATTGGTCTGAAATTCTCTTTTTTGGTTATGTCTCTGCCAGGTTTTGGTATCAGGATGATGCTGGCTTCATAAAATGTGTTAGGGAGGATTCCCTCTTTTTCTATCGATTGGAATAGTTTCAGAAGGAATGGTACCAGTTCCTCCTTGTACCTCTGGTAGAATTCAGCTGTGAATCCATCAGGTCCTGGACTCTTTTTGGTTGGTAAGCTATTGATTATTGCCACAATTTCAGAACCTGTTATTGGTCTATTCAGAGATTTTTCAATGTGTTTGCTCTTGCTTTTCTAGTTCTTTTAATTGTGATGTTAGGGTGTCAATTTTGGATCTTTCCTGCTTTCTCTTGTGGGCATTTAGTGCTATAAATTTCCCTCTACACACTGCTTTGAATGTGTCCCAGAGATTCTGGTATGTTGTGTCTTTGTTCTCGTTGGTTTCAAAGAACATCTTTATTTCTGCCTTCATTTCATTATGTACCCAATAGTCATTCAGGAGCAGGTTGTTCAGTTTCCATGTAGTTGAGCAGTTTTGAGTGAGTTTCTTAATCCTGAGTTCTAGTTTGATTGCACTGTGGTCTGAGAGACAGTTTGTTATAATTTCTGTTCTTTTACATTTGCTGAGGAGAGCTTTACTTCCAACTATGTGGTCAATTTTGGAATAGGTGTGGTGTGGTGCTGAAAAAAATGTATATTCTGTTGACTTGGGGTGGAGAGTTCTGTAGATGTCTCTTAGGTCCACTTTATGTAGAGCTGAGTTCAATTCCTGGATATCCTTGTTAACTTTCTGTCTCGTTGATCTGTCTAATGCTGACAGTGGGGTGTTAAAATCTCCCATTATTATTGTGTGGGAGTTTAAGTCCCTTTGTAGGTCACTGAGGACTTGCTTTATGAATCTGGGTGCTCCTGTGTTGGGTGCATATATATTTAGGATAGTTAGCTCTTCTCGTTGAATTGATCCCTTTACCATTATGTAATGGCCTTCTTTGTCTCTTTTGATCTTTGTTGGTTTAAAGTCTATTTTATCAGAGACTAGGATTGCAACCCCTGCCTTTTTTTGTTTTCCAGTTGCTTGATACATCTTCCTCCATCCCTTTATTTTGAGTCTATGTGTGTCTCTGCACGTGAGATGGGTTTCCTGAATACAGCACACTGATGGGTCCTGACTCCTTATCCAGTTTGCCAGTCTGTGTCTTTTGATTGGAGCATTTAGCCCATTTACATTTAACATTAATATTGTTATGTGTGAATCTGATCCTGTCATTATGATGTTAGTTGGTTATTTTGCTCGTTAGTTGCTATAGTTTCTTCTTAGCCTCGATGGTCTTTACAATTTGGCATGTTTTTGCAGTGGCTGGTACCGGTTGTTCCTTTCCATGTTTAGTGCTTCCTTCAGGAGCTCTTTTAGGGCAGGCCTGGTGGTGACAAAATCACTCAGCGTTTGCTTGTCTGTAAAGTATTTTATTTCTCCTTCACTTATGAAGCTTAGTTTGGCGGGATAGGAAATTCTGGGTTGAACATTCTTTTCTTTAAGAATGTTGAATATCGGCCCCCACTCTCTTCTGGCTTGTAGAGTTTCTGCTGAGAGATCAGCTGTTAGTCTGATGGGCTTCCCTTTGTGGGTAACCCGACCTTTCTCTCTGGCTGCCCTTAACATTTTTTCCTTCATTTCAACTTTGATGAATCTGACAATTATGTGTCTTGGAGTTGCCCTTCTCGAGGAGTATCTTTGTGGCATTCTCTGTATTTCCTGAATCTGAATGCTGGCCTGCTTTGCTAGGCCAGCATTGGGGAAGTTCTCCTGGATAATATCTTGCAGAGTGTTTTCCAGCTTGGTTCCATTCTCCCCATCATTTTCAGGTACACCAATCAGACGTAGGTTTGGTGTTTTCACATAGTCCCAAATTTCTTGGAGGCTTTGTTCATTTCTTTTTATTCTTTTTTCTCTAAACTTCCCTTCTCTCTTCATTTCATTCATTTCATCTTCCATCAGCGATACCCTTTCTTCCAGTTGATCGCATCTGCTACTGAGGCTTCTGCAATCTTCGCGTAGTTCTCGAAACTTGGCTTTCAGCTCCATCAGCTCCTTTAAGCCCTTCTCTCCATTGGTTATTCTAGTTATCCATCCTTCTAATTTTTTTTCAAAGTTTTTAACTTCTTTGCTATTGTTTTGAATTTCCTCTCGTAGCTCAGAGTAGTTTGATCGTCTGAAGCCTTCTTCTCTCAACTCATCAAAGTCATCCTCCATCCAGCTTTGTTCCGTTGCTGGTGAGGAACTGCGTTCCTTTGGAGGAGGAGAGGTGCTCTGTTTTTTAGAGTTTCCAGTTTTTCTGCTCTGTTTTTTCCCCATCTTTGTGGTTTTATCTACTTTTTGTCTTTGATGATGGTGATGTACAGATGGGTTTTTGGTGTTGATGTCCTTTCTGTTTGTTAGTTTTCCTTCTACCAGACAGGACCCTCAGCTGCAGGTCTGTTGGAGTTTACTAGAGGTCCACTCCAGACCCTGTTTGGCTGGGTGTCAGCAGCGGTGGCTGCAGAACAGCGGATTTTCGTGAGACCACAAATTCAGCTGTCTGATAGTTCCTCTGAAAGTTTTGTCTCAGAGGAGTACCCGGTTGAATGAGGTGTCAGTCTGACCCTACTGGGGGGGTGCCTCCCAGTTAGGCTGCTCAGGGGTGAGGGACCTACTTTAGGAGGCAGTCTGTCCGTTCTCAGATCTCCAGCTGCGTGCTGGGAGAACCACTACTCTCTTCAAAGCTGTCAGTCAGACAGGGACATTTAAGTCTGTGGAGGTTCCTGCTGAGTTTTTGTTTATCTGTGCCCTGCCCCCAGAGGTGGAGCCTACAGAGGCAGGCAGGCCTCCTTGAGCTGTGGTGGGCTCCACCCAGTTCGAGCTTCCTGGCTGCTTTGTTTACCTAAGGAAGCCTGGGCAATGGCGGGCGCCCCTCCCCCAGCCTCGCTGCCACCTTGCAGCTTGATCTCAGACTGCTGTGCTAGCAATCAGCGAGACTCCGTGGGCGTAGGACCCTCCGAGCCAGGTGCGGGACACAATCTCCTAGTGTGCCGTTTTCCAGGCCCGTTGGAAAAGCGCAGTATTAGGATGGGACTGACCCGATATTCCAGGTGCCGTCTGTTTCCCCTTTCTTTGACTAGGAAAGGGAACTCCTTGACCCCTTGCACTTCCCGAGTGAGGCAATGCCTCACCCTGCTTAGGCTCGCGCACAGTGCGCTTCACCGACTGTCCTGCACCCGCTGTTAGGCACTCCCTAGTGAGATGAAACCGGTACCTCAAGCAGAAATGCAGAAATCACCCGTCTTCTGTGTCGCTGAGGCTGGGAGCTGGAGACCGGAGCTGTTCCTATTCGGCCATCTTCCACATCTGCATTTCTATGGACAAAAACAATTTGCCTTACTATAAATTTTCTGTAATTTAGGGAATTGTAAAAGAGCTTTAACTTAATGCAAGGTGGAGGTAACCCAGAGGACACGGGAGCCAGAACACCCAGTTATCTTGTGTGCCCATTTCAAAGTCTTCTCCGGTTCTTCACAGGGTTGGGAAAGGTCACAGGAACAAGATGCAAACCCAACCACCCACAGCCAGTATCCCTAACAGCTGCTCTGTTGCTAGAAAGAGTTAAGAACTATTAAGTTGATGCAAAAGTAATTGCGGTTTTTGCCATTGAAAGTGATGGCAAAAATTGCAATTACTTTTGCATCAAGCTAATACAAACCGAAAGAGAGATTATCAGCTCTTTTTTGGAGGTGCTTTTCCTCCTATTGTTTGATTTATTGATGTAACTATTTTTCTTCCATTTAAAAATGCTGCATCACATATGTTTAGGTTTTAGAGAATAAAAGGAACTCACTAAATGTGAGTATTGTGTTAAGTGCTTGAAGCCTGAGATCTCATTTTAACAGCCACCACTTAAGGGATATATTAGTAATTCCCATTATGCAGATGAACAGATAGGTTTATAGAGACACTCCGAGTTGCAAGGCTAGTGGAGTGGAGCTGTGATTGAAACCCACGTCCCTTCCATCCAGGGCCCATCATCAGCTTGGAATGTGTAAGTCACTATTTATTCTAACAGAAAGAATTTCCATTGTCCCCACCTTCTGGAGGCTGCGTCATTTGCCACGGGGCTGCTGAGTTGTGCTGAGGATTAGGGGATAGAGCAAAGAAAATAGGATAGGAAAGAAGCAATTTTTTCCCCCCTCTAGGCTCAGTGGACCCATATTTGTCTGCATGTGGCAGCCCAAAGTGACAAAAGTGTTCTGGACCCAGCGCTTGACTTATGCCAATGTTCAGATATTGAGTAGGGCCTTGATGTTAGAGTGGCAGTGTGCTTTTTCAGCTGTGCAGGAGCCGGATTTCTAGGACACAGCAATTCTCTGAAGGTGTTAAGACTGCTCTCAAGGCCGAGTGAGGTGGCTCACACCTGTAATCCCAGCACTTTGGGAGGCCGAAGCAGGCGGATCACCTGAGGTCAGGAGTTCGAGACCAGCCTGGCCAAATGGTGAAACCCCCTCTCTACTAAAAATACAAAAATTAGCCAGGCATAGTGGTGGGCATCTGTAGTCCCAGCTACTCAGGAGGCTAAGGCAGGAGAATCGCTTGAACCCAGGAGGTGGAGGTTGCAGTGAGCCGAGATTGCACCACTCCAGCCTGGGTGATAGAGCGAGACTCCGTCTCAAAAAAAAAGGGGGCTCTCAAAACGCAGCAGGCCACTGCATTTACTGCATCACATTACCTATTAGTTATCCATCTGAAGAAACTAAGCAGTGTTTTCCAACACTCACTATACTGTGGCCATACCCTAGGATTGGCATTTATGAATCCATATGTGGAGGCTTCCTTCAGGTTCTTCAAGCCTGGCTCCATCCAGATGACCTGGATGCTTGGATACAATGCAGTTTTGTCAACAGCCCTCCAGAATTAATCAGAATTTCAGCAGGATGAGAGTGGACATATCTCTTTTCAAGATCCAAATACACTTGGGCTTCCCAGGTATAAACGCTGTGTGCTGGACTCAGGCAGGCCGGAATGTGCATCCTGGCCTCACTGCGTGATATTGGGCAAGCTAATTCAGCTCTTGAAGACCTGCTTTCCTCATTTGAAAAATGGGGATAATTATAGTTGTGGGGAGTGAACGAGGTGATCCACGGGAAGCATTGGCACTGGGCCTGGCACCAGCTATGTTCCCAGCCAATGTCAGCTATTCATGAATTTCATTGATTCTAAGATGCTCTTTTTTGCATATTAACATCTTTGAAATCAGTCTACTTCTAAAAATTGATGGCATGTCATGGTCTCAGTGGTAGCATTTTACCCCCTTCTTAGGGTCTCTAAAACAATGGTGCACCTTACAATAGATAGTGTCTAGACTTAGTGAAATACAGGGTGTGTAAGGGTCCCTGGGGTGCAGTACTGATGACCACAGGGCCTCGTGGAGGGGTGCTGGAAATTTGGAAATGTCAGGTCTGGCTAAGCTGTGTCCATCTCCCCAGTGTTCTGCGCACACAGGAGTAAGTCAAAGGGAAGCTGAATAAACAAGGTGGGTGGGTCTGCCCCTCTTGGATAGGGGCTTCCTGATTGCAGGTGCACTTGCTCAGTCTCCTTCTCTCAGGTGTTGCTCAGGTTTTCTTTCCAGGCCAGGGCAGCTGAGCTGGGCAGGGTGGGCGGGGTGAGGGCTTTGCTCATCTCATTCAAGGTCCTCCTCAACAAGTTGATCTCCAAGCTTGCTTGGGCCACTTGGCTTCAACAGGTTCTATTATCCTTTTCCTTTGGGTGCCCTTTCAGGAAATGATTTTGAAATGGAACCCAGGGTCCCGAAGGAGACAGCAATATCCCTAATACCAGCTGGACCCAAGAGGGCAGATAAGGAAGATATTACCCCTGCTCCCCACCAACCACCTCTGCCTCACTCTTGTTCCGTTCAGCCACGTGATCATGACGGGACTTGGCAGCAAGACAGCTGTGGGGGAAGGTTTGCTTCTTGTTGTTATTTTTAAGGTGATCCTGTAGGAAGGAATCGGTGTAATGAATGGTTTGCTCCCTTTGAAAAAGAACCATCTGGGCTTAGATTTCATATTTACTATTTCAAACCCTTTCAATTAGACCCTTGGGGTTTCCCAGGCCTGCCTGGGGGAGTCTTTCTCCGAGCTTCCTTTGCTTTCTTTCCCAAACCCTGGGACAAATGTTTGTTTTTCTCACATATTCATCAAGGCCCAAGGCCTTCAGAAAGTACTGAGGCGCTGGGCTTTGACATGGGAAGCTGGAGCCTGTCTGGGGAGCGTTTAGCCCGAGAACAGTACTTGGCAGGCTTGCTTCCTGCCCCATGCTGCCATTCACTGTGGACAGCTTGGGGGTGGGGACGGTGCAGTGGGCGGGGGCGGGGGGTGCTTGGCACATTTGCTGAACCCACTGGAAGCCCTCAGTTTGGAGAGGGAAAGGGACTTTCTCATGGATTTCCAGCTCCAAGAGCATCAATCAGCCTCAGAGCAACACTAGTGAGAAAAGGAATTGTTTATAGCAGGAAAAGTGGTTACAAAGGCCACCCGCTCACTTTGTATCTTTTGTTCCTGTTGGTGCCTTGACCAGAATTCTGGGGCAGGCCTCGTGCAGCCTTTGCCTGCCTGGATCTGTGGATCCTGGAGGTTGAGGAGGAAGGGAAAAGATGCCCAGAGGAGCAGGGAGAAGCCCGGCTCTGGAGTCTATGCTGTGTCCCATCTCCCTCTTTCTTTCTTTTTCTTTGAGACGGAGTCTTGCTCTGTCGCCCAGGCTAGAATGCAGTGGCGCGATCTCGGCTCACTGCAAACTCCGCCTCCTGGGTTCACGCCATTCTCCTGCCTCATCCTCCCGAGTAGCTGGGACTACAGGTGCCCGCCACCACGCCCGGCTAATTTTTTATATTGTTTTTGTAGAGACGGGGTTTCACCGTGTTAGCCAGGATGGTCTCAATCTCCTGACCTCATGATCCTCCTGCCTTGGCCTCCCAAAGTGCTGGGATTACAGGCGTGAGCCACTGCGCCCGGCCCTAATTTTTGTATTTTTAGTAGAGATGGGGTTTCACCATGTTGGCCAGGCTGGTCTTGAACTCCTGACCTAAAGGGATCTGCCCGCCTCAGCCTCCCAAAGTGCTGGGATTACAGGTGTGAGCCACCGCACCAGGCATGTGAAACTTAAATCAGGTGTCAAGGTCTGCTGGGCACTTGGTTGGCAATTCCTACTATTACTCCTGACCTGCCTTTCCCCCTTCGCTCTTGCCTCAGAGGGGTAAGATCCATACCTTACATTACTAAACATGATTTTTGAAAGGGTAGTTAAAGTAGAAGAATGAGAATGAGGAAAATGAGAAGGAAAAAAATGTCATTTCCCCCCACGTTTACTCCCTCCCACTGCACCTTCAAACCCGTTTCCGTTTCACAAACGTTCCTGGCCAGAAGATGCACATCTGTGCCTGGAGGCTGCGTTTCCTCTCCTGAAGCTAGCCTCTGATGGAAGTCTCCGCCCTGCCGGCTGGTGGTTTTGCTTGGCTGAGCTGTGGGCTGTGGGGTTAAAGGACCCTTGCCAAAGTGAAGAGTTTTATCTGCCTTCCTGACAGCTGTGAGAAATTCTGATTGACAAGAGGGCAGATTCTACACAGGGGGTTGGGGGAGACAGGTCCCCACGTGTCAGTTTTGAAAGGCACTACTGGTGTCAGACAGATTTCATTTCTGTATTGGAAAGTGCTTCTTTAATATAGAATTGAAAATATTCAAGGCTGTAGCAAGGGACAGTTGCTCCAGGGCAGACAATGGTCTGTATAAAAATGCCCTCCCCGCTGCAGGGTGGAATGCATGGACTTGACCCTAATATGAATAATTGAATTTATAGGAAGAACATTGCCCTGTAAATAGCTCTTGGAAGCTGCTGGGCAGAGACGCACAGGGTTTCTTTTTTTTTCTGAGACGGAGTCTCGCTCTGTCGCCCAGGCTGGAGTGCAGTGGCGCAATCTTGGCTCACTGCAAGCTCCGCCTCCCGGGTTCATGCCATTCTCCTGCCTCAGCCTCCTGAGTAGCTGGGACTCCAGGCGCCCACCACCACGCCCGGCTAATTTTTTGTATTTTTAGTAGAGACGGGGTTTCACTGTGTTAGCCAGGATGGTCTCCATCTCCTGACCGCGTGATCCGCCCACCTCGGCCTCCCAAAGTGCTGGGATTACAGGTGTGAGCCACCGCGCCCGGCCGATGCACAGGGTTTCTAACGTGCAAATGAGGCTGAGTACAAAGCCCCAGAATAAAAATCCCATCTATCCATCGTTTTATTAACAGGTAGGTTCCTAGACTGATTTTGAAATTTATCAGTACGCAAATTAATTACGCTCTTAAAAGGTGATCAGAAGCATCCACAGGTGTCTTTGACCTTTGAGAAGGAACACGCTGCTATGGGTCTAATTGTCAGAATAATTGTTTTCTCCCCTGTGAATGACTGGCGGCAAGTGCAGCTCTGTGCATTGGTGTGCTTTTAATTATCTACAGGATCTGAGGATGGGGGTTTTGTGGGATATGTTTTTATAAAATAGTTAAGCTTTTATAGTGTAAAAATACCAGTAACTCTTCCTGGCTGGATACATTTATTTTAAACAAATTATGGTGGCTGGATATAGGTATAGGGCTTAGGTGCTCCAAGAGGGATATTTGCCTTCATGATGTGTGGGTTTTGTCTGTTTTGTCTGAGTGATATTAACAACAATACACAGCCTTTCTCCAACGGCACTTGCTGCTTGTAAGCAAGGTTTTTGTGGGCATTGTTGTGATAATCGGGCAAGACATTTCAAAATATAGGCTAAAGGCCAAAACAGAGCAACTGAAGAAAATAAATCCATGTTGTGGAAATGAAATCCATTTGGGCTAAAAATGAAGGGTGTGTGTTACAGTGAAAACAAGATAGGTAACAAAATCAGAATCACTTGAATTTATCCAGCACTTCTACCATTCATTTGGTAAATTATTGGTGGCAACGAACATGTGCTAAGCTAGGCGCTGGGGATATATGGTAAACTGCTGTCCCGGAAACAGTGATATAATTGTACAGATGGCTGGGAAACTGAAGGGCAGGGTGCAAAGAAAGGGTAATACAGATGGGTAGAGGTGGTTAGAAAAGGGGTCCCCTGATGAGTAGGAATTGACTAGATGAAGTGTGTTTGTGTGTGTACGTGGTGCCGGTGTACGTGGTGCCGGTGCAGGTGATGATAAAGTGAGGATGGTGTATTTGAGGTTCTGAGGTGGAAAGGTGGTTGGTATATGTGTTAGTTTGTTAAGGCTGCCATAAGGAAGTACCACAGACTGGGTTGCTTCAACCACAGAAATGGACTGTTGCACAGTTCTGGAGGCTGCAAGTTGACATCATGATGTCATCAGGATTGATTACTTCTGAGGCCTCTCTTTTTGGTGTGCAGGTGGCCGTGTTTTCCTTCTGTGTTCACATGGTCTTCCCTCTGTATGTGTCTGTGTCCAAATTTCCTCTTCTTGTATGAATGTCAGTCATACTACATTTGGACCCACCTTAAACTCTTCATTTTAACTCAGTTACTTCTTTAAAGGCCCTCTGTCCAAATCCAGTCACATTCTAGGGTACTAACGGGTTAGGGCTTCTACATATGAATCTTGAGGGGACACAATTCAATCCATAACCCTCTGTAAGAAAACTGGGCCGGGCGCGGTGGCTCACGCTTGTAATCCCAGCACTTTGGGAGGCCGAGGCGGGCGGATCACGAGGTCGGGAGATCGAGACCACGGTGAAACCCCGTCTCTACTAAAAATACAAAAAATTAGCCGGGCGTGGTGGCGGGCGCCTGTAGTCCCAGCTACTCGGAGAGGCTGAGGCAGGAGAATGGTGTGAACCCGGGAGGCGGAGCTTGCAGTGAGCCGAGATAGCGCCACTGCACTCCAGCCTGGGCGACAGAGCGAGACTCCATCTCAAAAAAAAAAAAAAGAAAACTGAATGCAAATTTTCAAGATTCAAAATTGTGTGCTAATTATAAACATAATTCTTGACGGAGGTTATAGAGTTTAAAGAAATTTAATTCTATCCACTGGAAATTTTTCTGAATGGGTTGCAAACCTTAACTCTACTAGAGAAATGCTGGAAAGGAAAAGAGCCTGATGAAATCCTCATCTTACTCAGAGAAAGGCAAACTTTGGTAATTAGATTAATAAAATGAAAAATTTCTTTATAAAACTTGAAAGAATAGGGGGGTGATTGCACTACGTTGAGAATGTACTAAATGCCACTGAATAACTTTAAAATGGTTAGTTTTACGTTATGTGAATTTCACCTCAATGAAACAAAACAAACAAACAAACAGCCCAAAAAACTTAAAGGCAGCCACTGGTAGAACTCTTAAAAGGATTTAAAGTCTACAATCCTTGAGTATTTAAAGTCTACAACCCTAGAGTAGATTAAAAAACAAAATGTAGGCCGGGCACGGTGGCTCACGCCTGTAATCCCAGCACTTTGGGAGGCCAAGACAGGCGGTTAACCTGAGGTCAGGAGTTCAAGACTGGCCTGACCAATATGATGAAACCCCATCTCTATTAAAAACACAAAAATTAGCCAGGCGTGGTGGCATGCACCTGTAATCCCAGCTACTCAGGAGGCTGAGACAGGAGAATCGCTTGAACCCGGGAGACAGAGGTTGCAGTGAGCCGAGATCGCACCATTGCACTCCAGCCTGGGCAACAAGAGCGAGACTCCACTCCGTCTCAAAAAAAAAAAAAAAAGAAAAAATGTAGCTCATAAAAGGAAATGAGAGGAAATAGATACAGCAGGAAAGACTTAAAGAGCCAAAATGCACAAAAGTTATAACAGGCATGAAACAACTTATCAGCCAAGACAATAAATATAAATGATTGAAACTCTTTTACAGAGGCTTTTGAGTTGTATTTCAAAAGCAGCAAATTATATTCTGTTAACAAGGAATACACCTAAACTAAAACGTGGCAAGATTGAAAATAAAATAAACTAACATCGAATAGGCAAGCACAGATTCCAGGAAAGCAGGGTTAGCAATGTTACTTTCCAAAAAGTGATCTTCATGGTAAAAAACATTACATGGAAAACAGAGTCATTTCATATGGATAACGTGTATGTTTTATAATACATGTACTTTTTGAGTGTGTATAATGTGCCAGTTACTATGTGAGGCACTTGTCCTGGATTATTTCTCGAAAGCCCTGAGGTAGGAGTTATCTTGTTTTTTTTTTTTTTTTTTTTTTTTTTTTTTTTTTTTTTTTTTTTTTTTGAGATGGAGTCTTGCTCTGTCGCCCAGGCTGGAGTGCAGTGGCGCGATCTCGGCTCACTGCAATCTCCGCCTCCCGGGTTCACGCCATTCTCCTGCCTCAGCCTCTCCGAGTAGCTGGGACTACAGGCGCCCGCCACCACGCCCGGCTAATTTTTCGTATTTTTAGTAGAGACGGGGTTTCACCGTGGTCTCGATCTCCTGACCTCGTGATCCACCCGCCTCGGCCTCCCAAAGTGCTGGGATTACAAGCGTGAGCCACCGCGCCCGGCCGAGTTATCTTGTTTTAATCCCTGTTTCAGAGGAAGGGAAACTGAGGACTAGAGAATCTATCTCATAACTAACCAAAAGCAGACCAGGAGTCTGCACTGGAGTCTGGTGCTTGACCAATACACTCTCCATCATGCACACAACAGATGGACAAAAGACAGATTCATCTGATGTTCGAAATGCAAGGAGAAGTTAATGGTAAAGTAGCATAATGGTTCTAACAATCTTTATCAGCCTTTGCCAGAAATGATTAAAAGATAAATTGCCGCCGGGCGCGGTGGCTCACGCTTGTAATCCCAGCACTTTGGGAGGCCGAGGTGGGCGGATCACGAGGTCAGGAGATCAAGACCATGGTGAAACCCCGTCTCCACTAAAAATACAAAAAAATTAGCCAGGCGTGGTGGCGGGCGCCTGTAGTCCCAGCTACTGGGAGGCTGAGGCAGGAGAATGGCATGAACCCGGGAGGCGGAGCTTGCAGTGAGCTGAGATTGCGCCACTGCACTCCGGCCTGGGCGACAGAGAAAGACTCCGTCTCAAAAAAAAAAAAAGAAAAAAAAAAGATAAATTGCCACAAAGAAAATATCAAGGGATCCCAAATTTATTGTAGGAACTGTACAAGCCATGTTTTCTAACTCTATTGCTATAAATATTAAAACTAACAGTAAAAATTAAACAAAAAAACTATACAATCACTTAAGAAGTAAAATAATAAAATGCCCAAACCCTCCAAAATCCAGATTCATTTTCTTAATAGTTTGGTTAGAAAATACTATAAAGATGATACTTGTATCAAACACATGAAATGTAATTAAAGTTGTACTTAGAGACAAATCAATTCATTTTTTAAACAAAGAATACAAATGAATGAAAGAAGTGGTCACTTCAAGAAAATAGGTAGAAGAACAAGAAGAATACCAATCAAAGAGTAGAAAAGAAATTATAATTGCAGCATAAATTCTAATTTAAAAAACATAGAAAACCTTCAGTGTAATTAATAAAATAAATCTAAGAGATGGTTTTCTGGTTGAGTTTTTGAAAAACTTAACAGAAAAAGAGAAAACAGAAAATCAGAAAGATAAGCAGCTCTAATCACAGATTTGGAGTGTATTTTCAAACTGTAAGAGAATAAATACTATACGAAAAATATTTTTCACATAAGAAAAGTTTCCGTGAAATGGATGTTTTACTGAGAACATTTAAAATTGATCTAAGAAGGAATAAAAACTGCAAACAAATCAACGTGTATGGAAGAAATGTAAAAAAAGTTAAAGCATTTATTCTAAAATTTATCACAAATCCAGACAAGTTTCTGGTGAGTTATTTTAAACTGTTAAGGAAGAGCTCATTTCTTTGGTGAAAAAATCATGGAAAAAACCCAATTTTATAAAACTGGCTGAATCCTGATCTTGAAACTTCTCACTGTAGCACAAACAGAAAAATTATAAATAAATATGCCACATGGATATGAATCCAAAATTTAAAGTCATGAAGGCAAGATTCAAAACTGGGATTTATGTAAATAATTCAAGGACAGTTTTGCACGAAGAGCTTTTACTGATGAGTTTCACCATTAGGGCCAAAAACAACTTGATACCAGTCAATGCTGAAATACAATGGATAAAACTCAACACCCGCACTTGCAATTTTAAAAGGCTATTACCATAAAATATACTAAAATTAATAGCTTTGCCTTCTGTAAGAAAGAAAATAATGGAAGCCATGATGGGGGAAAAGATTACATTAAAATAGCAAGAAAGATCATGCAATACCCAGGGGTAATGCTACCAAGAAACTTACAGAGCCTTTACGATAAAAACTCCCAAATTTTATTGAGAGATATAAAAGAAAATTCAAATGATGGGGAGATGGATCATTCTATATGACTTAATGATTTAAAGATGTTAAATTGCCCCAAGTTAACTTACGGCTTTCCTAAGTCTCATTCAGAATTCCCAATTTGAATTGGAATTTTTTGGTGGGAACTTGACAAAGTGCATCCATACAGTACATGGGCTATGGGGGGGATGAGAATAAAAGAATGATGAGCAGATATGTAAAATGGGCAAAGCTGCAATGATCAAACCAGTACACCTATGAGTGACAGACAGAGCAGTTAGTCTTTAAACTCAAGTCTACATAAGAGCTTAGTGTATAAACAAGGATCATCAGACGGGTGGAATAGATGGAAACTTTCAACATTGGGGAAAAATCAAGCCAGAGTCTCTTCTTACTTCAAACACCAAAATAAATTCCAGATGGAGTCAACATTTAAATGCAAAAATATTCTGCAGCACTAGTAATCAAGCAAATGTAAATTAAAATAAAATGTCACTTTTTGTTCTGTTTATTGGCAAAGGTTTTTTAAAAAAACATTTGATTTTAGAAGAGTGTGGTGAAGAAGGCAATTTGCAGACTCCTGGTAGGGACTTAAAAGGATTTGCTCTTCTTAAGAGTGGCACTTACTAAAATTCTCAAAAATGTTCAGACTCTCTGACCTACAAATTCCAAGGCTTGAATCCCAGGAAAAGATAGATAGATAGATAGATAGATAGATAGATAGATAGATAGATAGATAGA
>NW_026652308.1:136883-157356 GCF_009828535.3 Hylobates moloch | reverse complement strand
AGATAGATAGATAGATAGATAGATAGATAGATAGATAGATAGATAGACAGACAGACATGGACACAAAGATTACATACAAGTATTTTGATTTCAGTCATGTTTAAAATAATGTAGGTCCAATAATTAGGATTTGTTAAATATCATATAGTTCCCATGATAAAATATTTTGCAGTCAATGAATAAAAAATTTAAAGGCTATTTAATGATGTAGAGAGGTACATATGACATAATGTTGAATAATAGGGATGATACAAACTACATACATATGTATAAGAGTGTGTGTATATATATATAAAACAAACTCAATTTTATTAAAAATATATAAAGCATAAAAAGAAATACAGGAAAATGTTAGCAGTGTCATCCCTATGTGTGATTATAGAGATTTTATGATGTTTGTATTTTTATTTATTTTAAAAATTTTCTAAATTGAAAATACTTTATCTGTGAATAGAAAAATAATTTCTTTTTTTGAGACAGAGTCTCTCTGTCGCCCAGGCTGGAGTGCAGTGGCGCGATTTCGGTTCACTGCAGAATCCGCCCCTTGGGGTTCACGCCATTCTCCTGCCTCAGCCTCCCGAGTAGCTGGGACTACAGGCGCCCGCCACCTCACCCGGCTAATTTTTTGTATTTTTAGTAGAGATGGGGTTTCACCGTGTTAGCCAGGATGGTCTCGATCTCCTGACCTCGTGATCCGCCCGCCTCGGCCTCCGAAAGTGCTGGGATTACAGGCGTGAGCCACCGCGACCGGCCGAAAAATAATTTTAAAAAAAAAATAGTCCCATCAAATAAAACAACGTAAAAAGGTTAAAGTTAAAAATGAAGTAAAAAGGCCAGGCAGAGTGGCTCACGCCTGTAATCTCAGCAATTTGGGAGGCTGAGGTGGGGGTAACGTTTGAGCCCAGGAGTTCAAGACCAGCCTGGGCAACGTGGTAAGTCTCCGTCTCTACAAAAATATAAAAATTAGCCAGGTGTGGTGGTGCACACTTGTGGTCCCAGCTACTTGGGAGGCTGGGGTAGAAGGATGACCGGAGCCCAGAAGGTCGAATCTGCAGTGAGCAGAGATGGCACCTGGGTGACAGAGTGAGACCCTGTCTCAAGCAAACAAACAAAAACAAACAAACAAACAAACAAACAAAAAACAAAAAACGAAGTAGAAAAAGTGGAACGCTTCTTTAGAAATGGTGTAAGATTTTGAAGGTATGTAGAAGTGGAAAACTCGTAAATGTAATTGATCACAAATGTGACGCTCAAAACTTAAAGGCCAATGATCTAAAAGTCAAAACCAAATAAAAAAGGTATCAATAAGCTGAAAAAAAAATCACAATAAAATTGACATCTCACAATAAATAAGAAAAAAACAGCTCACCTCTAAATATAAAAAATGGGCCAAGTATATTAACAGATAATTTAATAGAAGAAAAAAGTCAAACTGTTTAGTAAACATAAGAAAAAAAAATCAAAGAAATGCTTGTTTAAGCCACACAAAATTATTATATCTTTAAAAAATATTTAAAGACATGGCAAGTGTTCACAACATAATATTGAGAATGAAAGTGAATAGGCCAGGCGCGGTGGCTCACGCTTGTAATCCCAGCACTTTGGGAGGCCGAGGCAGGCGGATCACGAGGTCAGGAGATTGAGACCACAGTGAAACCCCTTCTCTACTAAAAAATACAAAAAAATTAGCCGGGCGTGGTGGCGGGTGCCTGTAGTCCCAGCTACTCGGAGAGGCTGAGGCAGGAGAATGGCGTGAACCCGGGAGGCGGAGCTTGCAGTGAGCCGAGATTGCGCCACTGCACTCCAGCCTGGGCGACAGAGCGAGACTCTGTCTCAAAAAAAAGAAAGTGAATGCACTTACGCTCAATTTTATGAAAAATAAATGAAAGACAAAGGGATGGAAGGAAATACATCAGATATGCTAACAATGGCTATTTCTAGGTAGGTAAATTAGAGAATATTTTGAATTTCTTTAATGGTGCTCTGTGGACTTTGTTCATAACAGATGTTACTTTGCTGAAGCAATTATGAACAAAGAATTTATGCACATACAAATGCATCTATCATCACTGACTTTCACAGGAAGGACACCTCCTGAGTTGCGGACAAGCCTTTAGAAAAGACAGTCAACATCCTTATGAAAATCTGCACCAGAGGAGAACGAAGAAGGGTTGCCAAGTGTTCCCCATTGGTCTAAATCCACTGGGGATTTCTGGAGCCCTAGCAGTTCAGTGGAGTTTCCCTGGGGGGGCCCGGGTATGCAGCCCCCACCCCAACGTGGATCTCTGCCCTCACCCCCTCACTGCCTCTGGCTTCTTCCTACTTTCTCATCTTGCCCTGGCTTCTTCTAACATCACCACCCTGAGGCTTCACCTACTTCATCCTTACAAGATAAATATCATTTAAAATCTTTTTAAAACTTTGGGTTCCTGAGCTTTTAAAGAGAGCATCTGGGGCTGAAAACTCCACTGGGTTTTCCCTTGGCAAGAATCTAAGATATCCCCATATATGGATGTCCACCCTCTGTTTGGCCCTGGCTTCTCACTCCATTGTAGAAAGTTCTTTCTCACATGAGCTGAGCTACTGTCAGTCCTAGCTCTGGCCTAAGGAAACCCACAGAACAAACATAATTATTTTCCTTTTTCATATTATAATATTTTTATTGTAGAACATACAGATAAGCAAAATGAAGAAAATGAAAACCACTTGCAATCTACCATCTAAATACAACTCATGGTAACACCTTCAGGGTCTAGTCTTCACTGTTGATTCTCATACAATCACACACACTCTAAACAACAAAATAAGGTAATGCTGGGTATACTTCTTTTCTAACTTTTTTTTTCACTTAATATACAGGCATCTTCTATGCAACTTCAACTATCTCTTAGTGAAAATGTCAAGTTCTTCACAGATTTATTTATTTATTTGTTTATTTATTTTTTGAGACAGAGTCTTGCTCTGTCATCCAGGCTGGAGTGCAATGGCATGATCTTGGCTCACGGCAACCTCCGCCTCCCGGGTTCAAGCAGTTCTGCCTCAGCCTCTTGAGTAGCTGAGATTATAGGCCTGTGCCAACACGCCTGGCTAATTTTTGTATTTTTGGTAGAGACGGGGTTTCACCATGTTGGCCAGGCTGCTTGTGAACTCCTGACCTCAGGTGGTCCACCTGCCTCGGCCTCCCAAAGTGCTGGGATTACAGGCATGAGCCACTGTGCCCGGCCCTGCACAAATGTTAATTGGCAATCTAGTTTTTATCTTAAATGGGAAAAGTTGTAATAGTTACAGATCAACTCTAAATGATGTCATTGGGTCGTTGTAAAGATTAATAATAACTGTAAAGGGCTATGCACAGAACCTGGAACTGGAGAAAGCTTCAAATGAAGAATAAGGCCAAATGCCTACTCTAATTATATATTGAAGAAAGTTACGAGTTCCTTGAGACCCAGTTGGTTCTCTCTATTATGAAGGGTCTGTGTAGGGGTAGGGGGTTATGTGGTCGCTTGTGACACACTCTCCTGTAGCATCAGTCTTTGGCTCTGGGCTGTCTCTCAAATGTTCACAGATAGAGGTTTCATCTTATCCTGCACAGATGGTTCTGAGCAAACAGCCACAACTCTAGGGCCCAAGGTAGGTTAGTCTCGTAGACATGACAATGAATATCTACCTAGTGTCGGCCAGGCGTGGTGGCTCACGCCTGTAATTCCAGCACTTTGGGAGGCTGAGGCGGGTGGATGACGAGTCAGGAGATCGAGACCATCCTGGCTAACACAGTGAAACCCTGTCTCTACTAAAAATACAAAAAATTAGCCGGGCATGGCAGCAGGCGCCTGTAGTCCCAGCTACTCGGGAGGCTGAGGCAGGACAATGGTGTGAACCCGGGAGGCGGAGCTTGCAGTGAGCCGAGATTGCACCACTGCACTCCAGCCTGGGCGACAGAGCGAGACTCCGTCTCAAAAATAAATAAATAAATAAATAATAAAAGTAAAAATAAAAAGAATATCTACCTAGTGTCTTGGTATTATTCTCTGTTCTCGACACTTACTGAGTAAGGAGTGCTACTGCTAAGGGATGAATATGGAGAGGTGAAAATTGCTATGCTGGTTTACCTCTGCAGTTTTGTGGGTTTAGAAATTAAGAATTTCTAAAGTAGGAGGAAAGTAGGAAAGTCAAGAGGAGCAGGAACCAGAGCCTAGTTGGCTGGCAGGAAAGCAGGGTTCCCATGGACTTTTATAACACAGGCCAATAAACAATGCTGGCAGGAACCTGGCCTCCTGGTGCAACACGCGGATTGTGTAAGCTGTGTGGGCGGTGGGGCTGGGAGAAGCAGCAGCTGCCGTATGCATGCACGGTATGCTCTTTGCTGCCAGGCTGGAGTCATTGCTCAAACCCATCCTAGGCTAGCCAGGGGTTAAAAAGGCACAGAGCATGGCACATGCCTATCTAAGTCACTGCCACTGGCTGGGATCCTGGGAACTGTAAAGAAGGGAGAGTCTTTAGGAGGGCAGAGGGCTCAGCGGGTACCTAGCCAGGTGGTCACTTGTGGTCAGTTAGAGTATCAGAGGCCATGCAACTCTCCTAGGAATACACAGGGTCAATGCTTTGGGTAGAATCTAACTTGATTTTTATTTTATTTTATTTTTGAGACTGAGTCTCGCTCTGTCACCCAGGCTGGAGTGCAGTGGCACAATCTTGGCTCACTGCAACTTCTGCCTCCCAGGTTCAAGCGATTCTTCTGTCTCAGCCTCTTGAGTAGCTAGGATTACAGGCGCGCACCACCACACCCGGCTAATTTTTGGTTTTTTAGTAGAGACAGAGTTTCACCATGTTGGTCAGGCTGGTCTCAAACTCCTGACCTCGTGATCCTCCCGCCTCGGCCTCCTAAAGTGCTGGGATTACAGGCGTGAGCCACCACACCCAGCCTCTAGCTTGATTTTTAAGGTGAAGTTTCCAAGCCCAAGCTGGGACTTCAAAACAAAGAATACTCTTCGTTATTCTGGTTGAGCCCCCATGTTCAATGCATTGCATCTACCTTGCTTCAGAGGCTTGGTTTAAAGAGAGATGATCTCCTACCCTATGATGCGTAAGGCTCCAAGCTGCCATCTAGTGAGTGCCTTGGCAGCCCTGCTGTCAGTGTTCCAGCCAAATTTGCAGAGAAGCCTTGCCCAGTTGTGATTTCCAACATCTCAGGACCCATTGGAACAATACTGAGGCTGAAGGATTGCAAGGGCTTGCTAGGCTCCAGGCACTCGGATAAACATTTCTATGAATGACAGATAGTGTGGTGGTGAGACACAGGATTTAGTGTCCAACTGTGTGGGTTCAAATCCCGACTCTACTGTTCACCAGTTGTGTGTTGCTGGACATGTTACCTAACCTCAGCGTGCCTGCTTCCTTTTCTGTGCAGTATTTGTGTGTGTGCATGTGTCTATGTGCATATGCTTGTAATAAAAGTAACTACTTTATAGAGTTGTTGTCAGGCTTAAATGAGATAACACCTGGAGAATGCTTAGAACAGTGACTGCAGTGCAGTCAACACTCAATGTTTTAGTACCTTATTCCAGCAACAGTATGAGGGAATGCCAGGGCTACGACTCTATCCCAGGTGGATGAGGCTGAGACACGGGCTGTCATGCCTTGACCTAAGGGCAAATATCTTGTAAGTGCTTGAATCAAAACTTACATCCCAACAGTCTGGCACTGTGTGAACTTTAAGCTACAATGCTCTATGGCTTAACTAAATCGATGGATTCAAATGTTGTCACTCTCCTCATTGTGATTGATGTTTCAACTCAGTATTTCTTACTACAATCTAAGACCTTTGTTACTTACTTTGCCCTTCGCGGATTAAGCAAAGTAGTCTGTTTAGGGTTACTTATTCCGTATTTTATTCTCTTGGAGAGTTTAATAAAGTTTGGCCTCAGTGTTTTCTACGTGAAATAGATGGGTTTAATTCTTTGTGACTAGTCTTGGATCCAGTCACCCTCCCCACTTCCAGCCGCCTCACCTGCTTTCCTATTGCTTACTTTCAGAGGAAGAGAAGTAACTGCTAGTAGCAAATCTGCTTACTTTGTACCTAGGGTACAAGATTCCCACGAAAACATAACAGGGAGGTATTCTACAGCAAGGCAGAGTGAATTTGGCTTGCTGCCTGATTTTCATCTGGTGCAATCGGATTTCCTTTAGGCTTGGAGAAAAGGGCTAGTCGTTCTTTATTTTATTGTGATTTTGTTCTTCCTTCCAGGGTGTTTCCCTCCAATCACCAGGCTCTGGGTTGTGTTTCTGTCTACCTGGTCTCTCATGTCAGATTCCAGCTCACCACAGGTGTGCAGAAGGTGAGTGCCTAGGTAGTTACTTCATTATGTTGCTCCAAAGCCTTGGACACACATGCCTTCTGCACTCCGGTATTTAGTTTTTTGTTTTCTCAAACTTGCTGAGAACATTTATTGCTGCCAGTTGAGATTAATGAAACATAGAGTATCTTTGATAAAGATGAACTGAAGGGAATACCATCTCTTTCTTTTGGTGGCAGGCCTTTGTTATCCAGCTGTCACAGTACCGGGTGGGCTCATCCTGGGTGGATGCCCTTGCCTCTTCTTCTGGAACTTCTTAGTGGTAGCGCCTGCTCCCTAATGACTAGCTTTGCTGAACAGTTTGAAGACACCTCATTTTTATTGTTTGCTTTTGAGCGTTCTCAGTTTTTCAGTTTTTAGGAAACTGTCCTCTAATTGGTGTAGAAAGTCTTCATTTCGTCCAACCTTTTGGATTGTATTCCACACAAGTTCTTTATCGTTTCTTCTTCCTTCAAGGGTGTCTGTAGCATCTGCCATTAGTGACTGAAGCAATTCCGCCTCCTGTTGACTGATGTCCCGTAGACATGTTTGGCTGCATTCACGGAGATGCCAGCTACTCCAACTATGTTTGGCTTGTTGTACAGTTCAAGGTCTCATTAAATTGCCTGTTCAGTATAGAGCATCCTGGTCAACAATCAGTGAGGCAAAGCCCTTGGGAAGTCCAGGACAATGATGGGTGAGCAAGCTGATGGGAAACAGTGCTGGCCTCAAAGTCCATGACCTGGATTCCAGGTCAGTGCCAGTCAGTCTGCCAGATGTGTTCGTGATCCAGATCCCCTTGCTGTTTTGGGCTTTGGCTGAACAAGATGATCTTTAGTAGAGTTGTTTCTAGTTGCAAAATGCCATGATTCTAGGATTTGGGAAGAGCTGTGCTTCCTAGTTTATTCTGGAAGCATGGGCCTTGCTTTTGAGCCAGAACTGGGTTATAATCCAGGTCAGTTTCATTCTGATTTTATGGCTCTGGGATTTTGGTCCCTTGACTTTCAAATGGGGACAATAATGCTCACTTTGCAGAGTTACAAAGGAATAGTGCTCAGGTACAGAGAAAATGTTGCATAGCCTCAGCACATGGTAGCCACCGAACACCTGCGAGGCCTCCTGGCAACTCATCTGTATCTAGAAATGCTCAGCAGTACTGAGGCAGGGCAGCCTGCTGGTGACAGGAACAAAGGCACTTTAGAAAGAAAGTGAAAAGATCATTCTCGGCACCCTCTCATGGGGCTCCTTAATCAGAGTTGGCCACTTTCTCCCAAAGAAATGGATGGCTGTTGTTGGGTAATTAGTGCCCTGGGCAGAGCCAAGACCAGGGCACAGTGAGAGCCTTTGTTTTAGGCTTGTAAATTTCAACACAGGTTGGAAGGAACAAAACCCCAATTCATTTGACAGACACTCCAAATCTGATTCTGTGGACTCAGCCAAGGGAGAGACTGCCTGGCAGCCCCAGGAGTGGATGGCCAACTGGGCGGCTCCAGAAGGGCCGAAAGATGCTGGGAGACACGGAGGGCAGCACTGTGACTATAGGAGGCAGAAACTGGCCAGTGTCCGTGCAGTGGGGGTGTGAGAAGCCTTTTGCCCTGGCAGTGTGGTCTGCCCAGGAAATGCTCAGGAAGTCTATTCTAGAATAGACCCAAGGGCAGCACTGTTGTGGTGCCTGCCAACTCTTGGCTGCCTCCTATCTTCCAGTTTGAGTGCTTTGAGAACCACTGAATGAAATCTTGCAAATACTGCAGATTTATTTATCATGTTGGTCATAGGAGGTGCAGAGTATTGATGGACGTGTAGATATTTGCAAGGCAGAGGGGTTGGGCCACAAAAGAGAGTTCTAGTAAATTAAGAAGCATGTGAAAAATTCAGGGGTTTAGAAAAGGTGGCACATAGGGGGATGGCGTTTCAGTATGACCAAATTATAGATTGCAAAAGGAGGCATGAGGAGAGAAGAAATAGTCCTCAGTGGATGTTCTATGCAGCATAGATGTAATAGATACAAAGACTTAGGATCCTTCTTTTATAATTTTAAATTTTATTTTATTTTGATACATCATATTTGTACCAATTTTTATGGGGGGGCATGTGATATTTTATTACATACACAGAATGAGCAATGATCAAGTCAGGGTATTTGGGGTGTCCATCACTTTGAGTATTTATTATTCTGTGTGTTGGGAACATTTCAAGTCCTCTCTTCCAGCTATTTAAAGATATACAATAGGCCAGGCGCGGTGGCTCACGCCTGTAATCCCAGCACTTTGGGAGGCTGAGGCGGGTGGATCACCTGAGGTCAGGAGTTCGAGACCAGCCTCGGCATGGAGAAACCCCGTCTCTACTAAAAATACAAATTAGCTGGGCGTGGTGGCACATGCCTGTAATCCCAGCTACTTGGGAGGCTGAGGCAGGAGAATTGCTTGAACCTGGGAGGCAGAGGTTGCGGTGAGCCGAGATCGCCCCATTGCACTCCAGCCTGGGAAACAAGAGCAAAACTCCGTCTCAAAAAAAAAAAAAAAAAAAAAGATAAAATAAAAATATACAATACGTTGTTGTAGTGTAGAGATTCCTTAAAGAACTAAAAGTAGAACTACCATCTGATCCAGCAATCCCACCGCTGGGTATCTACCCAGAGGAAAAGAAGTCATTATTCAAAAAAGGTACTTGCACATGCATGTTTATAGCAGCACAATTCACAATTGCAAAATTGTGGAACCAACCCAAATGCCCATCAATTAATGAATGGATAAAGAAACTGTGGTATATATATATGATGGAATACTACTTAGCTATAAAAATGAGTGAATTAACAGCATTTGCAGTGACCTGGATGAGATTGGAGATTATTATTCTAAGTGAAGTAACTCAGGAATGGAAAACCAAACATTGTATGTTCTTACTGATATGTGGGAGCTAAGCTAGGAGGATGCAAAGGCATAAGAATGATACAATGGACTTTGAGGACTTTGGGGGAAGAGTGGGAGGGGGGCGAGGGATCAAAGACTACAAATATGGTGCAGTGTATACTGCTCGGGTGATGGGTGGACCAAAATCTCACAAATCACCACTAAAGAACTTACTCATGTAACCAAATACCACCTGTATGCCAAAAACTTATGGAAAAATAAAACAAAATAATAAAAATAAAAAAATATACAATACATTGTTGTAAATGATAGTCACCCTACTCCGCTACTGAACACTGTCTAACTGGATGTTTGTACGCATTAACCAGCCTCTCTTCATCCTCACCCCAGTGTACTCTTCCCAGCCTCTGGTGACTACCATTCTACTCTCTATCTCCATGCAATCCACCTATTTTAGTTTTCACATATCAGTGAGAAAATCTGGTATTTGTCTTTTGTGCCTGGCTCCTTTCATGTAACGTAACGACCTCCAGTTCCATCCGTATTGTCGCAAATGACATAATTTCCTTCTTTTTTAGGGCCAAATAGTATTTCATTGTGTATATACATGAATTTCTTAGGACCCTTTTTTTCTGGCAAGGAAAGAATGTGGCAATATACAAGGGAGTTTGATCTGGTGACTTTTCTTAAGCCCCTGATACATTTAAATGATAGAGAAAGAGAAATCTGTGACTTTTGTCACCTTGTCCTGGGTGGCCTCCAACCTAATCCACTCTGCCTTCCTCCTCACACCCCAATACATCCTCCAGATGGAGATTTTCACTGTGGACAACTGGGTGTTCAAAATTCACATGTGCCACTTATATTGTTATGCATATAATTTTATATATATTGTTTGTTGGAGGGAAGTCATGTGAAGTAAACTAGCATTTATTGGTGCTTTTTATGTGTCAAACACCATAGTAGATACTTCAGACACTTTAATGAAGAGAAAAAGCAGGTCAACCCCAAACCAACTGTTAGTGCTTCTGCTTTCCAAGGGAGATATGAAACAATTCCTATCAGTTGGACACTGTATGGACACTTAGAGATTGCTGGAGCAAGGAGAGGATGTCAGACGTTCTGATAGCTCTGGGTTGCTAAAGAATAAGCCAGGGTAAGGGGCCTTTTGTTCATCAAAAACCTCAAGTCTATGGCCACGGAAATGTAGGCATCAGGGTGGAAAGCTAGTTGGTCTTGTATTATATGGGGTTGAAAATTGCACTTCTGGGCGAGGGGCGGCAGGGGTGGTCTTGAGGACCAAGGGGATCCAGAAAACAGAGAAGCAGGAAGGAGTGAGAATCCCGAGAAGGAGTGAGTGCATTTGGAAGGGTGGGCTGGCATGGCAGAAGGCTGGAACCTACAGGGAATGTGGTCCCTGGGAAATTGCTGGTGGTGGCTCAGCCATGAGCCTGCTGAAATGACAGGAGCTGGATGCCCCGTTTTAAATTGTTTGGGTTTAAATTGTTTGGGCCACGACATTTCCTCCCCATGGCCCCAAACCCTCAGCAAAACCTGCTTCACACCAAATGCCCCCTGTGACTGTGATTTAAGGAGGGCTGGCTGAGTTACACAGTCTGTCCTGGGACGGAGCAGTGAGACCAGCTGATGAAGCTGGGAGATGAGTGAAATCAAAGTTTGGGAAGAGCTGCCATTTGGAGCCAAAGTGACAACCAGGATGTACACTCTGGGGATGTTAGGGTGGATGTGAGACTTTGCCAGGACGTAGGGTTGTACTTGAACCAATTTTATTCAAATTTCAGAGGGCAGGGTGACCTCAGCTGATGTCCACTTGGGTTTCAGTTATGCTGTTTCAATCAACATAATCTCCATTTTACAGATGAAAGAAACAAAGCATAGAGATGCTCACAGATTGACCCGTCACGCAGCCCCTAGATGGTGGTTCTGGGCCAGGGTACTCCAATGTCCATGTCAGCCAGGTGGAGGAACTTCGAGAACCACAAATCCACACTATCAAAGAATTCCTCCCCTATGTTTGAGGTCGGCAGATTCCTCCGTAACAGCCAAATGGTAAAGATTTTCGGCTTTGCAGACCATTCTGTCTTTGTCACAACTACTCAGTTCTGCTGCTGTAACGGGAAAACAGCCATAGACAGTGTGAATGAATGAGTGTGTCTGTGTCCCAATAAAACTTCATTTGTGGACACCGAAATGTGAATTGTGTATAATTTTCATGTGTTAGAAAATATTATTCTTAAGAATTTTTTCATCCTCCTGTAAAAAATGTAAAAATCACCCCTAGCTCAGAGGCTATACAAAACCAGGCAGTGGGCTGGATTGGGTCCTGAGGCCATGATGTACTACACACTGCCCTGCATTACACAATTCAGTTATTTATCAGATATTTTAAGTGAATAAGTGGGTCAATGAGAGAGCTGTCAAGAGTGCAGATGAGGCCAGGCACAGTGACTCACGCCTGTAATCTCAGTACTTTGGGAGGCCGAGGTGGGTGGATCACTTGAGGTCGGGAGTTTGAGACCAGCCTGGCCAACATGGTGAAACCCTGTCTCTACTAAAAATACAAAAATTAGCCAGGCATGGTGGCACGTACCTGGAATCCCAGCTACTTGGAAGGCTGAGGCTAGAGAATTGCTTGAACCTGGGAGGCGGAGGTTGCAGTGAGCCAAGATTGAGCCACTACACTCCAGCCTGGGTGACGGGGCAAGACTCTGTCTCCAAAAAAAAAAAAAAAAAAAAGGGCCAGTGGCTCATGCCTGTAATGCCAGCACTTTGGGAGGCCCAGGCGGGCGGATCATGAAGTCAGGAGATTGAGACCATCCTGGCTAACGTGGTGAAACCCCGCCTCTACTAAAAATACAAAAAAAAATTAGCCGGGCGTGGTGGCAGGCGCCTGTAGTCCCAGCTACAGGGAGGTTGAGGCAGGAGAATGGCATGAACCTGGGAGGCAGAGCTTGCAGTGAGCCGAGATCGCACCACTGCACTCCAGCCTGAGCGACAGAGTGAGACCCCGTCTCAAAAAAAAATCAAATTTTTAGGGCTAGTTTATTTTTTCTCTTACTCTCTTTTCTTGCCCCTTGCTCTCTTCTCACTCGAGTCCTATGAACATCCTCTCTTTTGACTCTGAGTCCTCAAAGATACTGTATTTCAAGGCTGGTGGGATTATCGTATCCAAAAGCATCTCAGGGAAAAACAGCTGGAATATCTAGGATAAGAAGGCAAACTGGCAAGAGGTGAAGGGGAGTGTAATTGCCCTTCTTTTTGTTGACTTGTAAAGCCACATGCTTTAACTGTCTCATGATAGCAGGGATTTTTCTGTATGTGGCTTTTTTTTTTTTCCTTGAGAGTCAAATGTAATAGTCTCCGTTTTTCCTTTTTTTTTTTTCAGGGAAATATAAGAGGAATTCATTTTCTTTGGGATTAACAAAATCTTTCTTCTTTTATGTTGGCAGCATGAGGTTTTAGCAGATCTCTGATCTCGTACTGAATAAAAAATATGGTATTACAATGGTGCACGGAGGCTGGGGGCTTGAACTCAATTTGGATTACGAAGTACAGCAGTGGGCCTGCTGCAGCTAATGGGGGCAGGTCTTCGGAGGTGGTGCTGAGGGACGGCCCCAGGGGACCCAGCCCTGCACTCCCTGCCTATCGTTTCACCCTAATCTGAGGCCAGTTACCGGGAGGCTGAGCCTCACAGTCAGATGCTCAGAGGCGGCAGGCCTGCATCAAGCTGTCATCCAGGTGGACACGAGGTGCTGCCGTGCAAAAGCCGGGACAGACGCCGAGTGGGGAAGCGTAGGAGAGTCGGGATGTTGGTTGAGCCATTTAACCTCCCCGAGTCTGAGTTCCTCCATCTCTAAACTTGGGTTAATCCCATCCGTGTCTCAAGGCCTCAGCAGTCTAGGGGTGCAGAAGGGATCCCCGTGACACGTTTGGGAGTTTTGTTAGCTTCTCACTGGGTGATTGCACGATCTCAGCACTTTTCTCTCTCCTGGCTCTCACCAGTCTCTCATTTTTCTTGTTATTGCTTCACCTTTTCAGGTGGTGACTTAAATGTATACTGACACAGTCCACTGTATTCTCGCATTCCTACCCCGGTGTTGTCCGGCCCTGCAGCAGCACAGCTGACTCCCGGAGTCCCACCGCCACTCATGGAAACAGTTCTCTGGGCTCCAACATTATTGCACACCCAGTGGAGACTCCAGCCTGGCTGTTGGGGACAGAGTGGGGCCATGCTCCCCGTTTCCTCGTGTTTCTTACCATTCCCCAAGTGGTGTGCCAATCTTTCCCCCCTTTTCTATCAAACAAAAGCCTCAGCACCTATTTCCTGGTGCACAAATGCTTGAGATGCTGCTGGTCCTGTATCCCCTGTCTTAGCCCCAGGCAGCCTGCCGTGGATGTGCTATGCATCTGCTACGTATCTGTGTACACAGGGCTCTTGAGAGGGTTTGTGTGAATAGCATGGAATCAAATTTGATCATGGGAGCAGCCCACAATTGTTGCGCGCTTTTGCTGTATGCCAGGTGCTGCTGGGTGATGAGCCCTTTGTGTGCTTTTTCTCACAGAATCCGCGAAACAACCTATTTTCAGAAAGCGAGCCCTGGGGAAGAGAAACGAGCGAAAAACACACGTAGTGGCACCAGCAGGATTCAAACCCAGGCACTCTGTTTCCAGGACCTGCCTTCTGAAGCACCGCTCTGTGCTTGTAAATGACTTTCCCTAAGACTGGCACATGGTCACTGTCTGGTACCTGTCAACCCTAGCTGTAAATTGGTGTTGTCTCCTTCATCTCCTTCCGGTAAAGGCAGGACAGACACAGACAGAGACAGGAGAGAAGACTAACGAAAGCCCAAAAGGGCTGGGCCAGGCAGTGAATGTTGCTGGTTCTGAGGAGAAGCGCTGCTGGTGGGCTGGGATTTCATGTGGAGACTTTGAGGGTACAGGGAGTAGAGGTAAAGGAAGTCAAGGCAGGGGATATAGGAGCCATCAGCTCTTTGAAAGCCAATATTTCTCAGATGTTGGGAGCTTCCTGTGACAGAATTATTTAGGGTAATAGTTTAAAATTATCTGAGATGCCAGTTGAAACGTATCCCTTTTACAGATGGTAATGCAACACACAGAATATAATTCCTACCTCATGGGGATGTTGTGGATACCAAAGGGCACCGACGTCAGCTTCTTCCCTAGTGTCCTGTTTCAGGTGCCTCTGTTTTCATTTCTAGTTATACTTTATTTTTATTGTATTTTATTTTTTTGAGACAGAGTCTCGCTCTCTTGCCAGGCTGGAGTGCAGTGGCATGATCTCAGCTCACTGCAACTTCCACCTCCCGGGTTCAAGCGATTGCCTGGCCTCAGCCTCCCAGATAGCTGGAATTACAGGTGCCTGCCACCATGCCCAGCTAATTTTTGTATTTTTAGTAGAGACAGCGTTTCACCATGTTGGCCAGGATGGTCTTGAACTCTTGACCTCAAGTGATCTGCCTGTGTCGGCCTCCCAAAGTGCTGGGATTACAGGTGTGAGCCACTGCGCCCGGCCTGTACTTTGTTTTTTAAACTCTTTTAGAAATCTTAGGCCCGCACGGTGGCTCATGCCTGTAATCTCAGCTTTTTGGGAGGCTGAGGTGGGCAAACTGCCTGAGTCCAGTAGTTTGAGACCAGCCTGGGCAGCATGGTGAGACTCCATCTCTACCAAAAATACAAAAATTGGCCAGGCGTGGTGGTGCCAGCCTGTAGTCCCAGGTACTCAGTGGGCTGAGGTGAGAGGATCACTTGGGCCTGGAGAGGTTGAGGCTACAGTGAGCCGTGGTTGCGCCACTGCACTCCGGCCTGGATGACAAAGTGAGGCCCTGTCTGAAAATAAAACAAAACAAAAAACAAAAGAAATCTTAGAACATTGCTTTGCTCACCTGCTCTGGGACCTTAATGACAACCTACACAATATCAAATCCCTTGACTGGCAACCAGGAGCCTCCAGACTTTGGCCCAAATGACCCTGCCGGGTCTATTTCTTATTCTTTTCTATACAGTCACTGCACTGGGCAAAGCTAAATTCTACCTGTTGCCCTCATAATAATCCTGAATATTTCCTTTTTCATTTCTCTCTGTCTCTGTTCCCTCACCTATGGAACGGGTTTTGTTTGTTTGTTTGTTTGTTTTTTTAGACGGAATCTCACTCTGTCGCCCAGGCCATCTTGGCTCAGTGCAACCTCTGGCTCCCAGGGTGAAGTGATTCTCCTGCATCAGCCTCCCAAGTAGCTGGGATTACAGGCACCTGTCACTCTGCCCGGCTAATTTTTGTATTTTTAGTAGAGATGGGGTTTCACTATGTTGGCCAGGCTGGTCTCGAACTCCTGACCCCAAGTGGTCTGCCTGCCTTGGCCTCCCAAAGTACTGGGATTACAGGCGTGAGCCACCACACCCAGCCTGGAACGGGGTTTTAATGATAACTAATGCGATAATCCTTGAAAGTGCTTAGAACCGCGTCTGAAACACAGCATATAGTAAAGGTGGTTCCTGATTCCCAATGTCACTGCAACTGTTTTTTTTTTTTTTTTCTGGAGCTATGCCTGACTTGTGTCTTTATCAGTCAATAGACCCAAGAATACTTTCTCTGAATGGATGCAGGTAGGCAAAGACTGTGCAGCTGTATTTTATTTTGTAATCCCAGGGAATAATTTGACAATTCCATTCATTTCATCAATATTTACCTTGCCTTCAATGCCCAGTGCACTGTGTGAAGGACGGTTTTGGCTGGAGTTAAACGTGAACATTCAAATGTCTCCTCGACAAGCCTAAGAGGTCCTATTCACCCATCAAGGCTGCCCCGGCTTACTTCTTCCTCCGTAGTACCACGGACGTGTCATCCTGGTTTGCACAGCTCACAGTTCGTTCTACCTGGCCAAGGATGTAATCGCTCCCTACTGTTGCATGGTATTTTCTTTTTCTAAGCTATACTTCCAGCTTTCAAGAGGCCAAATATCTTCTGTATTCTAAACAGTCCTGCCATCCATCTTGCCTTTTGTCCAGGATGGCCTTTATCCTCGACGGCAACTATCTGGTAGTCTCCACTGGGGACATAGGGAAGCCTTAGGTGAAATTATTTCTAAGGTTCTGCATGAACTTTCCATTATTATGGAATTAATTCTTTTGTTTCAGGGGTCTGGATAAGTTTCTGATGTTGTTGTCTAGGATCTAGGCGTAGATTCCACAGATACCTCCAGGTACTCTTTTTTGTTATTTTAGGAGAAATGAATTCTGTGTGTAATGCAAACAAATAGAAGAATTGTAAGTTAAAAATTTTTGTTTATTTGGTTCCTGTATATCAGTCTCCTAATACCTCATGCTTATAATTTAAATTTGTATTTCTTTCGGAAACATTGTAACAATATTAAAATGGAAATAAAGGTCAAAAACATCCAATCCCACTACTCTAAACAAAGTGATAGCTTTCAATTTTCTGTGATTCATTTCAGTTCCTTTTAATACGCATATATATGATTTTTGCACAGTCATAAGAGAGCTGATAATAATTCTAATAAAAAGTAAAGCCATTATTTATGAGAAAAGTTTTACAGGTCTTTTTATATAAAACAGGCATTTATTCTAAACGTTTGTAAGATACTGGTGTCAGCTTGACCTACCAGACTCCAGTGAAGAGATGGAGAGCTTCAGGACTGCAGGAGGCATGCGGCCGGCAAGCACCGCACTGCAGGACCATCCTTGCCCTGGTCATCCAAACACAAACAATCATTGTGCGGTGGATGGGGTTTCAGGCTGCGCTGCCAAGTGTTGGGAAATGAAGGCACACAGAGGCCGATAGAGCGTCTTGGGGCCACCCTGAGCTCCTGGCAACAGAGCAAGGCTGGAGCTCGGCACCCAGGCAGATGTGAGCTGGTGAATGGTCACTCTGCGTGGTGCCCCCTTATGACTTTAGTGTTGGGCACTTATTAGGTGAATTAGAGCACTTATCAGTGACGGTTGGTTGGTTGGATGGATGGACAGAACTGCTTCTACCAGGCGGCTGTATTCCCTCCTGCCTGACAGGGACTAAAATAAGACATTCCTGTGTCTTTCATTTCAGGTCGAAAATGGACAGCTGAGTGTGTGTGATGAGTGTGTGTGAGAGTGTATAAGTATGTGTGTGAGTGTGTGTGAACGGATGTGGCTGCACATGTGTGTGTGATTGTGCAGGAGTGTGTGTGCCTGAGTGTGGGTGTGAGCATGCATGCATGAGTGTATGAAAACACGTGTGAGTGTGTGCAGATGTTGAGGGAGTGGAATGGGTGCTGGAGACATGGGCAAGGAAACTATCGCTTTTGCAGTGCCTGCTACATTTTCTCACTTCACACTCCCAACAATGCCATGTGGTAGATGTTAGAATCTGTGTTTATGGATGAGAAAATTAGATTCAGAGAAATTAAGTACCCTGCCAAGTCATTCTGGTGAATGGCAGAGCTGAGTGTTGACTCTTGCTCAGCAAAGCTGATGACCTTCTTACCAACGATGCTGAACTGCAAGATTGCCAGGGCGCTGACATTGTTTCAGGGTAAAGAAGCCAGGAGACAACATCAGAGGCAGGAGCTGTGCTGTATTCATCCTGAAAAGTTCTGGAGGAGGAAGCCACCTACGGGTCTCTGAGTGGGTGGTGGGGGGCAGATGGAAGTGGAGGGGCAAGGCTAAAACCTTAAGGAACTGCCTATTGATGAGCACTCCTGGGAGAATCAGAACACTGGGAGGAAAGAGGTCAAGGAGACAGCCTTCCTGCCATGTAGATAGAACATTCTGGTGGATGGAAATTTTCACGAATGCGTCAGCCTTTCTGCCAGGCTTTACACAGAAATGGATCTTAGAGCTACCGGCCAGAAGATCACCTTTACCGAAAGCATCTTGCAGTCATCCTCCTTCCCAAGTCGCCTTCCAGTAAGACTCACAATGGAAGGTCCCCAACCTGGAGCAAGGATACGGGCCAAGTAAGTGAAAAAAAAGGCACTGTTTCTAAAGCATAAAGAAAACCTTTCACCCCTTTACTTTTAAAATCTCGGTATCCATGACAACTGGACGGAGGGTAGAAAGTGGCTGTCCCCTCCCCTCTTCATTGTTTAACTTTCAGTTGCTGCAGCAACTGAATATACTGGGCCCAGCCAGATTCTCTGGGTGCTTTCTTCTTTCTTAGTTCCCCCTTTATTGTGGGCCCTCCTCAGTGCCAACATTGCTTTGTCTCTAGCTGGAGAAGCCTGTGAGAACGAGGATGGGCAAAGTGTCAGGCTCTTGGTGCAGCTGAAAATCCTTTGAGATGGAAGAAATGGCTGGAACAAAGGGGCAGAGGAACAAAAAGCCCTGAACTGCTTCGCCCCTGCCTCGTAGGGTCTTTATCATCTTAAACCTTGGGATTTGTGAGTGTCTAACTTTTCCGTTCCCAGGGATGGCTTGGCAGGGATACAGACAGAGTGGGCCTAGGAAACTGGCTGGGCAACAGTCTCAGCAGAGACTGTTTCCCAGGGAGACAAAGTCTGGTTAACTTGGGTCATCCTCTTTTTCTTCATTCCTTTTTTGATTCTTCTTTTTTCCCTTTCTCCCTCCCTCCTTCTCTACCTTCCTTCCCTTCCTTCCTTCCTTCCTTCCTTCCTTCCTTCCCTCCCTCCTTCCTTCCTCTCCCTCCCTCCCTCTCTCCTTCCCTTCCTTCTCCCTCTTCCCTTCTCTCCCTCTTCCCTCTCCTCCCCTTTCCCTTTCTCTTTTCCTTTTCCCTTACCTTCTTTTTCCTCCTCCTGCTTCCTCTCTCTCACCTTCTTTTTCTTTCTCCTTCCCTTTCTTCTATCCCTCTCTCTTGTATATGTTTATGGTTAATACTTTCCCATTTGAGAAAATTCTAAACAATTAGGTGGAGCTTCAAAACCTTTGTGTATTCAATGTATTTCAATAATTTTTCTTGAAGAAATAATCAGATATGTGCACAAAGTTATCTTTTTGGTAATGTATCACAGTATTGATACATTTATAAAATAATGGAAAAAGTCTACATGGAGAGAAATAAGATCAGTCAAATTCACTGTGTCTTATTTTATTCTGGCAAAGGGATCATTTTTCATTCACTCATTCTACAGCTGCATGTTGGCTCTGTGCTGATGGCCAGAGAGCAACAGTGAGCAAAACAGACATGGCCTCTCCTTAATGAAACTTAGAGATACAGTCAGATAACTCAGAAATAAATGCAATTCACAAATCACGGTCAGTGCCATGATGAGAAATGATGGGATATGAAGAGAGGGCGTATCAGTGCCATTTAACTTCATCTGGGAATGAGGGAAGATTTCTCTAAAAACCAATGACTTTTGAATTGTGACCTGCAGGATGTGCTGGAGAAACATGGTGGATGGGTGGAGTGAGGCAGAGCAGGCCAGGCAGAGGGGCTGCCACACTCATTGCAGGGGCCCAGTTGTCGGGGGAGCATGGCTTGTTCAGGGGACAGAAGGAGGCTGGCCAGCTGGCCTACAGAGTGGGGTCTGGGAGCCGGTAAAGGTCTGGAGGGGAGGCAGGGTACCCTCTGGGCATGTCTTTATGGTAAGAGTAACGGGCAGCTTCAGTGTGGCCAGGGAAGGGGTAAGGGGTCAAGGGTGGTGAAGGTTGTGGGACAAAGTCAGATTTGCAGAGAAATCACTGTGGCTGCAGTGGGGAGGAAAGTTTGCAAGGGGCATAATGGGTTTGGGGACCAGCCAGAATGCCACTGCAGTAGTTCAGGAGAGACAAGGGGCATTTGGATCCTGTGGTGGAGGTAGAGATGGTGAGAAGGTGGATGGGAGAGGAATTTAGGAGGTAAAACCAATGGAATGTGGTGGTGATGGACTGGATATTGTTGGGCAGGTATAAGAGGGAGGGAAAGATCAAGGATGGTGTATTATTTTTCTAGGGAGCAAAATACCACAATCTGGCTGGCTTAGAAGAACAGAGATTATGTCTCTCAATCATGGAGGGTAGAGGGCCAAGATCAAGGTGTTGACACAGATGCTTCCTTCTAAGGCAGCGTGGGAAACTCTGCTCCATCTCTGTCTCCTAGCTTCTGGTGATGTGCTGGCAGTCTTTGTGGTCCCTTGGCTTGTAGCAGCATCACCATGGTCTCTGCCTTCATGTTCACATGATGTTTTCCCTGTATGTATGTGTCTGTGTCCAAATTTCACCCCCACCCTTTTTTTTTTTTTTTTTTTTTTTTCCAAGACGGAGTCTTGCTCTGTCGCCCAGGCTGGAGTGCAGTGGCGCGAT